>NW_026267141.1:326793-330977 GCF_000697945.3 Frankliniella occidentalis | reverse complement strand
CTGACGGGGACGCTGCGGGGCGGCGAGGACGGCGACCCCCTGGCCGCGGCCCTGTGCCTGCTCGTGGCGACGAGGACGCAGCTTAGAGAGGTGCGTTCGGAGTGTAAACTTGTTCGCTAAAAATTTGTATTTATAAAACTTTCGTTGTCAATTTGTTTCCAGGACAATTTAGGTGCGCACCAACCGGCAGCGCGGGCGCCTTCCCCCACGGCATCCACACCACCCGCAGTGGTAAAAGTGGAACCTGCCGAGGCTCCGCTCGCTCCGCTCCCGCTCGCAGAAGCGCCGAACCTTGCCGGAGCTGGGCCTGTCCCTGTCATCCAACCCCTCCGAGTAGAGGATGTCGCTGACCTCTGTGGCGGGTCCCGAAGCCGTGTTGGGCTGGGCCAGGATGCTCTCCGGGCTGGCGTTATGGAGCGAATCCGGAGACACGGGGTGAGTCCCTGACAGCATTTGCATACAGAAAGCTACCTGTACTGCTGGAGAAGGGTAGACGTTCTTATAGCTAGCTGACGAGGTCTCAGGTGGAAATCTCACATTTCGATGAAAACCAGAAAATGTGACGTTTCTCTTTGTAGGTCGGATGGTACTTGACACCCCAGGTGGCTGACTCCCGCACTTTCGTAGTTATTATACTGTGCCGCATGCACGCGTGCGGGCGGGTTGCCTACTCCCAACGGGCCATAAGAAGCCGTGGGCAGCAAGCCCGGCCTCCGCCGTGCATGCGATACAGTATATTACTATACCAAAGTGCACGGCGTGAGCCAGCCACCTGGTACAGTGTAGGGGCTTCAATACACTTGATAAAAACACTAATATTGTTTTGAAATTGCAAAGTACTGCTCTCGTGGAACTCGTCAAAGAAGCGCCCTCTGGGTCTGGACCGAAAATCTTTTATGGTCTAGGAGATAGATGGATAGTGACAGACAAAAACAGTGTATGGCTCAAGTAAACCCTGCTGATTATAAGCTAAACAATTGAGCGAAACGGACAAAATTTCGGCCCTGAGGGTGGTACTTTGACAAGTTACCCTTTAGTACTGCGAAACTTCAAAACATATTATTGTTTTCATCAAGTGTATGTAAGCCCCAACACTGTATGAGGGTTGTTCTGATTAAGAGGTTTAGGAAAAATGTCGCCCTCTGGAAAACCTTTAAATTTTCCAAATTTTAGAAAAATTGATTAAGATTCGCTCGTGAGGGGTCCTTCAACTTGCACTTCCGCTTGCTTCGGCTCCAGGTGGGACGGCTGAATAATGTGAGATGTGGCGGGGACGGCATGAACAGCCTGGACAGCAGCTGGGCGCTCGCGTTGCTGCTGAGCGCCGCTCCCACGCTGGAGATGCTGCAGGTGGAGGGCCTTCAGGACGTGCACCTGCTCGCCATACACGACATGCCGCGGCTGAGGAGGTTGGAGGCGCGTTACCTTGACGCGGACGCCGCGCCCCTCGAGCTGCCCGCGCTCCCGCCGGGGCGCCGCGGCCTGCAGTGGCTGAGCATGAAGGACTTCCCCCCCGGGACGGCGCTGTCCCTGGTGCGGGCGCACAGCGGCACTCTGCAGGCTCTGGAGCTGGAGACCGGTCCCGAAGCGTGGCCTCCGTTGGACCAGCTCCCTTATCCGTGCGGTGAGCTGGACAAGTTGCGCCGCGGGGGCGGCCTGCCGGCGCTGAGGAGACTCGTGCTGCTGAGGCGTGAGGGCCACCGCAGTGGCGCCTTTTGCGAAGCGCAGTGCCACGCGGTCGAGCGGGCCCTCGGGGGGCCGACGGTGATGTGCGCAGACGCAGAGTGTGACAATGTACAAATTTAGTCGTCGTCCGTGTGTATGTCAATAAATTACAGTGAAATAGAGAATAATGCGATACATTATCTGCAGAGGAATTAATTTTATTACTACTGTTTCACTTTACATTCGTTCTTGCACACTTTGTGCTGCACCCTCGGGTTTTAAATCACCATCAATGCCATCAAGGCACATATTACACATGTACATATTGTACGGCCAAGTTGGTGCGCGCGCACGCATTGTAATCGCCCTCAGTCCACCTAATGGACTGCCGAAGCAGGTAGCGGCGCGCGGATGCGACAGCCTCGGCGCACTGCGGGCACCCGCCGCGCTCCGCCTCGGAGTGCCTGAAGTACACGGTGAGGCCCTCTAGTTGGCCGCGCACGTACACCACGTGCAGCGCCCGGGCGAGGCGCACCAGCTCCCGCACCACCCGCTCCTCCGAGAGTCGCCTCTTCCCACTAGTGTTGTTCAGCTTCAAGACCAAGGTGCGCAAACGCGGCAGAGAACCGAGCGCCACCGGCAGCTTCTCCGACACGCTATATCCAAGACAAAATCGGGGTCTAGAACTAGGCACTGGAGGCTCTTGAGCCCGCTCTCGCCCAGGACGCGTACCGTCTCAGGGCGGACTCCAATGAGCTCGAGATGTTCGAGTGAGCCCGACCGCGACCTCAACAAGTTCTCTACCTGTAAGAGGGGGGCGTGGGGGTTGGTAAGGTACAGCTTGCGCGTGCGGTGGGGCGAACTGAGATTAACTTGCTCACCTTAACATAGACTTCGAAGCGACCACGGCCGCGTAGGGTGATATTGAGCTCCTTCAACCCGCGCAATCGTCTCAGCACCTCGACCTCGCCCTTACCATCAAGTAAGTCCATGTGCAGACGGTGGAGGACGCTGGGGCACGCGTCGACGAGGGGGAGCAGTGCTTCAAATTGCAGCATCACGAAGCGTATCTGGCCACTGCAAAGAAGTCGGCGGCTCAAACATTGGCAGGGCGGGGCGTCGTAATGAGAGATGTACGTCAAGGTACCTGTGCGCCCGCAGCAGCGACCCGAGGGCGTCCAAGTACTCGGGAGAGCAAACCAGCTCATCATCTACATCTGCAAGTCTTTTAACAACGTTCACAGTTCGCAGCCTTGGCAGCACCACATCGCGGATCCTACTATTTCTCTCCGTGTTTAATGCTCGGCCCTACCTGCTCGTGATGGTCCATGGCGGCGGCTGCCTCAGAAGCTGTCCCGGACGCGGACGCCTTGAAGTTGTTGACGTTGTTGTTGGCCGCTTTCGGCCGCTTTACAAGCACGGGGTGGCGGCATCTCCGGCATCTCCGCTCGGCCGCTCGGGTTCCCGAATCTCGTCCGTCACGCCACCTAACCTAAAAGCACGGGGGGCGGCCGGCCCCGAGTGATCACTAGGCGTCGCTGACCCACAGTCACGGACGCAGGAGATACGTCCACCGGCGACACGAATAAGCCTCGCAGAACAATACAGGTGAGCGTGCTCGAGAACTCACAGACAGTGATAGCGAGTAGTAATAATTACAGCGACCTGTTCGCGTAAAGCGCAACCGCTGGGCGTTAACGAGCGAGGTGGGGGTACGCGCCCTAACCTCATCCTGGCTCATATTTGGTTTTGACGAGTGTTAAATGGCATTTACTGCTGTTGTCATACATTCGGACTACGCTGTGGCGATAATATCAGCATTTTTAAGAAGATGTCATTCAAAACTATGTGTCAATGTTAGGTTAGGTCGATACCCGAGCGCTACGCTTTTACGCTTCCGCTCTCTCATTTTCGGTCCAATGGTGGCGCATTTAGAAATATCGTGAAGTGGAAATGCACCTCCGTTGGGCAAAATCCGAGCTGGGGAACTCCTTCGCACCCCGCGTTCAGTAATGGCACACCCCAATGTGGGACCCAGGCGCCGGCCTCACCGTTCAGAGAGCCACACATTTCAAATAGAATTTGCGCTAATGCAACTTTTACTTAGAGAGGATTTTGACCCCAGCCCAGCCCCGTCCCTGGCACTTGACCCAACTTTGCCTATGCTTACCTAATGTGCCTATTATGTGTCACAGGATCAGCTCGACCAATGGAGGCCGTCCTGCGGTGCAAGATCTGCGTGAGGCAGTACGACTACGGCCAACACGCGCCGCACGTGATGCCGTGCGGGCACACGGCGTGCCTGCAGTGCCTCAAACAGCTCGCCGACGGTCGGTGCGCGGAGTGCCGCCAGGTGGGTGAAGCCCCGGAGGCCCGGAGCAAGCGGCAAGCGTGGCTGCGCGCGGTCCGCCACGACACTCCCCAAACACCAAACATGCATTTTAACTCCATCGTCTTTCTCTATAGGCATTCAATTTCCCCCTCGGAAAGAATTTCAATGTGCTGGACATCATGGAGGT
>NW_026267141.1:319769-326743 GCF_000697945.3 Frankliniella occidentalis | reverse complement strand
CCTCCTGAGCCTCGTCCGCATCCTGGCGAGCGCCCTGGCCGAGGCCGCGGCCTTCCAGGCCACCAGGCACTCGACGGCCAGGACGAGCAGCGGCACCGCGAGCGCGCACGCGTACGAGGCCAGCACCCAGCGCACGTGCTCCAGCGTCACCTGCACGCCGGAGGTGACCGTGTTGCTGGTGTCCTGGCCCGCCGTCGCGCCGGCGCTCTGCACCGCCAGACCGTCCAGGTACTGCTTCTCCAGCCTGTCCAGCACGCCCGTGGCTCGGCACCGGGTGATCCTGGAGGATACTCACACATGTTATCATTTAGTATGGGTGCGCATAGGATGACTCACGGTGTTCTGTCTTCTTTTTTTTTTCGTAGTTGAACTACACACACAACCGTCACGAACCATTTGTCGTCTTTGAGGCCCTGAGCGAGTAGGCAACTCAACCACGCGTCTGCATGCGGTACCTTGTTGCTGTTGCTATGCTGTACCGTATTCCTACGTGCGGGCGGGTTGCCTATTCGCTAGGGTCGAAGAGTGCTGTGGTCAGGGGCGTTAGGCAAGCCGCACTCCTGCGTGCGGTACTGTAGTAAAACTACAGAAGTGCGCGGGGTTTCTCAGGGCACAGTATAGCTACAAAATAGGTCGGGGTCCGTAGGCCACCTTGGATATGCAATGAGACTACCAGACTACCAGACTTCCAGGGCGTGCACTTTAATTCTCTTATCCGGGCCCTGTGGACACGCCCCGGGGACGCACATGTAGTCGATGGCCTGCACGTAGGGGAAGCCCGGGCGCAAGAGCAGCGAGGCGGAGGCGCGCTGCATGCGCGTCTTGACGCGCAGCACGTCGCCCTGGCACTCGGGCCTGGCGTCCAGGGCGGCCGCCATCACGCTCGGGATCTCCAGCACGACGGCCTCGGTGTGCTCGCACAGCGCCTCGGCCAGGCGCGCCGCCTGCGACACGTCGCGGCACACGCCCCTGTTGAGCACGCGCCGCCACTGGGCGCTGCGCTGGAGGGGAGCGGGCACAGCAGGCGTTAGAGTGAGGGGGGGCATGGAATATCTAGAATATTTGTGGAATATTTGTGGGATATCTAGAATACTTTTCGAACATCTGGAATACTTTTGGAATACCTTGAATAATTTTGGAATAACTGGAATACCTTTGGAATACCTTGAATAATTTTGGAATAACTGGAATACTTTTGGAATAACTGGAATACTTCTCGAAAATCTGGTATACTTTTTTTGAATATCTGGAATACTTTTTGAATATCTGGAATACTTTTGGAATATCTGGAATACTTTTGGAATTTCTGGAATACTTTTGGGATGTCTGGAATATTTTCGGAACATTTCTCAGTGTGTGCATGGAATAATATCCAAGTGGTCCACCCTTCGCGTGCCGACGGCCTCGCCCTTCCTCACCTTGAGCAGGCTGAAGTAGGCGTAGCTCTCGTTCCGCACGCACAGGGTGTGCGTGCCCTTGCGCTCCACGTCGTCCAGGCTGCCGAAGGGCGCCGTGTAGTGGCCCGAGGCCAGGTGGCTGATGAGCACGGCGGCGTACGAGTTGTACAGCAGGTAGCCGAAGAAGAGCGTGGTGACGACCGTGACGCGCACCGACAGGCAGCTGGGGCTCTCCTGCCAGCCCTGGGAGCAGAGGCCGCCGAGCACGGACAGGAAGCAGCTGCCCAGCGAGGCCGTGTGCGGCAGGACGGTCATGTCCGGGGCGAGTGTGTGCGGCAGGACGCCGGGCGGCATGCCCAGGGCGGCGCGCAGCCACAGCATGGCGCGCAGCACCAGGCACAGCACCACGAGCGCCAGCCCCGTCAGGGCCCACATGGTGGGCGTCATGGCGCGCACGTACGAGTCGGCCGACACCTCCGGCAGGCCCTTGCGGGCGAACAGCTCGTACCTGCGTGACCAGCAAGGTCACCGGGTCAGGGTTGGGGTCAACGGGCCAAAGGTAGCGTTCTCATTCGGGTACCCGCTCGGTTACTCGCGCGCGTCCGAAAACGACAGGTGCAAGGGAGACGGATCGAGCAGCCCACTCGCACATGACGCTCCAGGACGTGCCCCAGACCCTAGGGCACCTGCAGGGCCCGCACCAGTGCGTGACCACGGGCTGCGTGTGGTCGAAGACGTCGTCCTCGTCGGTGGTGACGACGGTGGCGCTGAGGTACACGTCGGCCGTCCCCCGCTGCAGCATGCTGCGCGCGCCGTTGCCGTTGACGCGCACGAACACGCTCCTGGGGCAAATACAGGTGGTGCCTAGACTTGTAAGGGCCGGGCTGGCACGAGCCGTGAACCTCGTGAATACCTCTACCGCCTTATACCTGAAACCCAAGGTGGTCTGCAGGACCGTCCACAGCTCTCCCAGGTAGCCCGTGAGCACCAGCCGGTCCCCGCGCCGCTCGAACGTCACGTAGGGGATGAGCTGCGGAAGAGAACACAAGACGTGGAAAGCGGTGTGGTCGAAGCTCCCAGTGAAGCCCGTGGCCTTCCCTTCGCCTCGCTCACCGTGTCGTACGCCACCGTCAGCACCTGGCCCGAGATCTCGTTGAAGGCGTTGGTGTAGGCGTCGCCGGCGTGCGAGGCGTTGCTCCACCGGCGGACGCACGCGTCACCTAGGGGCATCGCCAGGGTCAGGCAGGCCCTCTCGGCGAAGG
The DNA here is from genome assembly GCF_000697945.3 of Frankliniella occidentalis. Lineage (NCBI taxonomy): Eukaryota > Metazoa > Arthropoda > Insecta > Thysanoptera > Thripidae > Frankliniella > Frankliniella occidentalis. Next base: position 324,084 of record NW_026267141.1, on the reverse strand, counting down.
TTTGCGCCACCACGCCGAAGGTACGGGTGCATTTTAGATGGGCCAAATTTAATAACCCACCGTAATGATTTCGCGTGGAATAGTTTTATTGGCCCATTCCTTCAGGCTGGTAGCTTGTTAGCTAAAGCCGTGAGCGAGCCCCCTGCCCCAGTCAGAACCGTACCTGCGCCCCTGCAGACGATCACCTCTCCGGAGGCCATACCGCCGGTGGCCGCTTCAATGCCCTGGTGTCGAGCCGCCCCCTTCTGGTGACGGACGGGAAAGAACTTTCTCCAGTGTTATCTCTCCAGCGTTATCGAGGCCGTCCCCGAGTCGCACTAGTAACGAGTCCGGTCGATGCGGTAGGCCACCTGGAGATAAGGTATCTGCGGGACCCGCCCTCCCTCAGCCAATCAGAGCGCGAGGGGTGGAATGAATGAGACCAGCTGCGTGAGGGACTTTAATATTTAATGCGATTGGCACTTCGAAAGGAGCTGAGAACAGGATGGCAGTGCAGCGGCGGATACTGGTTTTGCATCCGTGACTATTTACAGTGTGATAAATTACTTAATGTGGGTTTCTTGGCCGTATGACGACAAGCTCCAGTGTGGCGTTCAGTTGCTACCCCTTCTCTCCGACTCGTTCAGTGTACGCTGCGACAAAGGAGGAGGAGCGTTAAGTAGTTGGTACGATCTAGCAATCAAAACAAAACCTGAATTGTTTGCAGTGTTCGGCACCTGGAGGTCCACCTGCAACAGGGCCATCTGCGCGGCGTCGTCCTGCGCGCTCTGCGCCTTGGCCTTCTGGGGCATGAAGCGGCGCACCGCGGGTGCGAGGAGCCTCGGGTCCACGTCGCGCAGGTCGTTGCGCCAGCCGGCCAGGGCGGCGGCCGAGGCCACGAGCAGGCCGAAGGTGATGGCGACCGGCTGGTACCACAAGTAGGAGATGCGCCACAGCCACAGCACGTCGGAGCTGCGAGAGGAGCGGGAGGAGTCAAGGACGGGCTACTCGTGCACAGACCGTGGCCGGGGGCTGGACGTACTCGTCGTGCTCCTGGAGGTGCGGCAGCGTGAAGTTGGTCCCGGGCGGCAGGTCGCAGCCGTCGATGGAGACGGGCTTGGGCATGACGTGGATCCTGCCGGTGGCGATGGCGGTCTGTGCGCCGATCACGATGAAGCCCACCAGCGAGGCGGAGCACAGCGCGCCCAGCATCGCGCCGCGGCCGTTGACGTGCGGCAGGAACAGGCCCGCCGCGAACATGGTGGCCTGCGGGGCGGCCGCCATGGCCGAGGCGCTCACGTTGAGCTGCACCACCATGCCGAGGTGCTCGACGACGAACATGAGCGCGAGGTTGACGAGCCCCGTGGCCACCACGACCCCCCGCAGCAGCCAGCGGGTCTGGCGCTCGGTGGGCGTCCAGCCGAACATGGAGCGTACCAGGTCCTCCAGCGCCACCGCGGCGATCGAGTTGAAGCCGGTGGAGAGCGAGCTCATAGCCGCGCTGCGGCAGGAGGCGCCGTCAACGTCAACGCGACATCAACAACACGAACAGCATACAAGTTCGAGCGAGGGTCGACTCGCGGTACCTGAACACGCCCGCGATGAACATGCCGGTGAGCCCGGGTATGTCCGAGAGCACGTCCAGGACGAACAGGGGGATGATCTGGTCCTTGGCGCTGACCACGCCGATGGTGATGGGGTCGCAGTCGTAGTAGTAGGCGGCCGCCACGAACCCGCAGAAGCAGGCGGTGAAGTTGAGCATGAAGGTGCACACCATTAGGATGGCCGTGGCCTTGTAGCAGGCGCCCATGCTGGGCAGCGCCATGTACCTCTGGATGATGCTCTGGCTCAGCGCCAGGTCCGCCGTGTGCCGCACCACGCCGCCCAGGATCAGCGCTACGAACGTGTGCCGCGTCGTAGGGTCCAGGTCGAACCTGCGGGAGTGGTGCTGAAGTGAGCTGTTCGACGGAGGGCGCAGGGCGGGCAGTCCGCAGGCCGGTACTCACGAGGGCGCCTCCAGCCGGCCGCTGTTGACGTTTCTCTCCCAGACGACGCCGAAGCCGCCCACCTCCACAACGCCCTTGAGCGCCACCATGACGATGCAGCCCAGCATCATGATCGCCTGGAAGGCGTCCGTCCAGATCACGGCCTTCACCCCGCCCTGGAGAAGCACGAAGTGACACGAGGTGTGGGCACGAGACGCAGGCCTACTAGGCAACCCCTTCTCACGCGTGTTTCAATGTTGCCTAGTAGGCAGGGGAGTAGATGCAGAAAAGCTCCACACATATGTGTTTGGGCTACTTATTGCCTACTATTCTGGCAACCCTGGCCGTAGCCCGTTCTTTTCCTTGGGTCACGAAGCACTAGAGGACCAACAGAACGCAACCCCGCGGTCACCTGCGCGAGTCGCGATGTGTTGCGGCACTGCCTACTTTACACCAAGAACATCGGGGCAAGTGAGTCACCCAAAGTCTGTTCGCTCCCCATTGATGGGGTGATTCCCCGCCGGTTCTCTCCCCCTGCCCTCTCCCCGCCCACTCACCACGGTCGTGTAGTAGATGCAGACCAAGCACACCACGGGGCCGACGATGTGCAGGTCGACCTTGGTCACTGCAGGGACAGGTCAAAGAGTTGGAGGGTGAACTCAGATTATTGCGGTTCCCGCCCCACCACACGGCATCGAGCTTATGCTTTGTTAGGCTGCCGGCGCTCACCTTGCTCGAAGGCCAGGGCTGGGATGTACATGACTATGGGCAGCCATACGATCTGCAAACACAGGCGACATCCTCATCAGACAGGGCATCGTCTACCGACAAATATTGCTCCCGATTTTTTTTACGTTGAAACTTCGAAAGTTCCTCGCATGACACGCGCTGTGCCGAGGTCTTTCTTATCTGTGCTGCTTCTGCACGATCTTATATCAAAGCAGACACCTCTGTCTGGCGGGAAACTGTCCTACAACTCTGGAAACAGTCTCTGTTTGAACGAGACTTACCGCGCTTATCTCCCACCACTGGCGGGACGAACTCCACGAAAATTGTACATAAAATGAAGGCTTTTGTTATAGTTGAGCCCGGCCTTCCTTCATGGACGTATTGTTTGATTCACGCACCTGGCTTACGAGGAAGAGAAAACTGGCGATGAATCGACAATTCCTGTTGAAACGTCTGTCGAGGTACTGAAACGAAATTCATAAAAAGGTCGAGAAATGAAATGTCGTTATATTTCGGTGTGGAAAGTAAATCGCCGCCCGATTGGTCGATGGCAGTTTGAGCTGCGTTGGTGGCCGAGGCCCGGTACAGGTGCGCACCTCGTAGAGGGACAGCCCTTTCAGCTCCCTGAAGACGGGCAGCATCTGGTAGGCGAGGAAGAAGCCCGTGAGCGGGTAGGACAGCATGTTGTACACGACCTGGCCGCCGTTGACGTACACCTCGGCGGGGTACCCGAGCAGCGCGATGCCGGAGATGAAGCTGCGGCACACGGATGCACAGCGCCGACCAGGTCAAGATCGTACCGGCGGAGGTGCTGTCTCCTCTCTTGTCTCACCTGGCGAAGAGGGACAGCGCGACGGGCACCATGCTCATGGTGCGTCCGCCCACCAGGTAGTCCGCCTCGGAGTCGTTGGCGCCCTTCACGAAGTACGCGAAGTACACGCCGATGGCCGTGGACACGGCCAGCATGCAGGCGAAGACGGCTATGTCCACCCAGCCCATGACGTGCAGCTCGGCGGGCGCGGCCGTGCTCGCCGGCAGCTCCGTCCAGGACGTCGTCGTCGTCGTCATCGTCGCCATGGCCTCGGTGAGCGCGCTCGTGACGGTGGCCGTCGTGGCCGCAGCCACCGTGGTCGCGGCCTCCATGGTCGTGTGCTCCGCGCGCAGCAGCTCTCGGCGCTCTGACGTGGACCTGACGGCTGTGGTGACTACCCTTCCCGACGGCGTCCCCGAGCACCGCGACGCCAGCACAGGTGCCGCGGCGGGGAAAGGGGGGGGGGGCGTTGACTCGAGCAGCCTAATCTGAGCGCCACAAAGTTTGGAGCCGGAAGAACTGGTGGGAACTGGATGGGAACTTTTGTACTGACCTGGCGCAGCGATCACTTCGAAATGTACGCGCACTTTGATCGGACCCCTTTGTGAGTGTACACCAAAAAACACTCGCAAAACGTGAAGCAAAAAATCTTTACAGAAAACATCGGAAAAGTCCTTTTAAATATATTCTATAACCACCGACATAAACGATTACAATAAAAACTAATTTGAAGTGTTTTATTTCCCCTTTATTAATGACAAAGTATTTCAGAGTTAGGTTTCCTGACCTGCTGTTTTGCTGACCGCCGACC
>NW_026267141.1:317946-319719 GCF_000697945.3 Frankliniella occidentalis | reverse complement strand
ACAAGTGTTTGCCAAGTTGCAAAAAAAAAAACCGACTTGTTTTTGCGTTTCTTTTAGCAGTACTCTGGGGTAACTATGCGATAAGAATTATTATTTGCCACTTCGCCATGTCGCCCGCAGCTCAACTCGCTTTTTCAACACATTTTGCTTTATTTTGCGAATACCTGTGTAGGCATTATCAGCACGTTCTGCAAGGACGCGCGGCGCAAGGCTAAGGAGTGCCCGTCCTCGTGTTGCGGCGCCCTGTTCAAACAGCGACGGCAAACAGCAGCGGCCCCCCGCTCACCTGATCATGAAGAAGGTGTCCACGGAGAAGGCGCCGTTGAGAATGGTCTGGAAGAGCAGCTCCTTCTCCACCAGTCCACGCAACTCCATGTTGTCTGGAAAGGAAGAAGCAGCGGGTCGTTCAGTGAGACCGAGCAAATAATTTAAACGTTAATGTCCAAATTTCAAAAGGAAGGAGCAAATTTAGAGTTTTTTTTTTCTAAAATGAGTTGACTGAAACCATGTGAATAATAGGCAGCCTCATGAGGAAGCAGCCCACGGAGCCGACCAGCAGCTCGTGCCGTAAAGTGATCGAGGGTGCTAATGCGTGTGGCTTATGGCCGGCTAGGTTGTGCGAGAGAGCAAGCTGCACGGGGCTGTGACGGGCGAGCGAAAGAGACAGACATTGCCTCTCTGTCTCTCTCTCTGTCTGTCTCTCTGTCTCTGTGACTGTATGTCTCTGCCTCTCTCGCTCCCTGCCTCTACTACTACCGGGGGGCGGGTCCTGGCACGCCGACAAACATGACGAACGGCGTTCTCACGACGAAGAGCACGAGCGACGCGTGACACCAAGGGACGCGGCCTGCGTGACCTCGGTGACCTCATACCCGCGAACTTGACTTTGGGCCGTCATCGGCGAGCGCCATTATTGTACCTTTTAGCATCCAGCTTCGCATTTTGCAAACACAAATATACGAGGGGTGAGGTACATTTTCACGGTCGCCCGAATGCAGAAGTCATTTCCGCAGAGGTATAGTGAAAATATATAACATTTCGACGAAGGAACCCCATGGTCCATGGTTCAAATTTCTGGGAGTATTGTTGTATTTTAATTGATATGTTTGTGTCGCTCACCTGAGTACTTGAAGGCCACGATGCAGGTGTGTCCCAGGATGACCCAGGCCATGGAGATGGAGCGCAGCCCGTGGATGGTAGGGATGGTGTCGGCGCCCACCGACTGGTCGAAGATGGTGGCGATGTTCCGTCGGAGGGAGAAGGACAGCAGGACCTCCACCCACACGTCTAAACGGGATGGAGAGAGAGAGAGAGAGAGCATGCGCTTCATTAAGGAGCACCCTTTTTCGATCATTGCGAAAAGAAGGGAAAAAGCTGTCATGATTATCACACAAAGAAGCACTCCCAGGCCGCGCAGCCAAGCGCGCTGCAAATGAGAGGTTATTGATAGCTGCCGAGCGCCTCTAGTGCGCACACTAGCGTGAGCACTAGCGTCACCCAGGGAAGGCCGAGCAGGCGCGTCATTCCATCTCACGGTATGACAGCTGCCGAATGTTTGGCAGCGAGACGACGCACGGGCCATGCGCCGTGCCACGCTCAAGGAACTAAATCTGGCTCGCTGCAATCGCTTTTTTGCTCTCGAACCGGCGGGAGAAGAGAATCAGGACCGTGATGGCGTGATCGTGATGGCTTACTCTCCGAGTCGGTGTCGGAGCTGGCGCTGGAGGGCGCGCGCGAGCCGCAGGAGTCCCCGCTGGAGGCAGCGCTGCCGGT
>NW_026267141.1:308995-316321 GCF_000697945.3 Frankliniella occidentalis | reverse complement strand
GGGATCGAGGGACAACCTAAGCCCATTGGCGTCGTTTTAGAGTTTTGAAAATGTGGCGCATGCACTTCGCATTATATAGCCCGAGAAAGGGCACTAAAGTCAAATCAATTGAGTTATTTTCTTTTCCTGAATCCATTTTGGAATGTTCACCTAGCACGGCTTTCATGCTGCTTTTCACCTGATCGCAGTGCCCAGGGTGATTTCTCAACCAGAGCCTTCAGAGCGAAAAGGAAATCCGTTAAGAACGCAATCCGGCCGTACACTCTAAATGTCTAAGGACAATTTTTGTAACTAGCACCGGACTTCTGTGTGCATAACTAGCTCAGATACAATATTGTAACTACCAACACACATTTAGTGACTAGCAAGTCACAATATTGTATCTGATTCCAGTTATGCACGCAGAAGTCCGGTGCTAGTTACAAAAATTGTCCTTGACATTTAGAGTGTATAGCCCAAGGACGATGGTCTGACCCATGGACGTTTGCCTCACAGAACACAAAAAATGTATATTATAGAATTGAACTTACACAAGGACCCAGAAGGTAGAGTCTTCCCAGAAGAGGTACTCGGTGGAGGGTGTGCGCACAGAGGTGACCTTGAAGGACCTGGCCTTGGCGGCCCGGGGGTCCACGGAGTTGGCAGTCTCCACGGACAGGTCGATGAGGCGGGATATATCGCGGGCGCCGCAACTCGCCGGCAGGCACAGCCCCATGTTCACCGTCCGCATCTGGAAACACGAGTAAAAGTCAAAACAAGAGCAGCTTCTCTTTAAATTTTCCAGCGATTTTTGTTGTTTTTCACCCAAAATATACAATCTTTCAGAACTTTGAGGAGAAAAGGAGGGAGGGGGCGTTTGTGGAGGTGTTGGAGGTTGTTGGGGCGGACATCGGACATTAGTGTGTGTGTGTGTGTGTGAGCTCGATGTAAAGCAGCCACGCACCCTCACGCACAAGAGTTGCAATCTGCCTCATGTCTTAACGCCTTCGGTCCACACGGGCGCCTGTTACGCGTCCCCGCAAACAAAGCGGTGCAGGTCAAACAAGGACGCAATAGAGTGGCAGTGCCATCAGCACCAGCCGAGCCGCAAACTGTTTTCATCTATTTATATTTTTTTTTGCGTTGCACGGAAAACATGCAGGCAGTGTGCGGAGAAGGAGGATGGGGTGCTAATGGGACGGTCCACGCGCTGCCGTGCTCACTCACCAACACCAAGCACAGCGCAGCGGGCACGCGCTCAGTCTTTCTCTCTCCATCTCACTCTCACTCTCGCCCCCCCCCCTCTCTCTCCCTCTCGCTGCTCGCGCTTTAATTTCCTTCTAAACCACCTCGTTTTGCTTATCCAGATCGCCCGCACGAGGCACGCCGAGCGAGCCCCCGTCGGGTGGACCTCTGCCGGAAATGGCAGTGCTTCCCTTCCCTGCTGCAGCGGAAGAGAGTGAACCGACAATACGGATTCCCCTTCCGCGGCCGAAGCATCTAGCCTCGATCTATTGCCTGCCTCAAAGAAGCAGATCGGGAGGGAGGGGGGGGGGGGTAAATACGTACGGTTTGGGATCACTAACGCACTCCTCGGTGCCATTTTCAGCAGCTCTTCCGGTTTTCACCGTAAGCATGACCTCGTAGTCATGACCTGTGTTTAGGTCCCCAGTAACTCACGTTTTCGGCGACAGACTCGGGGAGGCTGAGGTCGGCCCTGATGACAAAGAAGGCGGCCGGGAAGGGCGGCGTCAGGTGGCCGACGTCCTTCCTGTGGGACGAGGTGTTGTGCGCCAGGTTGACGCACAGCGTCTGCGAGCCCATCCAGTAGGTGTTGCCGAAGAAGTAGCCGCCGCCGTACTTGCCCGTGGCGTCGTTCACTGCGGAGGAGGAGAAAGAGGGCTTTATTCAGGAGTGCAATGCCGTGGGCTGCTCGACAGCTACAAGTGTGTAACAAACATACAAACAAGTGTGTGACACATAGAGAAAGTTGTTCTTGTTTAATAGGAAACGTTCTTCTTCACTGAGTGGGCTTCTTGAAGCCCACTTGAAGTGGCGAGGTGCGAGGAGGTCCAGCGCAATTCAGTCAACTGTACTAGTCATTGGTACCACGACTTTAAACTTCTTTTTTTTTTTTTTGTTAACGGTCGTACCCGACAGCTGTCTGCCCGTCTCTCGCTGCGTTGTTTTACAGCCTCAGTTACAGCACCGTACCGTCGCCCCATCTTCGCAAAAGTGCAAAAGTGCCCAAACTTGTCGCGCGCTGCGTTCGGTAGCGCGCACATCAGTCTGTTGCATAACAGGAGGCGGTCTGCTCAGCGTGCGGAGCGGCGCGGCGCGGCGTGGCGTGTGGGGCATACCTTTGCTATGCGGAGCGTGGCTATGAGCAGAGGAAGTCGTCAGGACACAGACAGACAGACAGACAGACAGACAGACAGACAGACAGACAGACAGACAGACAGACAGACAGACAGACAGACAGACAGACAGAGCTGTAGGGATGGCCGGCCTGGGCGGTGACCTGAGCGCAGGAGGGGTCCCACAGCGCGTGACGGCTCCTGACGGCGCCTGACGGCGCCTGACGGCGGCCCGGTAGGCAGCCCCGCCGGGCGCGCGTGCTCGACAGGCCTGCCTGCTCTCCAGGCGCTCAAGTACAGTCCGTCCTTATGGTGATAATGCGTTACACCCGAATCACTTGAAAAGTTTTTATTGTGTCTCATAGTGATATCGAATTAGGTAGCTGTTTATAGATAATTATTCGGAAACCGCTCTGACACTCGCATTATCAGAATTATTATTACGCTTCTCATGACGCTGACCTTGACATTGGTCGCTGGTGTGGGGAGAGATGTGAAACTGCCTTCCCTGGCGGCATTGCTCAGCCGAAAACGACAAACAGTTCTGCTGTGGAAAAGGGGCAGGGGGGGGGGGGCAGCATGTCGATGGGCACGTCGGCGGCGGCGTATGACCGAGGCGGCGGCGCCCCCGAAAAGTGTTTCGTAACGCCCCGGGGGGTCCAGCTGGGTCCAGGCAGGGGGCGGGCGCCTTTTGCGGCTAGGGCCCCTTACCCCCCCCCCCTCTCTCTGCACAGGAGCATTGCGGAGCAGCCGGGCCACTCACTGCCACACTTGCTCAATTTGACCGCCACTGTAAATACCGCCTCTGCTCCTGGCCGACGACATGGCACAGCGAAACAATCATGAATGAACTAAGGATTTTTTTTTTTTTGGCAACCCCGGAGAGCTCTTCGTCGCGCCAGGAGGAGGGTTTTGCTGGCAGAAGCAAGATCGCAAAACAAATGGAGTGTAAAATGGGGCTTAACACCTTCTTTGTGGAGAGATCAAAATGACGACAGCGCAACCCCCTCCCCCGCCCCTCCCTGACCGGTCAATTAGCATGCAAAATTTGTGGGTCGGCAAAACATAAATTTGCGCCAGATTCGATCGTTGAGAGAGGGAGAGGAGAGGAGAGGGAGGGAGGGAGACGATGAAGAGGACGCCGGGCTTGAGCGACAAGAAGGCCGTCGGCGCCACCCCGCCATCCGCCAACCGCTGGGAGGCTGCTGACTGGTCCCCTCTGGTCGGGCCCCAGACCGGGTCAGCGCCCGCGAGCCTCCATAGCCAGCCTCATTGGCATAGCTCGCTAGGCTCGGCTCGGCTAGCCGTAAGCGCGTGGGCCAGGCGAGCCGAGCCGTCTGGTCTGGTCTGCTGCAGCCGCCGCTGCACTGACCTTGGCTAGAGCGTTGGACCCGTCTTGGCTCCGATACCATAGGCCAACTGACGGTGCGGCAGGGTAGGGACCAGTCATACGAAGTAATTTTTTTTTTAATCCATTACGGAGCTCGTAAGGTTTAGTGACATTTGATTGAGACGCGTGTGACTCTGTGGCGCGTCCGAAACAGAATGACGATATTCGATAATCACCGTGGGAAATATGGAAAGGGTCACATCTTTCGTTAGGTACGCTCCTCTCTCTCTGTCAGCGGTCAGCGCCCTCATGTAGTCACCATACTGTTAAAAGCTTACATTGATTTTCGCCGTAAGCTACAGTTAAAGCCTACAGCACCGTAGCTTACGGTGAGATTCACCGTAGCTTACGGTGAATTTCAGTGTAAGCTACAGTGAATCTACTGAAGCTACTGCTGCAGGCTTTCACTGTAGCTTTCGGTGAAAATCACTGTCAGCTTTTAACAGCGTAGCTCGCAGCTCCTGCAGTTGAAATACAGAGCGCCGTTTTCGACATTTTTTTTATGACTCGAGCTTGTCCGACTATAGGGTCTTGTCGGTTCGATTCAATTTTATCACCATACATGATTATGCCTTTCTACCTCTTCTACCTTGCTCACTCACTGGCGCGGCAAGTTACCCCGGCAGGGGAACAACTCGCCGACGCACTACAACAACTACGCTTTTATTGATCCGCTGTGCTGGTCGGCGCCGGTCGGCCTGCGCAACACACAGATAGTCCCCGGGCCGGGTGCACCTCACTGAGCTGCTCACGCGAGCGGACAGGAGGTCCCGCTGCCGCCGCTGCAACAGCACGCCGCCGGGCCGGGCCCCGGGCCCCGGGCCCGCAGGGGCGCCATAGCCTGCGCCAGCCTCGGCTGCAGCGGCGGCAGCGGCGGCAGCCTAGCCCGCGCAGGATGCGCCGCGCACTATGCGTATTTCTAATTGCACCCGACTGGCAAACATGAGCGCCATGATGACGTCACGCACGTCAACTTGAAGGTCGCATCCGAAGGGAGAAAATTCAACTTGTTTTAGAGTGATATAATAGGTAGGTGAAAATATAAAATGACCTCCCGTCATTCGTGTGCATTCTCCGGAGTCCCTGGTTCACGGGGAAAATAATATCCATAATATTCAGTCGATATTAGCGATTGTTACGTGATTATTGAGTGATATTCACTATTTCAGAGTGTTATCACAGTGCACGAAAGTTCGGAGTTGGTGCCCCTTTGGATGGGTTGTCGAAAAGGGTCATTAGACATGCAGTCCCGCTCCGCCAAGCGATCTGGGGTCGTGTGAGTGCTGAAAGTATTTCGCAATGGCGGGCGCACGGGCTTAACCTTTCCCTTGTACGGGACACGGACAACAGCAACAACAACAACAGCCGAAACAACAACATAACAACACATTTGTCGTCTCCCGGGTCCTGCCCAATTTCCTTTAAGGTTATAGGGTCCTCCCACGGGTCACCCTGGTCGTCCTCCCACCGGCCGTGACACGTAAAGCATGACAGCCGAGCCGACACCCCCGCCGTAAGAGGACCCCGTCGGACGGGTTATAGTAGAGGAATCGCGCATTGTGTGACAGGTCTGCCCTGCCTTCAATATTTTCATCAGCGAGCCCCGCATTTGCTCAAGGTATCGTCCGGAAAGTACGCCCGTCACGAAACTTTATAGTTCAGCCTCTGCAAGCTCTCATACCGCCTGCCAAGTAGGCAACTTCTTGTCTGCAGCGCATGCGTGTACTGCGGGATGGCCTACCCGGAGTCTCGCAGGCGCCAAGCTCCCGAATTTGCCGAATAGATCAAAGAAAAACAGACGCGCTTTGTGGACAATCTCTATCACTTGTTTTCAACTACTCACGCACTCCTTCTCAGCCGCTGGGGCCCGCCAGCCACATCGAAATAGTGTGCAAGAGCGTCGTCGTCGGCTTTTTGGATGAAAATAACAGCTCGGTGGCATGCAACGTTCTGCGAAAAAAAGTGCAAAATCTTCCCTATACCTGCCATCCGTGTCCCATTCACAAGGCGTCGGCTCGACCCTGTCTCTGTTCCTCTCTGCCGCATCTCCTCCGCGGGTGGAAGAGAGAGAAAGTGGTCAGTGGGTTGCGCTTCACGTGTGAAGGTCTCTGCCCCCGGTCGCACGGCTGTGCCGGGCGACGGGTGTGCGCTCGAGTACGAGACTTCAATTTGCGGGCCGACCAGTCATCCATAGCCACGCACAGACAAACTCAATGAATTCAATCACCCCGTTCTGTTTCTTTTCTTTCTTTTTCTTTTTAAAGGGCGCTTGAACAGTTTTCTGTAAAAAAAAACGAGAAGAAGAAAAACAGCATACCGATTTCGATTTCGATCGCATACATGCATGCGGCGACAGTGTCTATGACTGGGTGTCTATGAACGGCACCCAGTTTTGTTTGGCTCGCTTCTTATCGGAGTTTCGATGGGAATTCATAAAAATGCCGCTTCAGGCAGAAACAAGTCGAGTGAGTGAGATATTTAATGCCGAACGCAGCGAGGACAGCCGGTTAGGACGGCGACGCGTTTCATGTCGCATTGATAATCATTTACATTTTTGACCGAGTCCTTTGGATTTATTGAGATTCACGTCTGGGCTCGGCTCGGCTCGCCCCGGCTCGCCCGCTCGGCCCTGAGGCTCGTGAGGACGGACTGTACAGGACCCACATCGCATCGAGCGCTGCACGAGCGTTTCCTTTGTATGAAAATAAGGAACCATTAGAGGCGCAAAGAAGTTGTGTCGACGAAAGACGAACAGATGACGGTGGTGCAGCAACCCGTCTGTCATTCGCGACTGGCTCGTTGAATAATAAAAAAATTAAACAAACGAACAATGGAGCAATCTTACTTTCGTTTTGGTGTTATTTTTTTTTCCAGAGAGTTATAGCTTGGAGGCGCGCAAAACAGATGCGCACGTCGTGAAAATAAAAACAGGTGCTTTCTGCACTTGACATAGAAACGGGCTGCTCGCCACGCGGCCCGAGCGCGACCATCCCCGAAAGTAAGTCGCGGTGACGTCACGGTGTTATTGCTTTACAATCGCTACCAGCAAGCTTCGGCCGCGGGCAGCAGGCCGCGTGGCGCTACGAGGCACGGCGTGGCGTGGCGTTGGCGTTGGCGTGGCGTGGCGTGGCGTTGGCGTGGCGTGGCGCGGAGCCTCGCGGCGCGGAGGGAACGACCACCACCACCAAGCGGTGGGCCCCGCGGAGCCCCGCGGGGCGTGGAGGTCTGGGGCACAGTGGGGCAGACGGTCCTAACGGCTACGTAGTGAGGCTGGGGCGTCCCGTCTGCGCTCGCGAGGGAGAGAGGGGAGGGGGGGGGGTTGCGTCAGGGCAGAGGAGTGGCGCGGCGGAGTGGCACGGAGAGGCTAGCAGCCGCGGCCACTTACCTCACTGTTAGGACACCTTTCATAATAATTAGGCATTAGGCTGGCGGATCAATCGGCCGCGACAGACCAGATGAGACACTATCGGTTGGGCGCAAGAGAATAGTGTCGTCTGCTGCCCGCGTCCGTCCGTCCGTCCGTCCGTCCGTCCGTCCGTCAGTCAGTCAGTCAGTCCGTCAGTTAGTCCGTCAGTCCGTCAGTCCGTCAGTCCGTCAGTC
>NW_026267141.1:304231-308815 GCF_000697945.3 Frankliniella occidentalis | reverse complement strand
GACAATTACCAAATCCAATAATAATACCGGTAGAGTAACTCTCGGTCTCTCAACTTCCGCTTGCGCTCAGTAGCAGCGGTGGTCAGCGTGGCAGAGAGACAGTAGTGGTCAGGTGAGTTTTTGTCGGCGGGACATGTCACTGAGTATGGTCTTGCCGTGGCTTGCGAGTCCCCACGGGACGCCGGCGGCGAGGTTCAAGGGCGCGAGCCGCACAATGAGGGAGGAGTCTAGTGGGAGACGGCCAGGAGGAACAGGAACAGGGCGGGGTGCGACGGACGACGCGATGCCGCCCCGAGGACTGGGCGACCCTGAGCCACGCCGTCACGCGCTGCAGCTGGACAGGGGCATGGCCCACCGAAATGTTGAACTGTACAATATTTTAAGTCTTTGTGTGCTAGGGGCTCCGAGCTGAGAATACCGGGGAGCCCCTTTTCTTCAGAGTACTCGCCGGAGTGCAATGCTCTTTGCACTAGCATTGCCATGCACTGACCAGTGCAACCCACGACTCCCCTTATTGCAGTCCGTCCCGGTCCATTGGCCTTTGCAGGTGTGCAATGGTTTTAAAAAGAACAAAAAACTTGTAAGTACGTGATTCCTACACTTACAAAGTTTACGGCATCTCCTGGGTCACTGTACTGTGTCGCTGTTGGTAGTTGTCACAATTTTTCCACAACACCAACATACGAGTGTTGATTCGTAAAATAAGACGATCAATAATTGCAGCAAGGTTCAATCTATCCCAGCCCTCTGCTCGCTGAGTTCGGGACACGAGAGCGTCGTCCCCGAGAAGGCGCGCGAGGCGGGGCCGTGCGTGTGGTGCCCACATACTGTGGTCACACTGTGGTGCCCCAGCGCGTGCCGCACAGCAGGTTGCTCTCCGATTGTCCGTCGCGCACTTGTTGTTTGTTGTTGTTGTTGTTATTGCCGTTGTTTTGTGTGTTGGGTAAGAACACAAGAACACCGCCGCCGGGCGGAGCAAAATGTGTCGAGACATTGTAGTGCCAAAGTGAATACACTCGGACGCTCAGGGTCAAGGGCGGCGGCGGCGGCGGCGCCTGCGGCCCAGCCCCGGGCTGTCACTTGTCCCCGCCTGATGCAGCTCAAAACGGGTCCAACGAACGCCCGAATGACACACACAAAACTCACAAGGAAAAACAAAACAAAACAAAACAGAATTCACGGTCAGCAGAGCAGAGACGTCGTCCGGATGGACTGGACTGAACCGACGGGACGGGCTGGGCCGGTTCCTCCACTTTTTGGCGGGATCCTTTGGCTCGCGAAGCGCATCGTCCGCCGGCAGCCGGTTCCGCATTCTGCTTTTAATCCTTTCCAACCCGGCGGAAAAGCCGTGCAGCCATGTATGCGAATTATGACAAGATCGTTTACATGGACGGGCAGGTGAGTGTCCTGTCCAGCTCTTGACTGAACTTGGCGCGCGCGAGCCCTTGCCCTTGAGGTCCACCGAACACCCAGCCTGTTCTGGCTATCGCTCTTACTTTCTTTTGGCAGCCTACTGGAGCCTGTAATCTCATCATGTGTGTGTGTGTGTGTGTATTGCCAGAAGGTTGCATGTACTGCCACCTCGCCCGTTTCGTCGCCACGCCACGCCACGCCACACCACGCCACGCCACACTACGCCGAAAGACAGCTCGGCGAATGTAGAACAGGACGCACGTAAATGACCAGAGGCTCGGTGGTGGCGGGGCGGGCCTGGCGGCCTGGCGTCTAGGCCGGGCTGAGCCGCGCGGGCTATGGGCTGGGCCTTCCCTCCACCGCGCACCTCCTGGCGCCACCCGGCCACGCCCCGCCACGTCCCGCTCGGAGCGAAATTGCTCCTGCTAGTCGGGCATGGCATGGCGGGGCAGGGCCGGCGGCGCGGGGCGGGGTGCGGTTGGGCCGGAGGCCGGGTGGGGCGCAGCAGTGTCTCTGAGTCCAACGCACCCCGGGGGTTCGGCTGCTGCTGGCTGCCTCCGGCTGCTCGCCTGCAAAGGGTCGCTTAAAAGTCGGCCTCGTCAGGTGGTCAGGTGTTGTGATGACCTTGAGTGTGGCCCTTGGGCGACTGAGTAAGGAGACAGGCCGTCGGACGGACGGGCGGACGGACCGACAGACAGACAGACAGACAGACAGACAGACAGACAGACAGACAGACAGACAGACAGACAGACAGACACATACGACAAGGATCACTGCCCCCGCGGCCGCCACCGTCGTCACTGCCCCCGCCGCCGCCCTGACCTACGCCGTCCCCGTGGTCGCCAGGGCGCCGCCTAGCGCCGTCGCTGGCCCGCTCGCTCCCCCCGTTGTTGAGAAACTCCCTCGTCCCGTCGCGAAAGAGCTCGCGACCGAGGCGAGGAGGGCGATAAATCAAAGGGAGAACCAACTTCACACTGCAGCAGCCTCTGCAGCGGAGCCGCCCGCCCAGACAATACCCACACGGGAAAAAATAATTTAGTCCCGTGCTGATCAATTTAAGCTGGCCAATTTCGCAAGAAAATTTGCAGTTCGTAAAATGATTTAACTCGAGAGACAGGCTTCCGAAGAAGCACATACGGTCGTCGGTAGTTCTCAAAACAGAAGACACCTAGCACCAAGCACCGTCACACATTATCAAGTATACAACGTGGCTGATTCACGCCGCGCACTTCCGTAGTTATACTGTACCGCACGCACGGGTGCGGGCGGGTTTGCCTATCCACGCAGCATGCGGCTCCTTGTGGCCACCCGCCCGCACCCGTGCATGCGGTGCAGCATAACTTCAAAAGTGCGCGGCGTGAATCAGCCACCTGGTATATTTGAATGAACAATGTCGACGGGGATATCTTTGGGATACTGGTATTTTAGATAAAAGTTCTGCATTTTTATTTTTATTTTTTTCGTCTTGCACTGGGAGGAGGCGCTGACCTGTCCACGCTGACGTTAGGTCGCTAAGTGAGCAGTGCTTTCGCTCGGCCGGCATTTGGACAGCGACCGCGAGGGACCTCGCCTCGCGCCGCCCCGCCGCCCCCGGCCCGGCTCAGCAGCGCAACGCCCAGGCCAGCGCGAGGGCTTCGACACCCCCCCCCCTTTCCCCTAAAGGCCCAATGCAAACCCCTCTCATCGCTCTTTTCTTTGCGCAAAGCGACGCAAAGCGACGCAAAGCGAGCGCGGAAAGAGCGCACCCGGAGAGCCATTGGGTTGGCCCAACCAAATAGGGGACGTGGGAAAAAGAATAAAATTCCTGTAAGCAACGAAATCTTTGTACCTCCAAGTGGAAGACTGACCAAAATCAAAACGAAGTCACCATTCAAGAAAACAATATACACTGACCACGAGAGAAATAAACTTCAAGAGAAGCAGTCTAAAACGTGAACGCTAATCTACACTTCTACACTGTCTGGCTCCCCCTGTTCTTAGGCTGCCAGCCGCGGCCAGCCACATGGTCCGAGCCGCGGCTCGGCGGGGGGTTAGAACACACCGCAGGGTACACGTATTTATCATCACACTCATTACAACTATTATTTTTACGGGGCGTATTTCATGCGCTCGGGTGACTTATGCGACCCACTTGCGGCCGGGCAGCCTGTCCTGATTCGCGCTAACTGCAGGCGATGCCACCGTACCGAGCGACGTACGTGCGGGATACGCGTGGGGTACGTGCGGGGTACATGTTGAGCTCGCGATCGTGTGCGTTTTATAAGCGCGACTGGGCGAGGGAGCGGGAGGGCGAAAAGGGAGGGGGGGGGGGGCTATGTGTGGTAAAATTGAATCATCTCTACGGAACCAGGGGGGGAAATTGGATGAAACCGTTCGAAACGCTTGTTGAAACGGTAGCAGGTAGCATTTCTTTGCTTCGCTTTTGGACTCGTCAGAATGTGGCTCGGAACGGCCCCCGTGCGACTAGGTAACCCGCCCGCACTCCGGCATGCGGTACAACAAAGCCAACGGCCGCCGGCGCCGGCAGCCTCTTCGGTATTTCCTGCTTCACGCTGCGCACAATCTACTTGCAATATTGTATCAATACCCACCCCAACCCTTACCTTCCAACAAGGAAAGCGTCGCGAATGGGTCAAACAGGCCGTAATGACACACTAAACCCTTATGTATACTTTGTTGTGCATAACATGCACAGCTGTAAGCAGCCATAGTTATGCACCAAATTTCATGCATAACTGTGTAAAACTTCAGCATTACTATGCACAAATTTGTGCATAGTGGCCTTACTTTTGCATACTTATGCATCAAAAACTGTGCATAGCTTTATGGCTGCATGAAATCCTGCAAGTCTTATAAGTCTTATGCACAACAAAATGCACAAGGATTTAGTGTGTGTATTCCACATTTGGACGTGTGGACATTTGGAGTTGCCTAATTTTTTGACCTACTTTGACGTGATTTGATTTAGTCATAAGGGCCTCGGTGTGACGCCCTATCGCGCCTTTTCGTTGTCCGCTGAGCTGTACCCGATTCTCACTCCAAGCGTGGATCTGCTAAAGAGGAGGTGTGAGCGAAGTGACTTTAAACACGATTGTGGTACCCCGCACTACCACATGCAGACCTGTTGGAGGCCGTCCAAAACCGGCACCCATAGCATCAGGGCAGCAAGCG
>NW_026267141.1:296890-303801 GCF_000697945.3 Frankliniella occidentalis | reverse complement strand
GAGGGAGGGAGGGAGGGAGGAGGGGAGAGAGACACCTGTTGAGGGGAGAGGAAGGGGGGGGGGGCGTCCGTCTCTGCGCCCGCGCCCCGCGCTGCACCTAGGCCAAGCCGGGCGGCCGGGCCCCACTCCACTCCAGCGAGCGAGCGCGACTCAGCGAAAGGCACAGCGCGCGCGGGCAGCGCACGGCCGGCAGCCCGCGATTGTGCGGAACAGAGCGGATTACAGAACCGCAAGGAGGGGAGGGGGAGGCCGGGGGGGAAGGCTGGCCGGGAGGACGAGGCGGGCCGAGCAAAGTGAAGACGCTCGCTGAGACCACAATATGCGATCAACTGACGATCAGCTGGCAGTGCATGGTTGCGATCGTTGGTAAATCTCGCATTTAGTTTGTCACCGGACTGGAGTCATAGTACACGAAACGGTCATGGGGAGAAGTGTTATGGAAGGCTTCTCCCGATATTGCTCTGATTATTCAGCTCAATTAACAATGGCACAGTGACATCGATATGACTTTTATTTTGTACCACTTATTCGTATAACACACAGTTATTTCGGACTACCCTGTCTTACGCTTACCCCAGATTACCTCAGATTACCTCAGTATCACGCCAAATTACCTCGTAGCCTCGGGTTACACCGGGTTCCGTCAGCCGTTTCTAGCGACTTACCCTAGTCGGTTTGCGCGCAAGGCATACTGAAGGCAAGCCTTGCCTTCAGTATACAAAACAGTATACAAAGTAAGCAGGAGACTCTCAGGCATTTGTTTTTTGCCCGTTGTTGGCCTTCCCCTTCCAGCAGCAGTGTTAAAGGCCCCCGCCTGCTGATACGGGAGAAGGGGTGGATAAGATGGAGGGGGGGGGGGCGCAGGGGAGCGGTCGGGTGGTGCACTTTGGGCCAGTGCACGTGCACATTGCTACCCGGGGCACCACATCTGCGCGCCAGGGCCCGGGCCAGCAAGCCCACAGCTTCGCGGTCGGGCGGTTCTCATATACTGGTCAGAGTTAACCACATGCCAACATTTATAGCCGTTTCGGTATCGCGATATCGCGGTGGCAATGATAGTCGGCATCCGATCTTTGCCATGTCGACGCTATACCGCGACGACATGCTGCTGGCGTGGTGTTTCTCGACGACGAGTCAGTGACGCCGCTCCGCTCCGCTCCGCTCCAGGCCGGTCCAGCTCCGGAGGCCGGAGCAGTAAAACACTAACCACGGGTAATTTGTAAATCTCCTCTCTATTCGCGCCGTGGGCCCGCAGGCCGGCCTACATTCGAACTGTACTGACATAATAAAGTAGAACTGTACGCGCGCAAAAAAAAAGAAGAAGAAAAAAAAAGCACAAAGGAAGAAAGTAACGAGTACCCGATTTTATTTGTAAAGGTGTCACTCTGAAAGTTCAAAAAAGTTCAAATTGCAACAATGATTACACACCTTCAATTTTAAATTTAAAACTTTTACGACAACAATTCGAAAAATTATGATTTTCATTTTATTTTTTTAAGGACATGCGCCTACCGGACGTGAATCTAGTGACGTCGCTATAATGACCTGACCGCCGCAGGTCGGCCGGTGCCTAGGTGAGGGGGGGGGGGGCGTGACCATTCATAGTGGGGGTCCTCGCGGGAGGGGCCGCACCTAGTGGCGCACCCTGCCCTGCCCCCCTGGTCCACGAGCTTCATTGAAATTATAGGCATCACGCCTATCCCTATCTATCCTTCTACCCGTGTATTGAGTTTGCCGGGTCAAGGCTCATTGCATTGCACGTCGTTAATATAATGTGCGGTACAATCCCGTTTTTTCTTCTTTTTTTTGTATGTGTGTTTGTGTGTATGTGTGTTTAGCTTTTCAGTATTTCGTTCCTGACCAAAATAGCTATATTCGTTAAACACATAATACCAGATGACTGATTTTGCCCCCCCCCGACAACTTTTGAAGTTGGACAGAAACCGCTGGCGGTGCGGGTGCGGGAGGGTTGTAATGTCTACTCGCCCGGGCCGGGTCGCGTGGTCTGAGACGATAGGCAAACCCGCTCGCACGTGTGTGGTACAGACACACTGTAAACAAGGGTGAAAACGGCCATACCGTATAGAAAGACATCTTCGAGTGACACAATTAGATGATGACATACGGCATTTAAGAGGAACTCGCGCATCTTTCTTTTTACTGCGAAAAACATTCCTAGAAATAAAAAGAAACTAAAGGCCAGCTGTCGAAGACTGAGTGTATGAGCACTAGGCGCTTTGCTCTCGCCTAGACTCGGCCTCGGGGGAGATACCCCCCCCCCCTCCCCCCACAACAAGCGCCTTGCCCACCTAGCCTACATTGCCTCACAGCTCGGCAATACTGACTGACGTAGGTGAGTCTCCGACGGCAGGAGGCAGGCCCTATGGAAGGTGCACCGACTGCACCCGGACCGGCAACGGCACAGCCTCTCAGGGCCTCTCACCCAAGGACAGCACACGCAAAAAAAAATGTCAATCATATTTTTTAGTTATTAAAAAACAAAGAAAATTGAATTGAGCTCAAAACATTAATGTGACGACATTAAAGAGGTGTTCAATTTCCGGTCGATCAACTATGAATACATCTTTTCCGAGGTGTACCAAAAGTTGTATCCCTAACACGCTCCCCATGTATCTCCCACGTGCCCGCGACAACACAGCGGTATGGAGTTCCAGAGAGTCGGATTTAGATCGGGAGAGGGTGCGCCGCTGTGGCTAATGCTCTCTCTCTCTCTCTCTCTCTCTCTCTCTCTCTCTCTCTGTCTCAGTCTCTCTCTCTCTCTCTGTCTCAGTCTCTCTCTATCTCTCTCTCTCGCTCACTCGCTTGCTCTCTCTGTCTCTGTCTCTCTCACTCTCACTCTCTGTCTCTACCCGCCAGGCCGTGCGCCCCCTCCTTCTCTCTTGCACTCACTATTTCGCCCCCGTCGGAATGCCTCGGTACGAACGGCACCCGTATGGGCTCGCTCGGCCGCGTGTGTTTTCCGTCCTTGCGCCTACACCGTACAAAATGAATTAACGACAAATACTCGCCCACCCTCGCCGCACTCGCCGCGGGGCACCCATTCCATTTCTCTGACGCCGAAAAGAAAACAGCGGAATATTTTTTTTTTATTTTTGTCTGTACGGAAGACTTTGCGCCGGGCCGAGGGTGGCCGGCGGGCAAACAGCCAGAGCAGACGACGTACACAAGCGGAGTGGGTGTAAGCCTGTAAGGTGGGCAAATACCACAAATACCGGCAAATACCACCTGGAATGGGCGGGCCTGGCCGTGCCACGCACAGGCCAGACCCAGGGGCAAAAGGCAAAAGGCAGCTGGCACACTGTAAAAACAAAGGTGCATAGGACCTTTTACGGGGTGCGGATTGCTACAGAATCGTGGGAATTGCTGCACCGCACGCCAACACTGTAAGAAAAACCTACAATTTAACAACAGTCTGGCGCTGTCAATTATTAACCAGTAGAGGATTGTGAAATTTTCATTGTATATTGTGGGGTAAAAGCACTGGAATAACAATATGATATTGTTATTTCAAAGTACAACGCTGTATTGTACAGCAAGTAGCTGTAGGTTTTTCTTACAGTGAAGTCTGCAAACAAATGTGATGAAAATGAGAATACCATGGCTATGATTTTTACAACCTGCTCATCCCTTAAATGAATGTTCGTGAATGAGGGTGCATCCCGGTGCATCCCTTAAATTCGAGACGATATGTTTGTAAAAATAATTAGCCGTGATACCTTCTTATTTTGACATTTTCTTTTTACAATGTGTTTCTGTAAAGGTGCGAAATCTAGCACCTCTGTTTTGGGGCGAAAGCTCCCTCCTTTCTAGAGGCACTACTTGAGCACTACCTTTGAAAAGCGCTACGCAGCATCATATGAATCATTGGTTTTACCAGTGCACCCCGCTCTGCACACCTCACCCTACCCGGGGCAAGACCCATCCGCGTCACGCCCGCAAACAACTGTTTGACATGTGACATCCCCTACCCAAAGGTTAAGCGGGTGACTAAATTCCACGCACATACACACAGAAGAGTGACAACACCACACGTCACGGCACAGCAAAGTGTTTGTGAGCTGTCAAAAGGAGCAATTTTGTTGTAGGAAAGTTAGTAGTTTCGTACTTTTAAGAAGTAGCTGTAAGGTTGATATTATTTAGGTTTACACTTCAGAGTAAGGTATGTGCACCAGGTGGCTATGACTCACGCCGAACACTTCCGTAGTTATACTGTACCGCATGCGCGCGTGCGAGCGGGTTGCCTACGGCTACGGGGCCATGAGGGAGCCGTGGGCAGCGAGGATAGGCAAACCCGTCCGCACGCACTGTATGGTATAGTATAACTACGGAAGTGCGCGGCCCGATTCAGCCACCTGTTATATTGGGTGGTTTGGTTTTTTCCGGTCATCGGAACGGGTCACTATAAAACTTATTGGCACCGCAGAGGATAAAAGTAGGAGGCTATGTAACAAAGTGACGATGGAGTCATCGAATCGACGTCATTTCAGCTGCAGAGCTTGAGCATCCTTTCTTTCCCACCGAGTCTCGGACTCACATGTTTTTGACCTACATTTCCCCTCAACTTGATACTATTCCGGTGATCGTACACTTTGATGCCCTTCCTCCTTCTCTTACCTCCCCCTTCTCTTTCGCGCGGAGCAGATGTCTTAGCCGCTGTGCGTGTGTTTTTTTTCCTGACAAAGCGAAAGCTCAGCACAGCACCTCCTGGTGATAGACTTTTCAAATTTCCTCCCTTTGCTCATTTTCGTGACGTTTCGATAATAGCAATGACCCGAGCCCGACGCTTTCAGCACTTTAGTGGAGGCTCCCTCGCTACACCCACTCATCGCTCTCACCAGAGGCGCCATGCGCAGCGAGAAAGGGAAAAAAAAGCGGCCGATACAAACCTACATTGTCAGTAAAGAAAATGGGTATGCAAACGATTATTGTAAATTATTTTGTTCCTACCGCTACATTAGGCACAGGTAAGGCGATGTAGTACCGGAAAAGCGAAGTCGAGCGGATTAAATTAAATTACGGATTATTAAACCATGCAGAAAGTACGTCCGTCATTCGCCTGTACGAGATTGCCAAGTTTAGCAAGAGCAAGCATTCACAGCACCTGATAGGTAGGCAAAATCATGGCTGCAGTGCATGCGTGTACTGCGGGGTGGCCTACCCCGAGTTTCGCAGGCGCCCAGCTCCCGTAATTTGTCGAAAAAATTCCGAGGAAAAACGGTCGTATTTCCTGGACGATCCCTAGGGTGCCATGGTCAACGACGATAGGCAAACCCGCCAAAAAACACGCGTACCAAAAGTGCGGGTGGTTTATCAGCCCATGTACGTAATAGTTAAATTTATATGATACTGCCCTTTTCCTTCTATATGCGAAACGATATAGTATACAATATATGAGGGCCGATACTGTGAGTCGCCGCCATGCGAATGCAACGGCCAGCAGTCAGTGCCGCGGGTGTCCGTATATTGCAACAGTTACGAATATGACATGGATATGCCATGACGCACGAGTGGGAGAGCGACAGACGGGGTGGCCGACCTGCGCGAGTAGTGCCTGGTTATAGTGCCCAGCCCAGCCCCCCAGATGACCGTGATGACCATGCCTCGCGCGCTGGCGCTGCTACCGCTGCTACCGCGCTGCACCCTATGCGCGTACTTTCACCTAACTGTTCCCTCCCTCCCTCCCTCCCCACCGTCCGCCCGCTGCAAGGTGACACCCTGCCCTTGCCGCCCCTGTCCGTCTCATCGACCCCATTAGGGATCGTCCAGAAAGTACGTCCATTGTTCCTCAGATGCATTTGCCTATTAACGGGAGCTGGGCGCCTGCAAGACTCAGGGTAGGCCACCCCGCAGTACACGCATGCACTGCAGACCAGATGTTGCCTACCTAACAGGCGCTGTGAGTTCTCGCTGAGACTAAACTTGGCAGGTCCGGAACGGCGAATGGCGGACGTACTTTCTCGATGATCCCTTAGGGCTCCACCACCTCACGGCACACCGCTCCAGAGGGACACCCTGTCCCTGCCCCTGCCCCTGTCCACTCCCGGCCCCTGTCCGTTCCTGCTCCTCATCGACCGACGAACAGCGCGAAGAACTCCGCTGCGGGGTGCAGAGTGCACGTCCGTTCACCGAGTTGGCGTACAAGTAATAAGGGCCAAGGATTCCCCCTCCCACTCTCGGTGGCGGCCTGGGCGCCTCCGGGCCGGCTGGCCGGCCCGCGGCGGCGGCGGCAGCGGCAGCGTAACCAAACCATCGCCTTGCGACAAAGATGCACAGCAGACATGACATGACACGGCAGCCCTCAACTGGCGCAACGTGCCGAGCAAGGCGTGTGCCGGTGGCGTGTCTCGCTCCGAGCCGAACCCGCCGGCCAGCCGGCCGCGACTGCCCCAGGAGGTATGACCTGACCTGACCTCCCACAGCACCCTCCGTAAGACGCTTGATGGATATGCAATTTGAATCCCGATCTGCCTCTGCGTAGGCAAGACGTGCGAAACGACCCCGAGTGTTGACGACATAAGTCACACTCCGTCCCACGACGAAGCTCGCGTCCCAGCGCCACACGTATCACCAGCAATTAATATTATCGTTAATGCAATAATCGTTAATATTATCGAAGCTGCTGCAGTTTTTTTCCTCATCGTTGTGTGTTGTTAAAATGGTCGGGGTGTCGGCGGTGGCGGTTGCACTGCGCTCAGCGAGGTGACTTAAACGCCCGCCGGGCCGGCTGCGCGGCGCGCTTCAACATAACAATAATATTTTTGGCCGGACGGTACTCGCGATGCTCGAGCCAGACCACACCACTCGCCGGCCGGGTGCTTCGGTTGTTTAAACCGCCCCGCCGCATAGTCAGCAAAGCACCGCTGCCATCGGACGGGACAGTCGCCCCCTCC
>NW_026267141.1:295920-296570 GCF_000697945.3 Frankliniella occidentalis | reverse complement strand
AGGCACCTTCTTACGGCACCCGCAATGAGACGCGGGGCCGGAACCAAAAGGTTGCGGAGGGAGATGGGGCGTGGTCGGAGGCGACGGGGTCTTTAGGCCACCTGGCGACTGCTCGTCGCCCCTGCACGCCCACCTCCTTCCCCTGCCAGGCGCGGATTTTCAGGTGGCGGCAGCGGGCCATAGTCACCAAGCACCCCCCCCCCCCCGATGCACATCCAGAGGGGTTGTGCATTTCCAGTTGGTCATTGTTTTTGATATTTTTGCCGCATTGGTGTGAGTTATGGGCGGTGGGCCACATCGTGGGTCCCTGACCCACTGACCCAGTCAGAAATAACAAACATCGATTTAACGTCGAATATCGACGTCAAAATATCGAAAAGCTCTGAGCAGGGCATTTCGGAGAAGCGAAACAGTGGAAACAACATCGAGTGTAAATTTCTCATCTCCATTGAACACGCCACCGCACCACATCTCGGTGCTCGGTCGGTAGGTAAGAGCGGGCGCAAGCGCAAGCACAAGCGTCGGCAGCACTCGCCTCTCTCGTTTTGTTTCTGCACAGTATAGTTTGCAAGTAAGTCTCATGAGTGAGCCCCGAGTCCCTGCAGGAGAACCGAGGTACGTACCTCGGTCGGTAACGTACCACAGGGTAG
>NW_026267141.1:264166-294905 GCF_000697945.3 Frankliniella occidentalis | reverse complement strand
GCCACTCCTCCCCGCACCCAACCCCATCTCCCTCCATCCGGTTTGGTTCTCCTCTCTTCCTTTTCGGACTCCATTGAAATTCCCCATGGACTAAAACTCTAAAACTTCCACTCTGCCGCCGCAGCTTCGGACCCTGGACCAGCTGCCCGACGACGTGCTGCTGCTGGTGATGCAGCACCTGGACGTCGGCGACCTCCTCGCCTGCCGCCTCGTGTGCCGGAGGCTGGGTGCGTTGTCGCTGCACCCGGAGGCGTGGCGGCGCAGGACCTTGAGCACGTCCTCGTGCTCCGGGTGCGACAAGAACAGGCTGACCTGCCCGGTGCTGCGCCTGGCGCCGTGCCTGCACCACGTGAATGTCGTCCTCCCTTTGCTTAAAAGCGTCTGCGGCCACGTGTACACGACCACGTGTGCCGTCGGAGGACTGGAGGTGAGGGACCATGTAGATTTGATAGATTATGGCGCAGGTGTACACGCGGTCCGGCTGATCAAGAACCAGGCAGCCCTGGGCCGGCTGAGGAGAGTGATTCTCAAGTTCCGTCGATCCACCCTGTTTGAAGCTGCTGCTTCCACGTTGTTCGGGGCATTGGTCTCAACACCCGGCCTGGAGCACCTTCAGCTGACCGCTTGGCTGGACCGGCCCTTCGCCTTCAAAACGGGCACCCAATTCGAGATTGCACCCAGCTCATTGAGGAGATTTCATATTGCCATCAAGGGGGCCGAAAACTTCATCGAAGCGGTTGTGAGAATACACGCCGCCACCCTGGAGGAGGTCCACATCGTCGGCGTAGAATGCTCGATCTCGATGTATTATAGAATCTCGGCCTCGACACTGCAGCTGGTTGCCGGGCTGCCGCGTCTGCGCGTGGTGTCCCTTCACCACGACCAGCCCGGGCTGAGGGTCCTGGCGAGCAGCGCGAGCCTGCGCACCCTAAAACTCGTGGTCGGGGAGGGGGAGGAGTGCAGCGAGGTCGCAGTAGAGCGACTGCTCCGGGCCCGCCCGGCGCTGGAGGTGAAGATAATCAAAGACGCGAATGATAAGGACTTTTAACTTCTGATCCCCGTCACAGGAATATCGTCAATAGTAACATTAATGTTCATTACTCTTCTGCAGCTCCTGCACCCTCTGCATTTATACTATATTTACACAATTTACACATTTACAAATAAACTTGTTTGTTGAAATTATGAGACTGGCAAAAAAAAAAAATTGTGCTACTTGATTGATACTTTAGTCAACATCATTATGCAAGAATACGGTTGCTAATTAATTAAACCATGCAAATTCAAAACCTCCGTGTCTCTTTAAACCGCTTGAAACTATCCCAAACGTGTCAAGTTGAGAGACTGCCAGTAATTTGGTCGGGGTGAGGAGACATTATGGGCGAGAACAACTCTCTCCCCATCTCGTACTACCCCCTCCCCCTCTCTCTCCGGTTGTAAGGGAGGGGGTGACAGGGGCAGCCCCCCCCCTCCACCCGATGAGCCGTAGATAGCTGCCCCCCGCCCACACACACATGCGAAACCACCTGAATTGTAGGCATTCCATTCAAACTCCCTGCCTGCACTTAGGCGACCCGCAGTGCACTGAGTCGACGGGCCGCTGCTCGTTTGCGCTTACGAGTAGCGCTGGCGCGTCGTCGTGGGGTCGCTCACAAAGTGCCGTGCCGTGCAGTACCAACCTCATCGTCCGATAAACTTTGTTTTCTGGCGTTATAGTTGAATGCATCAACACATGTGGTGAGTGTGGCGTTGCAGCCACATACACGAAAAAAAAATATGGCACCCTAGCTATTTTTTTTAGCACTGGTGCAAAAAATTCGTCAGCATAGGTCCAGCTATTTTTTTTAGCTTCAGTGCCAAACTTTTAGTTGTACAACAAACTGAAGCAATGAACTAGCTGTATCGCCAATACTATTTAGCAGTACATCTAAGTATTTTATCCTATAGCTAATTTTTTGGCAGGGGTGCCAAATTTGCCTGCTAAATCGATTAGCACGGAACCGATTTTTATTTCGCATTTAGTCTTATTTTTTCAGCTCCTGACTCACGCACTGACAACGTGTGAATCTAGCCCTTCACCCACGAGCCGAGCCGAGCCGGGGCACTAGAGAGAAAGAGCAGAAGGCTGGTTCGCATCACCAACGTTCGTCGAAACACACATGAAAACAAGCATTTCATGAGTTTCGTCCCATTCACTTTCGTAGCTACGCTGCACCGAGCGTGCACGCTTGCACTCTCGCTCGGGGCCGTAAAGGTGTCCCCACAACGAACGAGTCCGGAGGTGACGCTACGGAACGTTAGGCACTATCAAACGGTCCCAAAGCCGCAGGGTGAAGCTGGGGTATGGGGCGGGCCACCGTCTTGGCGCAGCTGCTTGGCGGGCTGGCCTACCCAGCGCGCGGCGGGCGCCGACGTGAGTGTTGCCGCCACGTGGAGCAGTTCATCGCGGACACCCTCGGGCACCATGGCCAGAGACGAACGGCAAGAGCGCACGCAGCACAAGTAAGGCCACGAGAGCGAGCTGAGGAACCAATCAAACCATCTGGTGTATATCGTCGAGACGAGAGTGCGCCCCTTTATTCCACACCCATAAAAAGTCCGTTTTCGTGTCAAGGAAAATGTTCCTGACCTGAGCCTGTACTTAAATATTGTGCTTAATCTAAGATGATTTTCATTTATCAATGCCACTGTAGATTTTAATCAAGTAGTACAAATCTTTTGCAAGATGTATAATATTCAAGTACAGGTTCAAAGTCAAGACCATTTTGCTTAAGCCAGAAACGGACTCCTCCCGGTACAGGCTGGCGAAGACACTATGGAAGACGCACTGCTCTTGATCACGGTCCTGTCACGCGCCGCGTCGCGCCGCCGTAGGGGTGTGTTTTCCTGGTGGTAAGTGCCGCCTGCGACTCACTCTCGCTCCAGTGGCGCCTAGTAATGTCGCTCTGGCGTTGATTATACTCGCGGACTTCAGACATGGCGTAGCCTTAGACTCTCAAACGCTGCCGTCAAAGTTGCTGCCCGCTCAGTGAAGACCTTGCAAACCAAAATCCCAAATCCTTTGCAATTGCAAAGCGTTTGCTTTGCAACCACAGAGCATTGCTTCGTGCCTCGACGCCACTCGTGGGGCGCCACCTGACATAAAGGTATTACAGCTAACGGAGACTTGCGTCAGAGCTGTCCAGGAGTACTGACAAGTTAATCCCGTTAAGTTGTATCTACCAAGCTACCAATCAATCATGGGCAGCTAATGATTAGCTGCTAAAGCGATCATGAAATCCATACCTGCATTTAGGTCAAAGACTTTGCTAAATGTCGGGGTGTTTATTTTACACCGTCGCAATATCAACACGAATTACAAAACGCCCACTTTTGACTAAGCAACAATAATTGTTCTCGACGGCGACCCCGCGCCTTCCCACTCCACCCCCTATACGACACTCACTCTTCAAGGCCCAGATGTGCGCGTGCTTCCTGGCGTCGAAGAAGGTGGCCAGCTCGCTGTAGCACTGCTCCGTGATGACGCTGGCCTGCTTGTCCCACACGCGCGCCAGCCGGTCGGCGTTGAACACGTCGAGCAAGAAGTCGAGGCTCGTCATGTTGGCGGCCGGGGTCGGCGGTGGCGCCGTGGCCGCCGTCCAGTCCACGCTCGACATGGTGTCGTCGGTGCTCGAGCGGAGAGGGGTGGCCGTCGGGGCAGCGCTGTCGCTGCCGTTCACCAAGCTGGCCGTCAGCGCCGAGTCCTCGGCCCCCGCGGACAGCGCGGCCAGCAGCAGCACCACCAGGACGCACTTCATGGCGGCGGCTGCGGCGTTCACAACGACACACGCGCTCGCGGCCTGCGCTCTCTCTCTCTTTTTCTCTCACACACAAGCAATCACGCTCTTCTCTCGCACACTCACACACACTCGCGCGCGCAGTCCGATCTCAGCTTACGACGGACATGCTGGTCGGGGTCGCGAGTCGAGGGAACGGACTGGCTGACGGGCAGGTGGCACCCGTCTGGACTCGCGGTCTGGTCTGAGAGTGAGCGAAGGTGCTGTCGGGGCGGCCGGGGCGCGCGAGGCGCGCGGCGCGCGGGGCGCAGCGCAGCGGGGGGAGAGAGGCCCTTCGTCTCCCACACACCGGGAGGGGAGGGGAGCGCGCGGGCGCGGCACGCCACCGGGCGATAGGGCAGGGCCGCACTCGCGGGCGGGGCGGGTGCGGTGGCAGCACCCCTCCCACCATCTCTTTCGCACCAGTAGTACTCAGCCCCCCTTCGCCCAGTCGTTCGCGTACGAGCTGCTTGGGACCCACTGAGACCAAGCGCGGCCTCTGCTGTCTCCAGTGAGCCGCCTAGGAGATAGGCAATTCGTGCTACAAAACCTATCTACGTACCCTGTAATTTCTGGGTGTTGGGGCTTGGCGGCTAGGCGACTTATGTTGACTACCTGCTGAACACCCTGGATTTCCAGTGTAGGCACCCCACGGGGGTGCACACCCCCTCTGCCAGCGCAGCACATATTGCTTTATCACTAGGCGGGACCCTCCTTACCCGGGACTCGGGGCTGCGACGTCGACTTCTTTTTTGTCGATTAATCCTCCCTCATAAAGCCGCAAGCGTGGAAAAAATTAATCGCGAAATCCGCACCTGCTCTGTGTGTCGGTTTGTGCCTGGCTCATGTGGGGAAGTTTTCTACTGTATGCGGAAGGCCAATTTCCTGCATCTGGGGTGCTTGACATTGGACGTTATCCCGTGCAATAGGTGAGGGCCAAAGGGCTTCACTTGTGCGCGTTAGCATTCTCCCCCAAAATAATTAAGTATAAGTACTTTGAGGTGTAGAAGAAGCGCAGTTAGCCTGCACTGGGAGGCTCGTGAAGGCCATCCTCAAAAGCTGGAGGACGGAGACCTATAGACGGAAAAGGGAAGATGTGTCATTGCCGTGGGCTCCAGGGCGGGTCTCGTCGGTAGTAGTCTTCCGCTCGCCTCCTGACAACCCCGGCCATTTCACTTCCTACTTGTCGCCAGCGCACCGGGGGGGGGGGTGGGGGGGGTCCGGGGGGGGGGGGGGGGGGGGGGGGGGGAGTTCAAGCGCTGGGCGGGAAGACGGGGTAAACACGAGTAAATACGCGGTGCGTCGGAGTCGGAAATAAGCACCTGCCCGCCGTGCCCGCCGTGCCCGCCGTGCCGTGCCGTGCCCCCGCGGGTGACAGGTCGTGCTCCGGAGGTGTGGGCTCACGGCGCGCCCCTTGCCGGTGCGGAGCTCAAGCTCAAGGCGCGCCGGTACACGATGGCATGTCGTGGGAAATTATTTTGGAAGAACAAACAACTTAGTTGGCGAACAGTCGATTTCGTGACTGGGGGAAAAAATAGGCGACAATCAGAGAAGTTCACTTCCTTTTTTTTGGCCGCGGAAGGTGTCGTCCTGCGCCTGCGCTGGTCCTGCGTGGAGTTTGCGTGCCCGCCCAAGGGACGCGACACGTTCGTCCTGCATTAACGTGAAGTCACCGTCTAAATCTAGTCGTCTTGACTGTGTGTGACGAAGAGGTGGATCCAGGAAATAACCTGCAATTCCAAAAGGAACAGGATGCGGCGGCGATGCGCGGTTATTCGACGAAACGGTTCGTTTCGTTTCCCGCCAAAAGTTAGCGCCGCTCGAGCGGTAGTGGCCAACAGCGGCTAGAGTCCAGCGCGCTCCGATCGAGTACGTTGGGTTGCCCACGCTCCCGGCGCACGTGCAGCACGGACAGACTACGAGTGAATGCGCCCATTTGTACCAAATTCGGTTCTGAGGTTTTCGGATGTACTGGAGCCATTTCCGGTATCCGCTTCATGCCATCTTGGATCTCATGGTATCGTCGATGACGTCTCTCCGGAGAATCAGTACTCGGAAGTTCACGGGTGCGCCGAGGCCATTCCCGTTGCCCGTTTGCAACTCCAGTGTCATGCTGGAGGGAGACCTATGGCGTCCCCTCCCCTAATATAATGCGGGCATGTGCACGCGCGTGTGAGCCCTCACTTTACCAATTAAAAAAATACCTCCTCTCCTCTCAGACAAGAGCCGTGGCTTCTGCTTCGGGCGATTCAGAAAACAACACACATTATCAGTTTAGCTAGGCAAATTTATTATTAATAATAATGCGACTGACCAGCAGTGACTGCACACATAACAAGGGGAGAACCCTAAATGTTATAATCCACAACTAAACATAAACACAAGACAATAACTTTACATAAGAAGTATCAAAAAAAAAAAGATGAATAGCTTAAAAACATAATTAAATTGTAAGTAGATTTCAAAGAATAACAATACTCAAGCAATGTTTAATACCATACCTAAGCCACCGACATGCCTTTGTGACGTGTTAAATTGATGATTAAACAGCTCTTTTCAAGAGAGTGGAAGAAACAGCACAGACGGAGAGGATCCAGAGTACCATACAATCAAACACATTTATCCATCACTTGAATGGCAGTGAGGTGTTTGAAGAAGCAAACAACTGATTCAAATGAGGGATAGATGTGTAGGTTCAGGAAAGAATACCTTGCTTCAAAAAAAAAAAGAAGGTCTGAACACAAACTAATAATACCTTATCCATATAAAAATGCAACAAAAGCTTAAGACATTAACAAACAAGTAATATTTCATGTACTAAGTCAAAATCTCAAGAACATAATATTCTGGGGAAAAAGAAACAAATTGGCAAATTAAACTCAGCCTATCCAACTTTGCTTTAAACAAAATAAAGATTATTACAGTATAATCTAGGAATGGAAAATTAGATTAGATAGAAAAAGGGCAATGAAGCACAAAAATAATTTTACGGTCATTTATATTGCTGTACACAAGGAACTAGTGTCTACGGGATTCTACACCACGCAGAAGAATCAATAATATGTAATATGTCATTTTTTTCAGTTTTCTCCACTTACTGAATACAAGATCTTTAGCACCACACTGAAATTGGCCATCACAGACAGGGAATGTTTCCTTCATAGACTACAAGAAGTAATGAAATAATTTAATATTTTACAGGGAGTTGTCAGTAATTGAATGTTGTGGCCATACAAAAATAGTAAATACAGATGTGATTTCAATTCTCTACCAACACATGATAATGATAAGGCATTAAACTGTCTTATATAAAAGTAATCGAATCCATGCTCTATCCTCTAATATCATTTTGATTAATTCAGTCATTTAAAACGCTTATGAGTCTGCAATTACACTTGCAGATAATCAGTAATCCCAGTGGTCAGTGCCCTGCCCACCACTGTGAGTACAGCTTAACTTATCCACTCCATGCCATTAAAAATAATGAATCTCCAAACCATTGACTGGAGATTTTAATCAAGAATAGTCTTCCCAAATGATTCATATTTGATGTCATGGCGTGAACTTGATCAATCCCTGTAGTCCAAGGTCTTTATGTACTCAATGGCAGAGCAGAACTGAGTCCACCAATAATGTTCCTCTCCTTCTAATCTGCTTCCATAAAATGTGTTCACATATTGAACAGTGGATAGGAGAGCTGGTGGATTAGCCTGGTAAAGAGAAAAGAAAGAATTCAAATTTTGCCGATTAATTTGGTTACTGCAGGGGTTTATCTAAGTACATACCTTTATAAGAACAAAAACCAGCACAGGAACAAGATCGTCAGCAGCTGGAACATTGCGTTCTTGAACCATCTTTAACAAATTCATAATTGTAGTTGCACAACGGGACACACATTGCAGCTTGTCCTGAGGTGTCTTGTATGCAGAGATGGAAGCAATTTCTGCTTGGGCGGAAGGCCATGGGCACTCATAGTGAAACATCTGCAAGTAGCAGACAGATAAAAGATATTAGGAATTATTTTTACAGTAACTTACTCAGCAGTAATACAAAAGTTGGAATTTTACCTTGGCAATATCAATATCTTTGTGGTTTGGTGTAATAATTTCAGATAACTTTTTCATATGATTATGAAGCACTCTGGAACATAAAATCTACAAATTAGCAAAATTTTAATATAAGATACAGTGTCACAGTGAAAAGTACTTACTTATCGCGTAACATGTCACCTTCCCCATTGGGATACAGAGCATATGGATATACTCTGCTTATAATAGCTTGTTCAATTGCAGTCCGAGCTTGATCTAATTGCTCTTTGTTAACACCTTTAATTGTACCAAAATGTCAGCATAATAGTCATTTCACTGAAAATTACATGTATAAGCACACTTGTGAAAGGAAAAATACATACCTGACCAGAATGGATCTCTTTCCATATCAGCAGCAACAGTTAGCAAAAATCTCTCTAGAAGATCTGTTTTTTCATCTGCAAGGGTTAGCTGTTGGAACTCCAGAGTAAAGTCATTGACCTGTCCTTCCCTTCTTTCCAAGAACATTCGGACGCACACCGAAACAATACATCGATTGCATATCACTCCCTCACATCTAATACGCTCAATCATTCTAAGGGAAAAAAAAAGAAGTTAGATTAATAAGATTGGAAATTATTTTGAACTTATTTTGAAATTTAAAAAAAGGTTTAGTGCACACCTTTCAAGATGAGCCAGGGTGGATAGTAAACCTTGACGGCATCTGACAAGATATGCAGTATAAGGAGTTCTTTGTCGATAGTCCTCTTTAAGAGAATGGAAAAGTTTCTGACATCTGGAAACAGTTTGAAAAACATCTAAGAATGAAGGGAAAAACAGAAGTAATTTATTTTAAAATGGCTCATCTTCGCAAAACTAACCCATCATTGTTGAACAGTTTAATGCAGCGTAATGTTTCATGCAAGTGGGCAGCTAGAGCTCGATCTTGCAAATTTATGGCCTCTGCCAGCTGCATTTTCAAAAATGCAATCAACTCATTATCTTTCCTCAACAATGGATCATCCTAAAATGGGCAAAATGATTTAATAAAATATCAACATCCATGGAATTTTAAACTTAATCTAGGTGTACTTACAACTTTGTTAGGGCACTGAGAGCGCCAGGGCACATGATGCAGATCGGCAGTGCTTAAGACCATTCTAAGTTTTCTCTTTGCATCCTTGAAAGCGTAAGATGCCTCCACATTATTAGGATCAATAAAAAGCCTTTCGTCCTCCCTGCCCTGCTCTGCGTCGCGTTCAGAGAGACTAGCAGCGGACAGCGGTACCCTCCCGGATGACTCGGAAGCAGCTGAATCGGCACCAGAGCTGGGCTTCCGACGATACTTGGCAAGGATGTCTTCGGAAGACTCAGCGTAAGCTCCCTTTTCTTCTTCAGGAGGCCCACGTCTCAGACGGAGATGCGGACCGTCACCATCCAGACTGTCATACCGCCCCATGTCATCACCAGACCGGTTTAGACTTTTCCCACGACGATTCTTGTTAAATGTTAGTTTAAAGTTTCTGAAGAAACCACGTTTGTGTTTTTGGTCATCATCCAGGAGCTCCTGAAAATAAAATAAAAACATTGATCTGAAAAATGTTGAGAGTACACTTAGTAGGTTTCTAACAAGTCAATGGATATCCATACTTTGTCTCCTCTTTCAGCCGTCTTGTCAAAGCTGATGCTCTTCGGAATGGCTCCAGTAGCAATGCCTGTACGAGGGACAGCGCCAACCCCACAAATACTACCGTTGGCTAGCACGGGCGCAGGAGCTGGCAAGTCCGGAGTGGGTGTTGAGGTCAGTGCAGGTGGAGGTGGTTGTGCACTACTGCTTCCACCACTTCCACTGGGGCCACCACTGGCACCGCCAGCGCTACTACTCGAGGAAGTCAAACTCGCTGTGCTGGCATGACTTGCTATCTGAGAAGCAGCTTCATCTCCCCGATCAATGTCAATCAACACCTGGGAAGATAAAGTCTTGTGTTAAATTGGAGCCAAAGAAAAACTGTAAAATCCCGTCACACAGGGACCTTAATATAGTTTACCTCAGAAGGTCCAGGAAGCATTGAAGCATTGGAGGAGGATGGTGTGGAATTGGAAGGCACAGGAATCAGTGAGGAAGCAGATACTGAAAGCGGATTTAGAGGGGTGGAAGATGGCTCAGGACGAAGCAACGGAGAGGCTGTGGTAGGATCACTGACTGCAGACAGAGGTGGTGAAACTGGAACACTTTGACTGCGGCCAATTGGTGGAATGCGAGTCTCTTCGTGAGTGATGGGCAATGGAGCTGCACACAAAAAAGGACAGTATTAGGTAATTTGAAATTGAGGAAAAAAGAATGAAACAAAAACAAACAGGCAGAGACTACACTTACTTGGTCGGCTGATGGCAGCTGCTTGTGCACGAGCATTGTTATCAATATATTCAAGGGTGCGTCTTCTATAATCTGCACGGCCCCCTCCTCTTCCAGTTACATTCCAAGAATGATGAGCAACAGTATCACTTCTCGTTGGGGAAGGTGGCACCATTCCACTGGCAGAACTAGCCAAACTAGACACGCTTGCTGGTCTGCCTTCATCTCGAATTGGACGAAAAACTGCAGCACCAGCTGAACTCACTGGAAACCCAAAATAGAGTTCATAGGATGTTCAATAGGCCCTGTACTTTTAATTTAGTCATACTGTACCACATGCATGCATGCTGGTGAGTTCAGCCCCGAGCAAGTAGGCATGCATGCACATGGCACAGTTTAAGAGAAAAAGGTTAAAAAAGGGACGGGGCTTATGGAACATCCTGAAGTTATAGTAATAAAAAGAAAAGAAGAGATATTGTAAAAAATTAAAAAAAACAGAACTCACATGGAGGGGTATCATCACCACCTTCAGGTTCACCCCGGCTTTCAACCTCCGATCTTGCGGTATCATCAGATCTAAGTCAGAATATAATGAAATAAAGGTGAATAACATGAACAAAGTAAATCACTCCAAATCACAACCCAACCCTCCAAATTTACCGACCTAGCAACACTGCTAGTATCATCAGTGTCTATTTCAAGCATGCGCTCTGAGTCTGAAGCAAGAACATCTGTGCTCCATGCTTCAGAAGCAGTTTCAGACATATCAATCAAACTCTGTAAAGAAACAGAAGAAAGTTAGGATATTGCACAAAACGTATCTCTACCAAGAACAAAAAAATTGGCATCCTTACTTGTTGAGCTGAACCAGGAGGACCAGGTAAAATACCTGGAAGTGGGACTAAAGGTGGCTGTAAAGCGAGTGGCAACAAGGGGGGTTGTTGAGCATAGTTGCGTTCACGTTCACGCTCACGCTCTCTATCACTTTGCTCAATCAGTTCACTATCACTGGCAAGGACATCTGTGCTCCAGGTATCACTAACAAGAGATGTAGTCTCATCACCTTCAAGCAATTTTTTGATTTCAAACTTTCCAAATTTATCATCAATATCGGAGCGGCTTTGCTTGGTTGGAGGTGGTGGAGGTGGGAGATCATAGTTAGGACGTGGCTCAATGGCAACATTCCTTGCTCCTTCATCACCCTCTGTGATCTGTGAAGAAGGTGTATCACGTCCTAGAAGAGATAGAAAAAAAGAAAACATTAGAAAAACTTCGATTTTTGTACATCTTCCTTCACCCTTAACTGAGCAAGTTGGTAGGATAGCGAAAGTTATATAGCAAAACAATAATACCTGATATATTGGGAGTTCCTCTTCCAGACACATTGGCTGACACCATGTCTGACAAGTTGTCGTTTTGATCTTGATCTTCATTCTCTAGTTCCAGAGATGAAGCTACACTATGGTTAGAAGCAGCTTCTGAAACTGCTTCAAGATTGTCACTTGTGTTCCCTGCAACAAAAACAAAACAAAAAACTTTATAATTTGGAGCTTTATTTTTATTGTTAAAATTTTTGTTAGATATGTCCATACCAATTGACCCTTCGTCATGAGATAAAGAGAACCTTGTGCGCTTCTCCAAACTCTCTGAGCGTTCAGGAGGAATGCCCAGTACTCTTACAGAAGATGAACCAGCCACACTAAGGTGGACAGCAGATCCAGTTGGGATATTTTTTTGTGCCTCACAATCAATGTTCAAAACCTGGAAACACATTGAGCATTTAGTACAAAAGTGATAGGTAATATGTGTGTATTGAATGCTGTCTTATTAATTTATGTTTTAACATACTTTCTGCTCAGGGAGAAGGCCAACATACTGTCCCCTATCAGGAGAGAAGGGTATGACCAGCACACTGTACTTTGGCACATCCAACCCATCTTCAACACCCTCATTTCCAAGGTTTTCATCAACACTATCACCAGACCCTGCCACACTGCGGATAGCCTTTGAAGTTTTACTCATAGCTACTGCAACCCCTAAAAAGCATAAGAATATATAAATAAGAGACAAATTCAAGTGTGATCAGTTACATAAATAATATCTTTTCACAAAACTGCTTACCTTTTCCTATTATGCTAGCCTTCCTGTTGGGCGTGTCCGGTGAGGACCCATTCCCATTTGCTGCATGTGGAGGAGACAAATTGTTTAGCTTAGAATTATTTCCTGAGGAGGAAGGACCTTGAGCTGGACCACCAGATGGAGATGACATATTGCCATTCATGTTGCTGGTAGGCTGTGAAAAAGATGCAGCAGTAGCAATGGCTGTTGGTGGAAGTTGTGCAAGAAGAGCTGCCAGGAGTTTCCTGTCGACTCCAGCTTCATCAAAGAGTCCAGCTGCATCAGGACTAGTACTAGCCTGGACCATCTGGAGGAAATTCACCTAAAAACAGTATGAGTTTTAAGTTAACATCAGAAGCACAAATCTGGAATTAATGAATATGAAAAATACAGGTTACCACAGGTTCTTACCAAGCCATAGAGCTCAGCCTCTGTCAAGAGAGCAGCAGAGCGGGACAGTCCTTGTAATTTACTACTCTCTGATATGACTGGTTCTTCCAAGAGTCCGTTGGCTGCACCTTCTAAGAGTCCATCAACAAGAGAAGACAATATGTCTTTATCGAATTGTGAATACAGATCCCACACTTTAGGATCCACATCTTGATATTTGCGGGAGGCCAGGACTTGTAAAATTTGAGCAACCTGAATTAGATTAAATCTTGCGATATAACTGACAGGTGCATCAGTAATACCATGCTGCTCTGGATTTACAATTGCAGGGCAAATCAGAAAGGAGAAGATAAGGTCCACACAGATGTCAAAGACCTGAAAAATTTAAGTTGCAAACAAACAATTAATACTGAAAGTCGAAATTGGAGAATAAAATTACAATCATACTAGACACTACCTCCTTAGGTTTCAGCTGTCCAGATTTGCTGAGCATCCCTGATATTTGCCGAACAAGCCATCGAATAGAAGTTGGGAAACAATGCATATTTTCTCTCAGACTAACGACAAAATGTTGCACTAATCCCACAAGATTGACCACTGTCCAACTGCGATATTCGTGCAAGCGCAAGTCATATTCTGGTGTACCTTTCTTGCCGAACTTTTTCAGCTGTTCATCTGGAGCAAATCTGAGAGGAAAAAACAGAAAGAGAAAGATATACTATCTAAACAGATTTAATATTCCCAAATCAATAGTCAACAAACCAATAGAACTTACCTCACTACAGCCTTGTCAGGGTCAATGTCTAGAAAGGACTCATCTTCCATGAGTAACTGCATAATTGGATCATGCAATGCTGCTGTTAAAAATATTTTAGCGGAGAACAGACCTTCATGGAATAAAGCATACATTCTGGCAAGAGCAGACGAACCATGTCTAAGCATCCTGGTAGAAAACATACAAAGAAATGGATAGAATTAAACTCATCTTAAAGTTAGCTACATATCGTTAGGTAGAAAATACATGTTTCTACTATGCCACCTTCGAGGATTTTCCAATGGCACAAGCTGGATCTGTGTCAAATGTCGCAGCAGACGTAAGACAAGAAGTTTGTCTTCAGGCAACAAACAAGACCCAAACAG
Organism: Frankliniella occidentalis; assembly: GCF_000697945.3. Taxonomy (NCBI): domain Eukaryota; kingdom Metazoa; phylum Arthropoda; class Insecta; order Thysanoptera; family Thripidae; genus Frankliniella; species Frankliniella occidentalis. Next base: position 281,058 of record NW_026267141.1, on the reverse strand, counting down.
TCCTCCATACAGAGTATTTATGATTGTAGGCATTGTTTCTGGCATGAGTCTATCACCAGCAGCAAGACAAGCTGCAAGGAGGTGGGGTGAAGTACGCAATGTTTGCATAAATTCACCAAATGATAGACAATCCTGTGGGGGACAGTAACAAAATGTCAGGAAACATGAAATCAATAATCAAAATGGACATCACCATTATTTAAAAAATTCTTTCTGATCCCTGATTTATGACTTACCTGGAAAGGGAGCTCTTTGTCTCCATCAATAAACTGAGTGCCCTCAAGTGCAATTGCACGTTGGCAACAAACTGAAGGAGGACAGTCAGGCCTAGCTAATATAAGTCTATTCAGGTTTGCCCTTTGCTGAACCATGATCCAAGCCTTCTGAGCTAAACATGATGAAACTGAAACCACCTGCAAAAGAAATCATTTAGCATAGAGCCATCAAGAGACAACGTAAATTATAACGTAAACATTATAATAATTTTACCTTGGCATTGAGTTCTTTTAAGTGTTCCTGTTCTGAAGACACAAAAAGTCGTTCCTGGCGAAGACGGTCAGCTAGATCAAGCATGTCCCACTGAAGGGATGATGCAGATGCGTTATCCTCCATGTTGATATCTAAAAGCATTGAATGATGTTATATGCATATATAGATATACAAAATGAAGGGCAAACCAAAAATGTTTAACTGATCTTTCACAATTGTAAATTGCCATCTACTATCCACAAGCAGACACATGATTTTCATGCGTCCATAATAAAACTAACAGAAACAAGAGATAAATCCAAAGACAATTTAATAACAGGTGCAGAAGAGTGGTCATCCTTCTACATGGGTATGTTTTGATTTTGACAAGATGTTCATGATTCAAACAAACTAACAGAAATTTCAGTACTTTTACAGCAAATTATTCCGTAAAAGAATAGATACAATAACACAAAAGGTTTCAGGTAAGCTTATGTCTGAGTAGGGCAAGTGAAAACTAGCTATCATGTCCAAAACAAACCTGGCAGACCAAGCACAACAAACACTTTCCAGCTATAGTTGGTGGAACTTACTAGAATCTTTGAATATTACATGTTTCAAAAAAACAAATAATGGCAGGTACGTGGCCCATACAGAAAGAATAAGAATACATCATTCTTCAATTCGTTGAGCCCCAAAGAATACATCCGGAGTTGGTTTAGGCTCTCCTCCAAACACACCTCTCCTCATTATCACTTTATTTTTACCCCAACACCGGAACAAGGTGTGATTTGATAGCATGTCGTTAGAAGATTACCTCAGTGCGTAGAAAAATTGCTGTTACTCCAAATTAAGAAACTTGTTTGAAATAATGCGAAAAAGAATGTAAATCTAACCCATCACTGGAGTGTCTTTCCGCCATTAGGCCATTGGTGGATGCGTGGATTCGATGACCCGCCGAGAGAGGGCGCCCCCGTAGAGACTGGGCCTGGGTTTTAATAACAGCAAAAAAGCAACGAACGAAAGTCTTGAAATCACTTTACAAGAGCTTTGTGTTGTCCAGAAATCGGCATACACTAAATGCCGATGCGGAGAAACAATGTCTATGTTCATTCAATTTTAGTGTCGACTCATGACGAAACAATAACCAAAGTGAGGGGAGGAGAGTGAGAAAAGTGAAGGAGTACATGGCTGATCACGAATGTCTGATGAAATCTTTTGAGGCTAGACAGACGTGAATCAAAGTAAATTTCAAAGGAATTAAAATTCGTTTGAAACCTCAGATATGATCAAACATGGTTCAGGAATGGCTTCCTGCCTGAAATATGTGACAAGTAAGGTGCCGTCAGTTGTGCCGCTGGTCGTCAGACACCATGTTTCTGTCTGCAGCAGGCAGATTTCTAGACACTCAGTCTCGTCTCCTCTACTTCAAGAGGTAACTATGCCATTTCTAGAGTTGCTTTATTGTCTGGAATTATCAATGTGCCATGTTAATAGCAAAAGCAAGATGAAAATGGGAATGATGTACACATAACCTCATCACTTTAAACTTGCATAATATCGTGTTTTTTCCAATTAACTTCAAACTTAGGCATTGAAAAGCGATTCATTTAGTTTTGACTTAAGATCTTATTCCATTTTGATGGGTTGTCATCAGCCAACTTCCTCGGAATTTCATGTTTGGGGCCCTTGGCCGAGAGTGTCTTCTGCTTGCGTGGAGGTTATGTTTTTGCTCGTTAATTGACATGCACATCTCTGCCCCATTTCTTCTACCGTGGTAATGCATCATACCTCAATTTTCTCAATTTCTTGTTGCAGACTAATGGGAGAGGTGAATTTCCCTCCTCGACTCTGCCCTTAGACCATCAATCATTTGGAAGTACAACTTTTAAACAAGGGAAAACTCTCACAGTCCATTGTGACTCTGATGTCATAAGATACATTTCGTACTTAATCTTTGACTGTGAAGACAACCGTACTAGTTCTATTAGACTCCCAACCACTCTCTGCCAGTGTGCTACTAGCTCATATGGGGTGCCAAATATTGGTACCCCGGTTGATTTCAAGTCCAATGTTGTCTTCAATGATCCAAAATACTCACAATTTGATATAAAGAAGCATAAAGAAACGGCACTTTGCAATTCTCGTTCAGATGACCCAAACTTATCGTCTGGTAATAAACTCACAGAGCTACATCTGAAACAACTAAATAGCAGTAGCAATACCAAATCGGAAGACCCTTTTCAGCCTCCTAGTGAAGGACAATTAGACAATATAGTTCAAACTCTGTCCACCGATGTAAGTAAAAGTTATGACTGAGAGATTTAAGTTGTATTAGCGACAGTAATTGAAAACAAAATCATATTTCTGTTGTTCTAGTTACCAAACTTCTTTACGAGATTTTTTAACATCAAGATTTACCACCCTAATATTATACTTGAAGATAATATTAGGGGCAGGAGATTTAGGTAACGAAACCATTTACATTTGCTTGATGTATGCTGTCATATTGTCCAAGATATCAGCAAGTTTGACATTGTTCTTTATTGCAGTGGACGTGACCAATATAATTTACAGGCAAAACTTCTTTATCTTATTGGTCATTTGAGATTTCTATTCATCAGACTCGATGTATTGAAAATTACAGCACACCCAGAAGATGGAACTGTGAAAGTGCGCTGGAAGATTAATGTAATTAGAGTAAGTCAATCTTACAGTAAGTGAAGTAAAACTTGGGCGTGTGAAGTTTGCAACACCTCTAATTCCTGTAAACTTTCAGCTTAGTAAAATATTCCGTATAAAATTTTGGGATCTAGCGAAGTATATCCAAGAAAGTGAACAAACGTAAGTTTTTGAATAGCGGTACGATTAATAAATCAGTAGGTTTTGAAAAGTGCTTGAACCTTCTTTTCTTTTTTAGGTGGATTGATGGTTTTTCAACATATTATGTGAAAGGTGATGGACTTGTTCACAAACATGTGGCAGACAAGGTAAGACACTACTTGTGTTTGGTGTTACTACCTTCTAATTTTTATTTGTTTTCCAAATTAGGAAAACTAAACTTATTTCAGATAGAAAATTAAGGAGATTCTCTTCAATTTCAGATGATTCCTGACCCTCATCAAATAGTGAAAAAATCTGAGTCTGCTAAGCCCCCAATTGTTCCACAACCCCTTGCATATTCAGATCGTAACAAAATGTGATTTCCCTAAATTTCTCTCTTCAGTTCTTCGGCACATAGATTATGTAAATGCTTTTGTAGATCAGAAAATGAACTATTACACACTACATAGTGCAATTTTTCTGGAATTCCAATTGTTGAGATCTTTATAAATAAATACCTTCTACAGCCTGTACTTTGGAATTGAGATATAACCTTCTTTTTTCATGCTACAACTTGTCCTTCACAGAGTTAAAAATTTACAACACCGTAAACACAACTGAATTAAAACACATATTGTTTATTAGAAGCAAAATAAGACATTTGGATTCTGGAAAATAAATTCAAGATTACCTCAACCACAAAAACAACATTAACAATTACGTTATTCATTACAAACTATGACATGGATGTATCAGTGCAAATGCAGGTTATTAAATGTATAATACTGCCTTCGAGGTAACTTCCTGAAATATGAATACCTCTTACTAAATCTATGAAGTGGAAAGTCTGGAAATGTAGTTTCCAACAAGAATTGTATGAATTATGAACCGCTACATGTAATTTTCCTTTTCAGTCAGCATAGAACGTCCTCTTCTTGGAGTTTCCTATTGGAACAAAATTCAGTATTTAATAACTATCTACCGTAATCTGTAACAGATAGGTGTATAATATTATGGTCATACCGCTTGATTAACTCTGCATTTAGGTGACATCCGGGCACTTGGGCAGGTGTTTATTTCAGCCAAGACACGAGCGTGATTTCCTGTCCTGCAGGAAGAGCTCTTGCGAAGTGGCCTCGGTGAATGGTGAAAGGATGAAGATAAGCCTGAGTTTTGGTGTGAATTTTTCTCTTTAATACTTTCAGATCGTTTCTTCAGGTTGGTAGCATGAGGAGGTAAAACCGATCCAGATCTTCGGGGTGATGGTAGTTTAGTCGGAGGTTTACTTCCCTGACTGGATAGGTTTGGAAGTGACCCACTCAGAGTGCGCCTAGGTGACTGTGCCATCCTTTAAGATTTACAGGAAAAAAAGAAAAATTTGTGTGAAAATCTTATCATTGTGAAGGTGGATCGTAATAAATCCGGGAAAAGGTCTTCATGGGAAAATTGAAAATTGCAATGTTTCTTCTTACCTATTAACTGAATGACTTGTTGCTGGTTCCTACCATGACAGAATAATTATTATAGATGGAAAAGAAAATGTGAATCCAACGTAAAAAGAGTGTGAATCTCAATAATTACCTTCAAGGCTGATTTCCTTCCACTTACAATACTGGTTGAAGGCTTAGAAGAAGTAAGTAGAGATGCTGTGAACAAAGTACATAAAATGTATAAATAATGGTGAGCATTTAAAAAATATTTTCCATTTTGAAAGTAACGTAAGTTACATTTTATTCTTGTCATGTTCTGAACAGGGGCTGTTGCTTTCATAGGAGCCATTTTAGATTGTGATTTAAGAGGGATTGCAGGCTTTCGGAGTGTTATTTTGGCTTGCTCTTTGCCTGAATGTGCAATAACATTCCGCTGAGTGTTACCTGAATCTAAACAAGGAGCACAGGAAACATCAAATTAATTTGCTGTTAAAAAGATAAACTCGTTCTTTACACCAACCCTGAATATATGATGTGTTTTCAGTGATGTGTGACAACATAGAAACATCTATTATAAGTTAGTAAAGTTGTAGTGAAACATTTAGCAACAATTTAGCACTCTCATGTGGTTATGATTGTAAATATGCAGTATTGTATACTGTATAATGATATAATGGTGCATTCACAGTCACTACAGTGAGACCAGCCTAAGGTCCGTCTTTTCACAGCACGGGCAGCATAGGAGTTTGCAGGCGAGAGGGGGTGAGGAAAAGACAGAACAAGGCTGGTCTGGCTATACCACATAGCTCATAGCTCTAAAAACACTTAAAAAAAATTTACTAGGCAGTAAAATTTTTGACTGATAACTGAAAAAAACCTCTATTATGGAATATCAGGGCTGATTCCCTGAGTAGAAAAAGCATTCATTTATACTTGTAAGCTCCTTACTCACAGAGATGAATAGATGTTTCTAAATTATACCACACCAAGGACAATACTCGTTCTTTTTACCTCACGGCATATAAAGTAAGGGGAGGTAAAGAACAAGTAAAAAGCAAATTGATGGATTATTTTTTTAAATCTGAATTTAATTGAGAAATTTCTTGAACTTGCCTATCTTTTGTTGGTTCAAAGAATTCCCTTGAGATGGAGAATATTTTGAGCACAAACTTAGGTTTCTCACAGCATCCTCACACAGAGGAAGAGGAAGGAGAGTTGGAGACATGGAAGAGGGAGATACAGATGAAGTCTTTTTCACAGAATCAGTTCCAGACGTGAGATTGCTTAGACTTAGACTTTTCTGTTTCACTGGAGTTAATTGCCGAGGTGATTTTGATGTTTGTGTGCAAGTGTCTCCCAGAGTAGATATTTTCTGAAAATAGAAACTGCTCTTTAAAATAATTGGCTATTTAGATAGATAAAAACAACACTTATTTTTTAAAATATAATTTGGATACCTGTCAATTGAAAACTCTCTCAATACTTACCAATGAGCTGAGACACAATTCCTCTTCAATATAGAGACGGGGAACATTCAAATATGCAGCAGGAGAAGAATCTTAACAAATGAAAATAAAGAATCTATAAAGGATAAAAAACTTCAGTGAGAGAATAATTTAGTGGCAGTAAAGTACTTACCATTTTTAGATCTTGTAGGTTTATTAGATGTGTTGGGCAAGATGAGATCTAGTTTCTTAAGTTCATTTTCAGACCATTTTTCTAGTGACCAATTTGTTTGATCAGTTTTAAATGACTGCTTCCTAGGAGTACACAAAGCTAAAATTTCTGGACTTGGATTGCTTAGTGATTGAATCGATCGCCTCCTTTGAACCAATGACTCTTCAATTTCATGTTCGACATCTTTTTCGGCCTTATTGATAAGATTTTCAATCTTCTTCTGAGTCAACAACCTGAGCTCTTCATCTGACTTATAAGTGGCTTGATGACTTCCTTTTAATTCAGTGGTAATCTTATTGGTAACATATGGACTTGAATTTTCTTCTAACAAAACAGAGGTGTCTTCAAGAGTTGCCAGGTTAATGATACTTGTTGACAAGGTATCATCAAAGAAGCAAGACATATCGACGGTAGAATTCATCAAAAAGTCAGGAGGTGTAATATCCTCCAAGCAATTCCAAGCAGACGTACTATTGTGAATTTTAATGCAGTCATTGGCAGTTACAACAGGTATACTATGATTTTTAGTTTCATAGCTAGTAGTACCTGAACCTGATGGAATTTTACTGGGCAATTCTTTGCCAGAAAGTTTCCGTAAGTCTGGTAATGATGATGACATAGTTTTAGCCACTGCCTTAGGAGATTTGATTGAGTTATTAAAGCATTCAAATAAAGGTGCTTCAGTGTCCTTAGACTTGTCTTCTTTACAATTTAGGGCATTACTAAAACACATTTCAAATGGGTCATTTTCAGCAGCAGTTTTGGCTGCAACCTGGCACTCAACCAAGTCAAACGGATTGCTTTCAATATCATTTGATGAAAACAGCATTGGAGCATTCCAGGTACCTAGACTTTCTGGAATAAGAGGGACATTGCCTCTGCTTTGTTTGGGACTGTCAAAGTCAATCAGGAAACCTGAAAACAGGAGACGATTGTAAAACAAGTTCGTAGGCACGAGGGATGATTTGCATAAAATGTGATGAGATTAACAGGAGAAAGAATGAAGCTAGATATAGAAATGAATGAAAACTGAGAAATAAAGAGATACTTACTATCCATTTTTATGATTTTTATTGAAAACAACTTTTTAATCCTACAGCTTGTGTAACTTGGTGCCTGTTGGCTTTGTAAAGAAACTAGACTCTGGCGGAACAGCGAAGGGCGTAAAAACAAAAACAAATTACATTCTTGTTAATACAAAATGTAAATGTGATTTAACCCCTTAAAAACATAAAGTTTTCTGATATTGTGAACAGTTAAAGAACCGGCGACGGCACGATCAACGGTCAACGGTTGACGCTTGTTTTTGTTTTGTTATTGTTGATGTTGTTGCTAGTTTTTGTTCCTTGAGTTTTTGTTGTTCTTAAGTTTGAAAAATTTACGTTGCTATTAAACGTATATATGGCTGGCATCATGGAGTCATCTGGCATCGAAGGCAGCCATTTGTTTGGTTTCTATATTTATTACAAGCAAAAATGTTGCTTCTTTCTTTAAACTTGCAGCAACGGCGAACATGGAACTCGATGTTACATGTCATGGTGAAATAAAGAAGACAGAAATGACAGAAAATATTTTCATACTTCTCTTTCCGGCACTACCAACTCCATTTTACAATCCACTGAGCAGTATTTGAAGTTTTGAAGATAAGATTGAGGGAAAACTGTATTTTATGTACCGTCTCCCCACCTTTTAACATCACAAACACCAGATTTCTATTTGATTTCGGCCACCCTTCTCAAATCCTTCGAGCTCATGGCCAAGTTGCCAAGTAAATAAAAATAATGAGTGTGTTATTCCGTAGCAGACAGCTCGTCGCAGGACGTGTTTTCACCACGCTCTGCTCATCCTTCAGGCACGTTGTCATTTACTTATTTTGTATATTCTATCGTTGTAATTCATTCATTGAATAGCTTACCCGTCGTATGTTGTCACTTATTGTTTCTTTATATAAGAAAACCATTCCTACCCTCTGAATCAAGGTGCCTTTTTCTTTATGGTTGTGCAGGCCAAAAGTGAATTGTAGGATGGCAGCCTCCTCCAGTGAGCCAAAGACAAATGGTCCTAATGGTCGCTACAATGGTAGAATCAATGGTGTGGAGGGAAAATCTCCATTTCTCATTGGAGTTGCAGGGGGAACAGCTAGTGGTAAGGTGAGTTTTTATTTGTGCTGCAGTGACAGCTGACAAGGCATCCCCCGCTCCCTGATCCCCCTCTCTGTACTTCGTTCCATGGTGTCAAATGTCAATGAGGCATTGTCTTGGTATGTCATCAACTCTTTATCTACTCTGATTGTATACGCAGTCCACCGTATGCAAGCGAATCATGGAGAAGCTGGGCCAAGTTGATGTTGAAAATGCTCAACGACAAGTAGTATCCATCAGCCAAGATTCATTTTATCGTGAACTAACACCATCTGACAAAGCAAAAGCTGACCGAGGACAATATAATTTTGACCATCCTGGTAAATATCTGACTGACATGTTCAGTTATTATTACAAATCTCTGATTACTTTTACTTATGTTCCTGGATTACCTGATAAATTGAGCCACTTACTTTTTACTTTAATGCAGATGCCTTTAATGAAGATTTAATTTTTCAAACATTGAAAGATATTTTGGCTGGCAAAAAATGTGACATTCCAGTTTATGATTATAGAACTAATTCCAGGTAAAATTTAAGCTTTACAATCTTACCTTTTATCTAACTATGTAAAGTATTAGTATAGTAGCAGTTATATTGAAACTTACCTTGAAACCACCCACATCCTTTTTTTGATAGCTTTGTCAACTGAGAAGGTTGTGCCTTTTACTTTCAGGTGTGAAGGGCAATTCATCACAATTTATCCTGCAGATGTAGTTTTGTTTGAAGGTATTCTAGTGTTTTATTTCCCAGAGATCCGAGATTTGTTTCACATGAAATTGTTTGTGGACACTGACTCTGACACACGGCTAGCAAGAAGAGGTGAGGATTACAATTTATAACATTTAACAGATGTAATCTATTCTTTTACCTTACAATTGTATGTGTTGTTTCAGTACCCAGAGACATTAATGAAAGAGGACGAGATCTGGAGCAAGTTCTCAACCAGTACATGAACTATGTTAAACCTGCTTTTGAAGAATTTTGTCTCCCGGTAAAATTTAGCATTCCATAAATACTAAAAGCATACGATTGCAAAAGAAGATTGTGTTCTATTAATTGGTATTTTGATTTTATAGACCAAAAAGTTCGCAGATGTCATTATTCCACGTGGAGCAGACAACACTGGTAAGTGTCAAAAATAAATGTGACCTGCTTGTTCTTTTCTATTATCAGTTCTATCATAATCTGGTAGAAGTAAAAAAGATCACTTGTCATCCCATAGATGGTCATAATAAATAATGAATTAATAAAAGAACTGATATTGTTGCTTAAATAGGAAGTATTTTGCAAAGTTATTTAACTAAGCACTAGTTTGAAGCCATATTGCATGCTGGTTAAGTGAATCGCTTTATCATTTTGCATGCAGAAAACTCTTACTTTGGCCTTCACGCAATTTTTCTAGTCACACACTGTTTTCACAGTAAATAATATTTCTGTATGTGTCCTCTTCTTTAAAAAAAAAAAAAATTAAAAAAATCAGAATTTAGTAGAAAACAGGTACTTTCTCTAAGCCCTTAGGACCACTCTAAGTACTCGAGTCCTCCAGCCTGAAATTGTCTAAATTAAATAATGTGTCATCTAGTCTCTCTCTCAGACCTTTAATAATGCTTTAAAATTATTTAAAAGTAGTACTTGCAATGCAAACCCATCACCTCTGTAAGGTATACAGAGTGGGATTGAGAGATGCAGATGTTCTTTCATTTGAATCATTTTGTTTGGGTTGCAGTGGCAATCGACCTGATAGTGCATCACATCTGGGATATTTTGCATGGATCAGCATCGATTCAGCAAAAGTACTCAATCACTCGTCGTTCTAGTGGCAGTTCCGACACATTAAGTCGGTGAAATGGTCATCAGTGGAAACATGTTGTGTATCACAAGCTGCTGCCAACCTATTTCCTACTCTACAGTTTTCAGCCATTTATTTAGAAATGACATAAGAACCATTTAGTGTTAGTATTTAGACATTTGAGAAGTATCTCTCAATCCTGCCTATGCATTGTGGTTTGCTGGGTTTAACCTAAACATTAATTACCTAATCAACTTCTTATCATTATTTCCATATGAAATGGAAAATACTTGTTTGCCTTTATTTTTTTAAATATTTTGTAAAATTGTAATTCTATGGAGCAATTACCTATTTTTCTAATAGCTATTTGTGCAAGTTTATGACTCTGAGTTGCTTAAGCTGGGATCTGCTTTAGCCTATATTATCCAAATTTAGCATGTGATATTTCTTATGGGGTTGATGATCAATTAACCAAGGTTTTTGTTGCCTTTGTTCATGAAACAATGTATTTTTGCTGGGACCTTGTCATTTTTATGTTAGCATGTTCATCAATGTTGGGACAAACTCTGTGTTCTGCAAGGTTTGTTAATTTTATATACTGTACTTTTGCAAGCTAAAAATTATCAGGACATTCTTTTTCCAACCACTGTAGACATCCATAGATTATTAGAGTAATTTTAGCTTCTGTTGTTGTTTTATTTTATTTATTTTTCTGCCATTTTTATGCATACCAGTTGGCTTAAACAAACTAGATTATTGTAAGAACTACAGAAGTTGTCTTCTTTTATATTCAACCCATAATTTTTGATAAGGAGAGACAGAACATGTCTTGCATATAGTATTAGGAACACTAGGAAGGCCTCCTTATGGCCTTGTCACTTGGTTTGTACAGTGTTGAGTGTGTTGTTTACTCTTGCACGAATCTCACCAGAATACTTAACATTTTTGTGCAACATTTTGTATAAAGTTTGCCAATGCATTTTCCATGGACAAGGTACATTTGTATGTTGTGATTACTAAAAGACTTTGTTTTGAAATATTCTTCACTTATGTACTACTATGTTGAAGAACACGACCATTATTATGAACGTACAAATTTTAGGAAGTCTCTTTCTGCTGTGTTGAAAATTGTAGTTTCATGTACTGTACCGAGCTCAGCTCATCAGGAAGTGGCAGCATTTTTTTGTCATAAGCCCTGTTGTGAAGTAATATTTTATCATATTGAATTCCAATTTGCATTCACTAAGCATAATACTTGTGTTCAGTTAGTTTTTATGTGATTAATTTGCCTATTAACTGGTCTGGTTGAGGACATTCATCAGCAGCATAATTTAGAGTAGAGCCTATGTCCTCCAACACAGTCCTTGTTTGTTTTTCTTTCTCAAATGAAATAAATTGTTTTATTATATTGAAACCGTTACTGTCATTAGCTTTAAAAATCTAAAAAACAACAACATATTCTTGAATAATATGGAACAATTAAACTTAACTAGTGCATTATATTTTTTTTACAGTGGCGATTGATCTGATTGTTCAGCACATACGTGAGTTTGTGGTGAATCGAAAGCAAGTGAGAGGAGAAGGACAGATTACTCCTTCTCCAGCTACTTCTCCTGTTCATGGTGCCAGAAGACCCAATACTCCTGACGTCTACTTCAAACGCCCACATTAAGTGTTTGAATAATTATTGTTTTTTAGGGATATTTATCCCATATTTATCAAATTTTAAATTTTTCTATTAGATGTCAGCATACAATGATCTTAATTCCCTTTGAAATTGCCTGTTTCTGTTAGCTGTATGATGTCTTCAACTTTTATTTTAACAGATGAGGAAACCTAAAGCTATTTTGAAAGCGTAGTAGAAATTGAAGGTTTTTGGCTTAGCCGTCTGGGCTGTTGAATTCTTAATTTCTATGTAGATGGCAGGGAGAAAGTGTTCTAGTCTTAAGTTCTGGCTGGAGTTAACTGTAACCAAAGAGCAAATATAAAGATAACAAAAGTCCCCATTTAAGACTGAAACCAAGGAGAAAAAATATTTTACTGAAATCTATGAAACATGTTTGGAAGAGTTTTATTGTTAACATGCCACAGAGAGATGGTATTTAGAGAACTGCTTTAATTTTGTCATATAATCATTTTACTCAATCATGGTAATTAGCAGAAATTTGAGTGTTGCACAAGTTTTGCACAATACTGTAATCATAGAGATAAGTCTTAAAAGTTGATTAAAATATAAGAAATTGTACTTTATTTTCAAATAATTCCCATATTAGTCAATATTAGACCTTTAGTATTCACTTAAGTTGTATGAGAACAACAGTTTTTTTTTTCCATAAATTAATTCTTACTTTAACAAGCTCTACACTCACATTTACTCCTGCACACACAACAGAACCAGAATCACAATTCATCTTTCCACATACAACACTTTTCCATAATGACAAGTATAACTGCCAATCACTGGTAGTATAGTTCTAAATTCATACCATCACGGATTTCATCTGGGATCACAATTAAGGCTGTACAAATGGCATGTAGGCCTGTTAACAATATGCTGTAAGCCATGGTTTAACATATTTATAGATTTTCAGTCTAGGCGAAACAGACTGTTTCTTAGCTGACTTTCTACTCCGGATGTTTTTCAATGTGGTAAGACAAGATCTGAGCAGTAACTTTAAATGATAGCACTAGCGCATCTTGCTAAAACAGCTTTTAGAATTTGGCTTCTGGCTAATGGCTTACAGCTTATTGTAGATGGGCCTTGCAATTTAAGTAAAATACATACCTGCAAGAATTTCTTAATCAAGGAAATAAAGGATACAATCACCTAATTTGATGTGGTCCTTGAAAATGGTGTACCATTTTTTTAGTACAATCTTCTCCCAATGTGTACCAGTTTGGGCTGATATCAGTTTTTTAAGGTCACCAATAGTGTCATCTGGATTGCACTTGACTCGTACTTTCTTGCCTAGTCGATCATTGCAAGTGACTTCTATCATTTTGGAAACTGAAAGATAATTGGGAAATAAATGTCATCATGAGTAATACAAAAATTAACCATGCATGGAAAGCAAATGCAGTTCCAATTCTGCAATTTTCGCTAATTGTGCAAAAGTCATTCATCCTCCAATGTGCCACAGAGAGGTTAGATAATGACTTCATAGCCGCAGTAGGAAAGGTATGTGGCAAGATAGCAACGATCCGACAGTACTTCGGCACATATTAGTGAAATCACAATCATTTACAAATTCTAAGAACAAAGGAGATGTAAGTATTTATTTTATCTTTTGACAGATGAGCAGAACGCACCTAAACGTTTACGAGGAAAACAAACTAAGCACTAGGGAAAACTACTGAAATTCCACACAACTATCACCTTATTTCTTTTACTCCTTGGCACAAAACGACACCGACGCAGGGAATTACGACGAAAACCACAACCAAGAAGAGATGTTTGGATTTAGAGTTTAGAGATAGAACAATCAGGAAACTTCAACGACTTCAACCACTTCAACAACAACAACAAATGTAACAGGAAACAGGAAATACGAAAGTATGAGAAATTTACTTTCTGGCGCTTCTGGCGGCAAAACTTTGAATCCGATTGGTCATTGGGTTGATAGGAGAGGGGAAAATGAATAGAATACCGATAGTAATGAGATTTTGGATGAGATTTTTACTGAACATAGAAATTTAGAGACATGATACTGAAATTACCAATTGGATGCATAATTAATACTAATATCAACTAAAAAAAATTAATAATAATCAAACTAGAAACTCCTGGTTCCTATTAGGCAACAGATCAATTGGAATGCTCAAACATTCAACTCACAAAATAGGATTTGAACAAAAACACTTGATATATCTTGACCTGATTCAGAATTTTACGTTTTGTCTTCTGTTGGCTCACTTTTAACACATCCAGAGAGGAAATGATTCTTTTCATCTTCTTCGCCTTGCAGGGTTTCTAAGAGATCTCTGACATCAGGCAGAATTAATAGCTTTTTAGCGCTAGTTTCTTTTCCTTCTGGGTGAGAAGAGTCTTCAGAATGTGAATGGACCTTCAACAGGTGATTCTTCAAATTGCTTGTTCTGAAAATTCATACAATACAATTATCTTGATGCTCTAAGAGTAACAAGTTTACTAATGTCAAAAAGTTACCTGGAGAAAGTTTTGGAACAAACTTGACATATGTAGTTGTTACAGGAAAGATGTTCAGCTTTATGGCGGGAAATGGCCGACCATGTAGCAAATGATTTTTGGCATAACTCACATCCATATGGCCTTTTTCCTGTATGGGTTCTGTAAGTAATACATGATATTAGAATTTGTGCATTTAATTTGAAGTTAAGAAGAAAACATGAACTTTTTGATACCGTATATGTTGATTGAGATGGTCAGCCCGTGCAAATGTTTTTTCACACTCTTTACAAGAGTAAGGACGCTCTTTCGTATGAGTGCGGATATGCACCTTCAATGCTGCATTTTGTGTAAATGCCTTGTTACAAAAGGTACAGGAAAATGGAGTTTCCCCTGTATGTGAACGAAGATGCACTTTCATCTTATGTTCATATTTGAAGATCTTCCCACATATCATACAGGCACTTCCTCCTGTACTTCCTTTTGCTGTTTGGGATGTTGCACTATGAGTTACTTTGGATAACCTGTGAATAAAAGAGTAAAATACATATTCAACGTTATTTGCAAATAGTGCAGTGTAGATATCAAATTACCCTTTGATAGGTGATTTTTTCCCCATTCTTGCTAATGGCCAATAAATGATAACAAATTTAAATAAATAAATATTTAATATTGATGAATGGCATGAATATCACTCTCTTAGAACCTAAAGAAGAGGAAAAAGTATATTACAGTTAACTAGTAGCAACAACTGACAAAATAGACATGAAAATGTATTATTATTATAAATACGCCTGAACTTTACATCAGACATTTGAGGTTATGCGGTGAACTTGCACCGCGTGAACATTTCATATATTTTCGCTGCGTTGATTTAACTTACTATCAAGCTCTTTTAATTCTCGCAGAAAATAAAGACGTGGTTTACTGGGTCTTCCGTTAAGCAAAATAGGGTGTCATTCTCGCAACCCTGTAGCGCTCTCACCCCCAACTTAGCCAACAACCCCACCCCCACACGGCGCAGTCGATACGAGACTGCGATACTGCCGGCATTCCAACCGCACCCCCTCCCTCTCCTCCCTTTCCCTCCCGTTTGTGTGTCCTTCCCTCCCAGCGTTCGCTTCCTCCTCTACTTCAGTACACCGCTTTTCAGTATTTTGAAAGTACATACTATATTTTCGCTGGACATGATAGTCCTCGAACTTTCCTCTTTCCAAATATATATGGGTTTACCTATCTATATGTGCGTTACTTTTTGGTCAGCCGGCCGTCTATGGCCATACAGTAGCACGCATTTTATTTTGACGCGTCTCGTAGATATCAGGCGCCAGGCGGGCCACCGGCTCCACAAAGCTGCCGGGCGGGTTGGCCTACCCAACGCGTTGCAGGCGCTAGCCGCTACAGGACCGGCAGGCGGGCCACCGGCTCCACACAGCTGCCGGGCGGGTTGGCCTACCCAACGCGTTTGCAGGCGCTAGCCGCTACAGGACCGTCAGGCGGGCCGCCGGCTCCATACAGCTGCTGGGTGGGTTGGCCTACCCAACGCGTTGCAGGCGCTAGCCGCTACAGGACCGGCAGGCGGGCCGCCGGCTCCATACAGCTGCTGGGTGGGCTGGCCTACCCAACGCGTTGCAGGCGCTAGCCGCTTCAGGACCGGCAGGCGGGCCGCCGGCTCCATACAGCCGCTGGGCGGGTTGGCCTGCCCAACGTGTTGCAGGCGCTAGCCGCTACAGGACCGGCAGGCGGGCCGCCGGCTCCATACAGCTGCTGGGCGGGCTGGCCTATGGCCATTCTTACACTTAAAGGTAGTGAATGTGAGGTTAGCCTATGTTCCTTTGAGATTTGGCCTGCATGTGTACGAAAAGAGAGATCGTTACCGTATACACTGTAAAACCAACTGTCGACCACGACCATGTACCACACACAGAACAGCGTGCATGCAGGCACGCACGAGCAGGTGTGTGCTTACTAGGTTGACTGTTACAACTGTGTACCTACTTTGTTCGACTGTTAAAAGTGTGTGCTTGCTTTGGTCGACTGTTACAACGGTAATTTTGTTTTGTAAAAAATAAAGAAAAGTTAAGCCCCCCGAAGGGGACCCGTCCGGCTTAGTCTGTGGGCAGTAACAACGACCCTGCCACCAGAGCTACCCAGCCAACGGAGGTAAGCCGTGTTCCAACTCTACTTGAACTTCAGGTCGGCTCGGAGGCCTTACACCAGCGCCAAACGGAGGGCGAAAAATCTTGCCGAGCCTGGAGTCGAACCGTCGACCCCCGACGCTCTGGGCGGGCGCTCTACCGACTTTTTTTTTTCAAAACTGAGCCAGAGAGGCGAGATACGTGCTTTCGCTCCAGAGAACGAACTATTCTACGCAATCGCTGACAACAAATTTTTTTTTTGTTCACGCAACATGCACTG
>NW_026267141.1:256666-261666 GCF_000697945.3 Frankliniella occidentalis | reverse complement strand
TACAGCGGTCAGTCCGCCTACAGCGGTCAGTCCGCCTACAGCGGTCAGTCCGCCTACAGCGGTCAGTCCGCCTCGTGCCACCCAGGACTCCCCAGCTACCGAGGCGCTGCTACAGTGGGAGATGGATGTAGGAGCTTTCAGCGACAGTGAACCCGGCGCACACCAGCAGGAGAAGGCCGCCGCTCTGCGGGACGCGCCCGGGGTGAGTGTGCTTCGCTTCTCGGGCAGCCTCCACACGATCTGCGTTCGGACCGCAGATGCGCCCAGTGGCCATCAAGTTCACTGCGTTCTTCGACTGCCCCGGCCACCCTCGCCCTGAGACTGACTGTTGTGCCGCAGGTGATGCGGCTGGTGAATGTGATGTGCCGCGCGGACCCCGCCTGGAGCCTCCAGCTGCTGCAGCTCGCCGGACCCACGGTGGAGCAGCTCTTTGTATTCCGGGTCTCCGAGGCGCACCTTCTCGCCGTGCACGCTATGCCGCGGCTGCGGAGGCTGGAGGTGTTTGGGGACTTTGATCCGGACGTGATCCCCATGCTGCCCGCGCTCCCGCCGAGTCACGCCGGCCTAGAGTGGCTCCGTGCGTGGGACCTCCCCCGCCCCACGGTTCGCAGCCTCCTGAACGCGCACGCCCACTCCCTGCAAACGCTGCAGCTGGAAGTGGGCACACAGGGGAACAAGTCGTGGCCAAGGGGCTGCCCCGACCTGCCCGTGCTGCTGCAGCAGTGCGGCCTGCGGGAGCTGGTGAGGCTCGTGCTGTGCAGGGGCTGTCGTCGGTGGTACGAACGACGGCGGTGCCGCGAGCAGCGAGCCAAAATACGCCATGCGCTGCCCGGGCTCGAAGTGCTGTGCTCAAAGTGCGACTTAGCGCCACTGGATAGTGTATTTCGACTAACGGAGGAAGAAGAATAGCGGTGTTAAGAGGCAAACGCGGCTTTAGTTATTTAACGTTGCAAGCTGTGCACTAGCGCCCCCTAGAGTAAGACGTAAGGTAGCTACGCTTAACCTAAGATTGTGCGGGACCCCTCTTAGTTAACAGCGGGTAGAACATAAAGGTTCCTGATTGGCCGAGCGCTTACCCCCACTACCGTCGTCACGTAGAGGCGGGAAACTCTCGAGCAATCGGTAACGTTCATGTCCTACCCGCTCTTCTTCTTCCTCGGATCTAGGCCCACTCACCCAGGAGCGATTGACCCAACGTAACTTTGGCCCAGATATAATTCACCCACAAGTATTTCACCCCGGTTTATTCATCCATGTGTATGATTGAACCAGGGAGCTCTTCACCCAGATTTAATTTTGTTTTCATAAACAAAGGAACATTTTCACAAGGCCACAAGGCAAACGCAGAAGCGCCTTTTACGTCTACTACTCACTCACAGTGGTTTTAACACAACGAATCACAAAGGCCGAAAAAGGTAACTGAAAACACGTAATGCACAGTAACTTTCAATCTTTAAGAACTTTCCTGCCAGAAAAAAATTATTCATTACTTGAGCTCAAGGGTGTGTAACAAAAGTGATAAAATGTGAGTTACAAACTGTTACGAGTTCTTCTCGCGGCACTTCCTGATTCTATGTTTCTATGTACACCTCGCCCCCAAATAGTCCGAAATAAAGGCGAAATAGACCCGAAATAGACCCGAAATAGACGCGAAATAGTCGGTGAAATAGTCGCGAAATACCACCGAAATACCGCGAAATACCCTGAAATAATCCGAAATAGGCGATAAATAGCCGAAATGGCAGGAGAATAGCACGAAATAGCCCGTATGCTACGAACCCAAGTGATTTCCCCCTCGAGCAAGATCTGTCGGACTTAATTTATTTGTGGGTGAATTGTTCAGGAATGGGCGAGATGAAATCAAGGGTGAACGGACCTTGGGTGAATAA
The DNA here is from genome assembly GCF_000697945.3 of Frankliniella occidentalis. Taxonomy (NCBI): domain Eukaryota; kingdom Metazoa; phylum Arthropoda; class Insecta; order Thysanoptera; family Thripidae; genus Frankliniella; species Frankliniella occidentalis. The sequence continues at coordinate 259,777 of NW_026267141.1, read as the reverse complement.
TAGGGGGTGAAAAGACACGTTGTACCGTCCTCTATTATGTTTGTTTGTATGTTGGCACTATTGGTTCCTATCTTGTGTTTACCGTAATGCTTATTGGCAACCCCTTTCGTGTTATTAGCAGTCTATAGTTTACTTGGTCAACTCAGTACAATAAAGATGTCACTACTGCCTCTGAAGTTCCTGTCGTCACTTGAACCTCCACACACCATACGCTACACTGGAAATGCAAGTGTGTAAATGTCGCTCACCTGCAGGTGAGCGACATTCCATTCGTTCACTTTGGGGGGTAAAGGTGAGAGTTTTTCCTAGAAAATTCACACGTTTACCCCCCTAAGTGTACGAATGGAATGTCGCTCACCTGCAGGTGAGCGACATTCACACACTTGCATTTCCAGTGACGCTCTAATATCCTCGAACATCTACGGTACAGGACCAGTTCAAATCAGTTTACAAATGCCGCGTGACGTGCATACGAAAAATACAACTGATTTTTTTTATTGATTCGATTCGGGCTCGAATTTGGACTGATTTGATTCGAAATTTTTGAGCCAATTCGAAGAAAATGTTGATCCGATTCGAAGAAAATTTTTGAGGTTCGATACGATCTGATTCTAAGGCAAAAACCTTGATTCGCACAGCTCGAAGATGACTCCGAGCGTGTGCTACAGTAAATATGTGGTAGGCTATGTTTGTCATATTCTTTATTTAACACCGAACCAACAGAAAGGAAACCAATCACGTCACAAATCTTGTCATAACACTTTTAAACCAATATAAGTTCGGAAAAAACCTTAGGAAGGCGGGAGCATCCATTCGTCCATGCGCCAATCTGGTTCGTGTGACTTATGATCCCGGTCCAGTCTTTCGAAAGTCCTCTACTCTTTTGAGTATTTTGTAAGTACACATATTTTCGCTGAATAATAATCCTTGATCTTTCCTCTTTCCCCCCAAAATATGGACTTACCTTTAATTGTGTTACTTTTTGGTCTGCCGTCCTGCCGTACGTACTTAGACGCGCCTGGTAGGCTCCAGGCGCCGGGCGGGCCGCCGGCTCCACACAGCTGCTGGGCGGGTTGGCCTACCCAACGCGTTGCAGGCGCTAGCCGCTACAGGACCGGCAGGCGGGCCACCGGCTCCACACAGTTGCTAGGCGGGTTGGCTACACATAGTGGATGACGACAAAATCAGATCAAAATTTTGAATTTGGCCAAGACAAAGTCCCGCATTTCTTCGAGTCGCCTCCGCTGGTTAGGGTATGCTGGAACATCATTGTGGGGAAATATGGTACATTTCCTTAGTGGAGGTAGTGTGATAGTTTAAAAAAGAAAGCAATTGTAACGTGGTTGAAGCGTTAGGTCAATAAAATAAAAACACAGATGTCACCATAAAAAATTTATTGAAAGTGATTCAGGTAGACAGGGATGAAAATACAACCAATCGATTCAATGTTCTTTTCTTTTGGCGGACTAAAAACATAAAGAAATAAAATAAAACAGATTATTCTTGAGTATTTCGAAGTAAAATCTGCCCAATTTTAATTTTTTAACGAATAGTAATGGCAGCGCCAACGGACACTGAAAACTCCGGAATGAAGGAATATCTTCTACTTTCAGATAACCCGTCATTAATTGATGCTACAATGACGAACGTCTATCTCGTTGCTAGATGGGTCCTTATGCCACGCGTTATCCGAAAACGTTAGACAAGCGTCATTCCGGACTTTTCGGCGAATGTACAAAACGCTGAACCTTTAGGAACAAAATCACAGGTGGTCTCTTTACTAACATAAGGAATACAAGTACCGGTATGTCAGTAAAATCTCGTTTAACTGTCACCAAAGCTGTGTCTAAATTGAACCTAGACCTAGATCAGGGTATAACTGAACTCCAACCTTGTTGTATTGGGGCAGATGACTTGTGCTTCTCTCGCAACATAACAAGGCGTGACTGAGCCAAACGACATAACGCCTCGAGGTCAACATTTGAGACCATGCAGCGTGAAACGCGGGACGCCTGGCAAGTAAGTGTCATATATTGGCTCTCTCCCACACCCACACTCCGCTGCTGCCCTTGGTCAACACGCAAGAACACCAACCGGGCCGGACCGTAAGCTCCACCCCGCACCCCCTCCCTTATCCCCCGTCCGTCTGCGAAGAGGTCTGAGAGGGTGAGGGAAAAGGAGAGCTGGGCTGAGCCTATGCTCCGACCTGCTACAAGCATATACTGACTGAAGAAGACTTAGAGTTTGACCTGCGACCTCCTGACAACGTGGCCAAGAACTGCAGGCCTAAAAAGCGCCGCGAGCAGCGGACGCGGCACGCCTGTCGCTCCGCCGCTGCTATACTCGTCATTACATCCTAAAACCTAGGCTCACACACACATACACACACACAGACTCACAAGCACGTACACACGCACACACGCAAATCACACTGTATCGTACTTCTACAGGCGCACGCCCCGCGCGGCCGGGCCCGGCGAGGGCTGCGGCCGGCGAGGCTTCTACGCTAAATCATCACTGGCGACTGGAGGAGAGAAGCGGACGGAAACCGTCCAAGCTTTCTCTCGAGAAAAAACGGAAAATAAGGAGATAATGTCACAACGAAAACTATACTTGTATTTACACGTTTTACACACGGACCGGCGAGCGGTCCAAATACTTTATCATTGTGTGAGAGTTACTTCCACGCGTGCGCCGTGAGGCACACTAATCGAACGTTTAAAATAAATTTAAAAACAAACAATAACATAAATACATATTCTAAAGGACAAATCCAAAGGTGTCGTGGCGGGGATTACCTCTACGCTTACACTAAACACGCACACATAAAATACTATCCATTCAAGCCCGCTAGAAAGCTACTTCTAAACAAACAACTATCATTTTCTCACTCACTCACTCAGGCACACTACTTTTTTGAGAACTTTCTTGAACGCAGCTAATGTATTTCTGTGCACTTGTGCTGTTGCGTACCATTTTTACGCACACAGTTAAAACCTTGCACAGCAAAATGCCAAATCCTTTGCAATTGCAACTCCATAGCATTGCTTCGCGATTGCAAAAGGATTTGGAATTTTGCTTTGCAGGGTTTTGACTGTGCAATTGTGGAAA
>NW_026267141.1:250669-255071 GCF_000697945.3 Frankliniella occidentalis | reverse complement strand
CCCCCCCCCCACACAAACACATCAAAATAATCTTTCTCTCTCACGCACACATATATACATACACACACAAACACACTCACACACACAAACGCATACACACTTTTACTAAGATCCGAGCCACCGCCGAATGAAAGGGCGATGGACGTCCGGAAACTACTTAAATATTGGTGTCTCGATGCCGCAAGTCCCGAGTAAACGGAACCCGTAAACCTTACCTCTACTAGTCCTTATGCTTTAGCCTTAACGCCTAGACGGGCAGCGGGGGCAGGCAGACAGAGCCTTTCCGGCAACGCGCACTGCTGCCCGCGACCCGTGAGAGTAGCTGCGATCCTTGGGTCTGCGAGAGACCGTCCCGATGGAACGGTCGTCAGAACGAGAAAAGAAAGATAAGAGAAAACACAAAACGACTGGACGCGTGTGGTGGCCAGCCCCCTCACCTATAAGTAACAATTACAAAAATAGAGACTCACTCGGACCGTGGGGTGGAAGCCGTACCCCTCCCCTCTCCCCTAAATCTCTCTCGGGCAAACCCGCACCGGAAACAAAGGTAGGGCGTAGACGTAGCGCCTTCGCACGAGTGCCAATCACTTAATGCCCGCGGAGGGAGACCATTAGCCCTTCGTAGCAAAGGTTGGGGTACCCTTGCACGACGACGATGGCTTCGCTGACTCCACGGTAAACAAATAAATAATTGGCCCCCTCACAGTTAAAATTTTGCGAAATATTGTTTCGGTCTAACAATAATGGCAGCTTCGCAAATGCTCACACTCCCTCGTGTTCGCATTGCAATCACCTCGAGATTTCACAAGTGCAGAATCCTGTAAGACTCTGGCAAGTGCGTCACCACGGCGAAGCTGCCAATTCTTCGCAACACGTTAACTCTGCTTATAAAGGCAGCAGAACACGAACACAGGTTCAAAACTTTCGAGCCTTTGAAAACTGAAACGGCTACCAAAAACACGAAAGGTTGGAACATTTAAAAGGCCTTTGTGTTTCCAATAAGCAACACTTCACTCTCACGGTATCCCAACGTCTATTCGCAGATACCAAATATGACCGAAACGGCTAAGTCTGGAACGGCAAAACAAACCATACGCAGCGGACGGAGCGACGCAAACTGTCTGCACGCGAGGCCTTCCCAAGAGACCCAAACACGCCTGCCCTCAAAAAACAGGTCAGAGGGGTCAGAGGAAACGACTTGCACCCCAGTGGCCCCCACACTCACACTCACACCCTCCCATACTCCCCACTCTCACTTGTACCCTCCCCCACTCCCCACCCACCACTCTCACTCAGTTTGCTCTCTGCTACCGACCGCCATCCCCTGCACAGGGGAGGGCGTCCATACTACTGAAAATTCTCGGTGCAATTATAATTTATCCTAAGGTTTGGTAACCATATGACGAGGATACTACTGTCAATAATATCATTAAGTACAAGTCACGTGGAGACGCTTGGGCCACAAAGGCGTCTGAACGACGTCCTTTAAAATAGAGGAAAGGAAACGTAGACATTGAAAGGAAAAGACTTTTCTTCTACCCTATATGTACACGCCCTGCGAGGCCGCCCGCGCGGACACCCGACATCGCTCCCGCCCACCCCCAACACCTCCCACCGGCTCACTCTACCAAGGGAAAGGAAAGACATAGGGTCCAACGTATGTACAATCACTACTCGATCGAATGGTCCTTATTACAACTCGAAGATCAGAAGAAGTCACTTGCCTTTGGTCCTTCAAACCTTTAGCTGTCCTGATCTGCCACTTTCACCTCTTTCACTCTCTCACTCGCTCACACACCCACTCACTCTACACATAAAAGTGACAAATGAGCAACCGCAACGGGATCATAGCTCAAAGTAAACCACAAATCTCCCGTGATACCGTCACAAGTCCGATATTTGTATTGTTTTGGAACGATTTTTGGTTTGATAGATAGTTGTTGTCTTCGCGAGGGATGCTTTCACCATACGCTTCATGATAGTAACTTTCTGTCCCTTATAATTTAAGAGACCATAATAATACCGCTATATTTGCACTTGTATCTGTAGAGCACTCACATGCTCGCTCATTCACTCACTATCTTACCACTATCTATTTATCTATTTACATGTCTAAAAACATTAAATACAACATGAACGCCACCATATGCCAGTCACGCTGCTCCAAGGGAGCAAATCGTGATTTAGAATAAAGAACGAAACAGCAAAACTTGAAACGGAAAACGTCATCTTAAACCTAATTATATAGTGTTATTTACAGCTATGCCTTTTGTAGTCCAGGCTCCACTGACGTGAACATGCCCCTACATTATTCAACAAATAAAACCGCGTGACTTTCAGTCTCTTAAAGAGAGTGGCAAGTTTAAAAAGTTTGTGGCACACTTTTAAGAGATTGAATGTCACGCACTTTTCTTTGAAGAGCAAAGCGCATTTGCTTCTATGGTGGAAAGCTAGAGGCATTTTCCTGTAGTGGATCACACTCACTCACTCACTCACACTCACGCTCTCACTCGCACTCACACTGTGTCTCCTGCTTCGGTGCTGGACCGGGGCGCTGCCCTAGGCGCGGCGCGGCACGGCTGCTGCGAGGTCACTCCCCCACCGGCCACGCGTGGAAAACGCAACCCCCACACCACGAATTTGAGGCTGCGGGTTCGGGGTACGTTTTCCAAGGCCATCAACTCCTGTCTCCGAGTGAAGGGTTGCCGAATAACTGGCTCAAATTCCCTCGAGCTTTAAAACGTTCAGTGCGGTTCATTTTCGGTGGCTATGATTTAACATTGGAGCGTGACCACCTAGTGGTCACGCCGCACTGAACTTGTTAATAATCCAAACTACTGAAGCACGGCCCCTCAACCCCCCCAAAAAACGTTTCCTTGAAAAAACCTACGAAACTACCAGGTGGCTGATTCACGCCGCGCACTTCTGTAGCTATGCTGTACCGCATGCACGAGTGCGGGCGGGTTGCCTACTCGCTCGGCTCGTAAGGCGCCGTGGACAGGGGCGATAGGCAAGCCCGCCCGCACTCGTGCATGCGGTACAGTATACCTACAGAAGTGCACGGCGTGAATCAGCCACCTGGTATTACTTTAACCTTATTTCAAGGGAGTTTCCTTTGATTCAAGAGAGAAAACCTTACAAGATACAGAATTGCGCCTTGAAACCGAGGAAACGAGGTTAAGGATAAGGAAAGCAAATCCTTACGCTTTTTTGCGACTAAAATTGCCTTGATTTAATAGGCCTTTGATCGGGTGCTTTCAAAGATACGACTTTCTTGCCCCATTCACGGTACAGTAGCCCAACACTCGACAACGACACCCGCCCTCGCGGTGGGGAAGCAGGCCGGAGGCAGGCGGCCGGCCCCGCCGCGGGCGGCTTAGCTACGGAGATCAATTCGAACTGGTGGCCGCAGAACACGTGCGCCAATGTGAAGGGCTCAAAACAAAACGAGAAACAACAACAAAACACTAGCGGGCGCGATCGCACGCGCACACACATACTCACACACACACACACGCTCGCACACCGGCGGCCCGGCCCCGTCCACAGCAGTCTGCCACACGCTACACTGCAAACTCTGGACGCAAGTGTATCTCCTTTTGTTTAACGTGAGGCGTTATCCTGAGACACCCGTCATCACTAGATGCAATAATGGAATGAGCACCACTTTTGCACACGGTAGTGACGAATGTCCGGCCTACGCTTGCGGGACCGCCGCCGCCTCTACGGCCTCTACCCTCTACGCTACAAGGGGTGGGCGCGCGGGAGCTGGCTCTACGAGCTGGCGAGCTACCCGCTGCCCCCGCGCGCCCTCTACAGTTTGTGTTTCATTTGCCTTAGGACGAAGCGCGACCGGCGCGAGCCGGCAGCCGCAAAGTAGAGAACTCAATGGGAAAAGGGAACTCAAAAGTCGACTTACATTTCTAGGCGGGTACTTGTGTGTCGCTCTCAACTCCCTACGGGTACCCGCGGAGGTAGACGGGTTGAGGAACACAATACGTAGAATTAAGGGAAAGTGACGGAAAAGCGCCTATGAGAGAGGAAATGAGGCTTTACAGCGCCTTTCATTAGGATATTTACAATCGAGGGCTCACGGCACGAGGCGTGACCCTCATGGTGTTAGCCCGAACTAGTTAGTTCAGGCGGTCAGCACGACTGTCTGCCAGGGGCGAGATAGTGTAATTATAATGGGAAACAGAAGTGAAACTGGGAAAAGAGAAACAAAACGTACTTACAGTAAACGTCCAATATAAACCCTATAAACTATTATGTGCCATTTCGACTTAACCTACTTCAGCGTTTGGCTCTGGTTACCCCTTAATCCTAGACAATAATTCGGTCCAAGAATCCCCCAACTTACATCTAAATCAATTTTACACCCATTCCCTTTCGTTACCCAACC
>NW_026267141.1:239785-241569 GCF_000697945.3 Frankliniella occidentalis | reverse complement strand
CATGTGATTTTTTTTTCATTTTTAAATAGAAACTTCTAAAATACTTGACCACCCCTCCTCCGGCTAGCCATGATGAGAGGCGCACGCCCCCAATAGCGGGACCATAAGTCATCCCAACATGGCGGCTGTTCGGGAGCGACGAGACAAGAACTCCGCGGACCGGTCTCCCGTCCCTCGGCCAGCTCTCGCTAAAGGTTTCGCGAAGCTCTCGCGTCCCTAGATATTGCGTTAGAACGGCAGGGACCATACTCGGGTCGGCGTCGGCGCCGCTCCCCTTCCGCCATGTTGACCGGGGCGCCGTCCCTGACCGTGCCCACCATGCAGCCGCCCCCGGGCTGGAGCGGCTGCGGCTGCGGCTGCGGCCCGGCCCGCCGGCCTACCCCCGCCGAGATCATGAACAAAGTCGAGAGGCAAGTCACGGGCGTTGCCGATCCTGCAGAACAAGAGTCGCCCCGTGCTGGAGTGGTGCGCTTGCATATTGCATGGCCGCGACCCTCTCCTGCACTCCCTGCACCCGCCACGGCGACAGGACGTCTTGGCCCGCTAGGCTCAGGGAGCTTAGGCGGCTTAGGCGTCGCCTCGGAAAACGAAATGACACCACAGCCAGGCAGGGCAGGCCTATGACTTTGGCAACAGGTACGCGGGGCGCCGACGTGACCCAAGCTGCCGGCTGCATTTCCGAGTTGGAGCCATGACGCGGCCGCCATGACTGCAGCTCGGGTCCAGGTTATCCTCCCCCCCTCCCCCCGGGCCCCGGGGGCCGCCCCTGCAGCAGCCCACCCAGTAATACACGCCATTTCCAGCGAATTACCGCGTCCCGACGAGAAAATCACGCGCCAACGAGTGGCGCCATCCCTAGGCCGCTTCCCGACCGGCCCTCGCCTGGATAGAGGGCGAAACAGCAGAGGAAATCCAGACTCACCTGCCACATCACCAGCGCCTCTTGTCAGGGGGAGCGCAACTCCGTCTTCTCCGACATCGATTTTCCGGACGTCACGGTGGTGCACTTCCGGTGGGCCCCCGATGGGGTAGAGGGGGACGCCAGTCGCCAGGGGAGGGGGCATCCCACCCGGTGGATGAGGAGTCCTTCAGCTCGTCCGGCCGTGTCCAGGATTTTGTAGTTTTGACTGTCGAGTGCTTGCGCAGGGCGGGCTCCTCGTCGTGAAGCCATACTTCATGGTGTGTTTCACAAAAGTTTATTTGTTCTGTCTAGTGTGCTCCTGGCTTCGGGACATCTGGATGCGGTTGAATGACCTGGGCGATGCACCAGGCTGCCGGTATATATTTGATTTGTCATACTGTGCCTGGTGGCTGGTGACAACACTCAGTGTTTAGGGACTCTTTGGAGCCCATTTGGGGAGCCATAAGCAGAGAACTACAAGGTAGTTATGGAAATAAACAATTTGGTAATAGACAGTGTCACTTTATTCATGATTCATAATGCCTCTAATTCATTAATTACAAAGTCTTACACGTATTCTCCAATTGCAGAGATCTAGTGAGAACAGAATGAGATTGCATTTTTACTTGCAACAGAAATAAGTTACCAATAACTAGTTTTACCCGACATTTTACGACATAAAAACGAAACAATGCATCCCTGGAACACTATTAGGTTAGATTTAAAATCGCTAATAGGATAATAAAGTCATGGAAATGCAATGCGTTTTCTAGTGAAATGTCGCTTTGATTGTAAGAATAACAGTAAAGAGACGACAGAATGCCAATGTCACTGTTAAATATGCACAGGCACAGTAAAGTATCTTAATAAATTGATATTTAAA
>NW_026267141.1:234679-239735 GCF_000697945.3 Frankliniella occidentalis | reverse complement strand
CTCCCTCCCTCTCTCTCACACACACACACACACGATAGCCCTGCAAAGAGCGAGCTACGCGAGCTAAATGCCTACCTCCCATGGCCCTCTCACCTGTCGAAGAAGGGGTCTAGCTCGCGTAGCTCGCTCGGTGCTTTTAAACGACCTGAGTCCGAAACCAAGAAAGTAAAGACCTTACACACTACTTATGTACACGTTCAAGAGAGCAACGACATCCTTCTATGGACGCGTCGATGACGCAGCCGTTCAAAACGACGAACTCAACGAGAAACCTTGTACTAAACGAACTTAGGTATGTACAGATCTGACCGATGGCGCTGAATGTATGAACCGGACGACGATCGGCACCGAAGCATCGACGACGCCGGCCACAGAACGAGAAAAAGGAAAAGAAAACTGGAAAGAAAAAACACTACCAACCTACATATGTACAGATACTTATGGGAAACGAGCACAAGAGAGGGGTGTGCAAGCTTGAGCGGACCGTAGAATATCACTTACTCCTACGTATATGTACAGTTTAGACAAGCTTTGTGCACCGTGCAAGATGGTTGCCCACCGTTGCAAGAAAACGTTGAAATCAAACGCCAAGACACGAAACGAAAGAACCCTTAAACCTACTTATACGTAAATGAATAGCCGTAAAGCTAGTCACCCTGAGGATAAACGACATATGTAAGAGCTAGCTGGCTCTTGAGCTGACTCCCTTCGGCTGCGGTCGGCCGGCACTTGGGAGCCCCTGTGTAGTGCGGTGCTTGTATCCAAGTAATGTCTCCAGGTTTATTCACACACGAGTCGCCCGAGGGACGAAACCCGAGAACGAGGAAACGCAAGAGGAAAATGAACAGAAAATATTCCTACAGCCTAGGGGTGTGCCCCCGAGAAGCGCGGACCGCTCCACCCGAGGGCTCAGCCAATATACAAGCGTGTTTCGATGGAAACAAGGCGATGTCAAATGGGCGTCACTCCAAATTTTCAAATAAAAGTGTGAAAAATCAAATCCGAAAAGTGTTTGGAATGTGGACGCCACACGCTAAGAGTTGTGTGATCACGGTGTGGTCACACACAAAGACGTGTCTAGCAGAACACATGTTACACACTGCATGTGTAATTTGTCCCACACTTTTATTTGAAGATGCCTTTTATAATCGCGACAACATTTTAATTTAAGCGCGCCGCAGGCCAAGGTAGACGCACATTTAGCTCAGCTTCACACGGTTTTAACGTGCGTCTACCTTGTATAATAACACTCAGAACCAAAACCATCAAAGCACAAGTCATCCTTTGCCTCCTTAACAAGGTAAAACCTATTACCGCTGAATGTGCGCGAGTAAAAATCAAAAATCTTTCAATGGCGGTTACATTTTCATTTGTTGTTTTTTATGGCTACATTATCTACCTGAATAATAAAGATGAAAAAAGTCTTGATAGAGAGTACCTCAGCAAAGTGGAATGGGTCGGGGGAAATTTTATATTTTGAGGATGAAATCCACCCCTCCATTTGCCACTCCAGGTGGGTCGATCGCTCTCGCTCTGACGTTCGGCTCCGTATTGTACTCGTCCTCTGTTTTTTGCCAAGGGGTGGATAAAAGATGTAAGATACGTATATTCAGCTTAACTTGCATTCCACCCGTGAGGTACAAAAGAAGTTCACAGATATAGTTTCGTGGTTTCAATTTTCAGTTACAGGCAAAGAAAAGGAATGGGATGGGGAAACGCGACATACAAACACAGCCCACATTGGAAAATCTTTTTGTCTTTCTCTCTCCCTATTTACGGAACACAGAACCAATCTCCTTGATCTTTGCGCAAGGGCGTGTCAAACTAATCGTTCTAAGATTGGCACAAACGTCGCAGATCCTCAAATGTAACAGCAGTTCCCTGGAAATTCTAGACTACGAAAGTACTTTCGGCCCAATAAGACTGGACAGGGGCAGCGATGTTCAATTCAAAGCATATACACATACACCGAATCTACACGAAAAAGCCAATAATTGATGACTGTGATCATATTCCGACCTCAAGTTAACTATTACTTTTTTTGACCATGAAACGTTGCTGGCAACTTTTAACAACTGGTATCTTTGACGCCAATATGTGACATTATCTCGACCATTTCATGTTACATTTGACTCGTCGCTGCCCCACGGCCGCCCAGCCCATCTCCCTCCGGACGTCTCCGATGCCGATCAAGTTAAATACTGTCTACAGTTTCGAGTGATTACAAACTACGGGGGTACACGGAATCAGTATGTGGACGCGGTCTTGTTGCGTCCGCTTCAGACCACTCTAAGCGACTCACAAGCATCCTTTTCAACAGAAACAATTTCGTTGTTTGTTTTTTTTACTCATGTCAAAATTTAAAGTGGGGGAAAAAATGCTTGTCCGGCATTGTGGCTGATGCCAGCCGCTCTTAGAAGGAGGTCAGTTGCAGTCCCGGCCGGCGTTGTCGCCAACGGCCAATGCGTGCTGGGCCGCTGAGCAAAACTTCCTGACCAATAAAAATTAAAACTAAGGCAAAACTTCCTGATCGAAATTCTCTCTCGCTACACGCTAGACGGCCTCGGCGGCGTTCCTCGGTGGATGCGTTTCCTCGGTGGGCACAGGTGGCACAGGTGCGAGGCTCCACCATCAATCTGCACGTGGAATAAACAAAACCCCCGTTAAAATCACAGCGACACTGAGGAGCGCACTGCGGGGTCACCATCTGCAGCTGCGTAGGGGAGGAGCCGAGGGAAAAGGGGGGGGGGGCCTCAGGAAGATAAAAGGTATTGGAAAAGTGTAAGCGATAGGTCTGTTGTGCTGCGTACAAGTGACCCCGACAAGTGCGTTCCAAATGCGACCATGTTTTCAAAAGTACTGGCTCCTCCTCCTGTGGGCGCCGCGGGCGCCGGTGAGGGCCCGCCCACCCCCACCAGGAGAAGCGCCAGTAGCTAACCGGGGATCCGTCCATAGCCCACCGCACAAGCGCGCTTCACACACAACTCCCAAATTTATGCATTTCAGACACAATTCCCAAAAAGTTTTGTGCAAATTACTGGGGAGGAGGACTCCTGGACGGATTACCGGATATCAAAATGGAAAATCTCGTTACAATCAAGAGTCTGCTTGCAACCCGTCCAAACAATCGACAAAAAATTACCTTCAAAATCAGGATTAAAAAAACACAAAAAAACACACTGAAGGACTTCCTTAGATACATGCCGGCGATCGGAATGTTTTGTCCGTCAATTTGATTCGATCTGAAATTTATCGATAAATTTGGGAGAAGTTATACTGAAGGAAACGACATCCACACAGCCGATCACTAACTCGCCTGTAGTGACACTTGTTATAACGAGATTTTACTGCTTATCTTAATTACCAAAGCGGGAAATGGTTTGTCTACACGACTACTTGTTAGATTTCAGGAACGCCATATGGACAAACGATTTCTCCCTCGATACAATTTCTATGGACAACTTACAACAAAACAGACTTTTCATAAACTTATATTCAGATTTTCACTGAGCAACACTGGGAAATGCAGTCTTGGAGATTTGGAAATAGGTTCGCTATTTGCGATTTGGGGAATCAAAAAGGAAGTTAATGATTATTCTTTTGGCAAGTAAAGCCTGACTACACAGATGAAACGACAGAGTAACAAAATCTTGCGTTATAATCGAGGGCGCCGCAACTCAGCCGAAATTTGTACACAGATTGTATGATTGCACCGGATTGCACACTTTGGATTCGCTTCAGGCACATTAAAGTGCGATTTTGATCTTTTAATGCTCACTGCGTTCAAAATGTTTACACGAATCGAGTAATTTGCTAAAAAGTGGAAAATTTATTATCGCTAAGGTTGCACCCGCGGATCGTAACATGCATGCATGAGTTGTGGTCCCCTCGCTTAAAACGACAGCTAATAAAACAACTGGACAAGCAGGGAGACAGTTTTTCTGCACGTAGGAAAATACACGCTCATCATGGTTCACACTCACAAAATAGTTGATAATGTAAATATATATAGTGGATCTAAATTGCTATATGTGTACCTATAAATTCATTTTTCATTAAAAGGGGTGTAAGTGTTACATCCTCGTTATTTACTTGATCCGAATTTAATCTAAGGGTTGATTGCTTTGGCCATGTCCGCTCTGTGGGGAAGAGGAAAGGGTATAGGCTTGCAATTAAATGATTGTCTCAGTCTGCAAAAAAAGGAGAGAATGCGACAGTGTGGTCCTCTCACCGTACTGGGCATAGACGCCTTATTGATGGTGTAGTGTCCTTAGACATCTATGCACTAACCGAAATGGGCGTGCAAACGCTACAAAAGGGAAACAAAGTGGAGTTTACTTTCCGCGATAGAGGCGTTTCCTCGCGACCCGAACTCGCTGTGAGGGTGAAACCTCTTCTCTCTCGCTCTGGGCGGTGCGCGGGGAGGCTACCGTGCAAGATGATAGGGTGGGGGTGGGTGGTGAGAAGACTACATCTACGTGCGGCGCCAGAGACAACTGGCCTGCACCCGCATCACGGCCGGTCCTGTCACGGCAGCCAACGCGAAGGGAATGGCGCGAATGGCACGGATGACATGATCGGAAGTAGGGAACGGGGGAAGCGGGGGTGTGTCGTTCACAGGTACGACTCGGAGAACTCAAAGTCGGACGCGGAGGCGCGCGAGGAGCGCGTGTGCACGGACAGCCCGCCGCACATGGCCGAGTCCGAGGTCCCTGCGTCCGTGATCAGGTCCGCCACGATGAGCGTGTCCTTGTTGCCCGCACCTGTGTGGAGCATCAGGTCGTCCTTCTGCACGCCGCCGCCCCCGCCGCCGCCACCGCCGCCGCCCCCACCAGAGCCGCCGCCGCGGGCCGCCTCGCGCTCCTGCAGTCGCTGCTTCAACACGCGGATCTTGTCCTCCTTCTGCAAGCACAGACACGGTGCGGGTTAGAAAGCGCCCGGCCCGGAAGGCCCGGAGGTTGGGAGGCCCGAGAGCCCGAGAGAGACCTCATTAAAAAATTCAAGCGGACACCAATTTTGTTTTTCGTTGATTTTTCTTAATTTCTTGTTTGTTTTT
>NW_026267141.1:215743-226311 GCF_000697945.3 Frankliniella occidentalis | reverse complement strand
TGACGATAAAGAACTCTTTGAAGACCAGACATATCTTCACCTAATCCACCACCAAACACTACCATAAAGAAAATTATTTTATACAATAAAATACTGATGAATTATCATACACAATAAAAGACATCACGTATGTACAGGAAAGGAAGCTACTTACATTAATGTAATGATGATTGGAGAAATGACATTCCCCATTAACCATGCACACTTACATTCACCCTCACATACATAAAGACCATACCATATACAAAGTTCATTCACAAGCACTTTCGTGTCAGTCTGCTGCCAACTATGATAAGCCGCATTTTTTCAAAATGAGTTCTTCCTGTAGTAGAAAAATTTTAAAAAACACAAAAATAAATTAGTTTTACTTGGCAATGGGGAGTGGCCGGCCAAAGGTAGTATAATTACTGTTCACTAACCTCAGTCATCCTCATCTTCTTCATCACTGGTTACATATTTGCGAGATCGTTTCCCTTTTCTTCCTTTTGATGCATTCGAGGGACGACCTCCCCTCTTCCCCCTTGGCCGTGATTCCTGTTCAGATTCTTCATCTTCTGAAAATCCCCAAAAATAGAAATTAAGCATAAGAGAAAAAAAAAAGATTACGAAAATAGAGTACCTTTTGGACATGTTTGTTTGAAATAATACAAACCATTATCAGACTCTACTGCTTGTTCCACTTGTTGACGAGCATTAGTGAAAACAGATTGAAGGACAATGGAGTCTTCGTGAATTAAAGATTGTTCCTTATTATATAACTGCGCATTTTTGCACAACTGCATAAAGTCCTTTTCTAGGTCTTCCATGTCACAGTACTGAATAATTAAATAGATTAGATTAGATGAGAATGCATAAAACCAGATTAGATTAGATTCAAAACATTACTATACACTTACTTTAGCGTCATCAATGCGGGCTACAATTTTCTTGATATCAACAGGCTTCTTAATTACTTCATAGTAATCTGGAAGCGCCTTCCTAGATGGAAGCTTCATAAAAGGTTCACTGAGAACTCTACCATCCTCACTGAAAATGGGGATAATCATTAGTCATGATATTGTTTTAGACAATACTAGAATGGTAGTTAAAGGGAAAAGAAATTGACATTATGCAATACCTGTCAGAATGTTTGATGACCACATCCATTATTTTTCTCATTTGCCTTTTGGTTTTGGAGTCAAGAGTTGTGTTCTTAGCCACATTACCCCGTTTCTTCTTAGTTGAGAGAGGCTCATCTTCATCATCTTCTTCTCCCTCCTTCTTTCGTCTCTTGCGACCCTTCTTTGCAGGCGGACGCCTCTCTTCCTCTTCTGTTTCTTCATCCTCAAAGTCTCCAAGATCATCAATGGCCTATAATAAATAAGAAAAATTAGATCGATTTTCTTTTTTACATGCCTACAGAATAAATTAGCTTCAACCTCAGCGCTTGTGGAAAATTTTACCTTAAGCCATTCCCTCTCAGTCAGGCTATCTGTGTAATCCACCTCCTTCCTCTGGCGAGAACCCCGGCCGAGCACCTCAGGTGACTCCTCATCTTCATAAGCCAAGCGTTCTAATTCTTCATCTCCCTTCAGGAGCCATTCAGGCAATTCACTTTCATCAACAAGACGAGACTGACGACCACTTCCGCGACTTGCTTCTTCACGCCGCCTTTCTAGGTCCATCTTTTGGAAAAGTTCAAACTCGTTCTCTGAGCGAGCCAACATCTGATTGACCACCTCATCATCAGGAACCTCATTTTCCTCCTGTAACATAAATAATTTACAATATTAAACATTATTCTAAAATAACTACAATGAATCATATCAGTTTCATCATAGGAAAAAGATTTACCTCATCTTGATCATCATCTTGATGCAAAATAGTTTGCAAGAATTGCTGTCTTTCAGATCCTGTAGATTTCTGATCAAACATACCAGCTTGAATAACTTTCTCATCCATATTAAGCTTGTATCTAGCAGCAGCGAGAATTCTCTCCTCTACTGAATTTACTGTCATAAGACGCAGCACTCGGACTTCATTTTGTTGACCAATACGATGAGCTCGATCTTGAGCCTGTAAATCCTGATGTGGATTCCAATCCGAGTCAAAGATGACAACAGTATCTGCAGCTTGCAAGTTGAGACCTAAACCACCAGCACGAGTACTCAAAAGGAACAAGAAGTAATCAGAGTTGGGATTGTTGAATTTCTTGAGCAGATCTCCTCGATCTTCAGCTTTAGTTGTACCATCCAGACGCAGGTAATTGAAATTACGCCAGTTCAAATAATCTTCCATAATTGTCATCAGTTGAGTCATTTGACAGAAGAGAAGAACTCTGTGATTAGTGGCCTTCAGCTTGGGAAGAATGCGGTCAAGAAGCTCAAATTTGCCTGATGTTCTAAATAGTTCTGGTCCTTGAACAACACCCCCATTCATATCCAAATGTTCACTGTACTTCTCTTCAATTTGTTGGAACATGAATGGATGGTTGCACAATTTACGTAACTGCACAATTGTGTTCATCAGGGCCTTGGTACCACCCTTTCCTTGCTTCCCTCGCTCAGTACCATCAGTAAGAAGAACTCCCTTGCTCTGCATGTGACGATAAAGAACTCTTTGAAGACCAGACATATCGCATTTCACAATGTATTCTACCTTATCTGGTAGCTGTGATTCTACTTCCTTCTTTAGTCGTCGCAGAAGGAAAGGTCTCAAAACTTTGTGCAAACGCCGAATAATCAAAATAGTTTCTTCTTCGTTTAACTCTACCTTCTCACCAGTTGTGGCAAAAGGTGCATTGAACCACTGTTCAAAAGTACTCACAGATTTGAAAATTGAGGGAAGCAGGAAATTTAATAATGCCCACAATTCAGGTAATTTGTTTTGGAGGGGTGTTCCTGTAAGGAGCAGACGATGGGGAGCAATATAATGGGTGTTCAGAACCTGGGTAAGCTTGCAGTGATGATTCTTCATGCGATGACCTTCGTCAATAATCATGTACTTCCAATGAATTTTAGCTAGGATTGCTTTATCTTTGATGACATATTCGTAAGTTGTGAGAAGAGTGTTGAACTTTGTGTTTCGCATTTGAGCCTGAAGAGATCGTCGTACTTGAGGAGACCCTTTGTAGGCTAGGCAGATCACAGAGGGAGCCCACTTCTCAAATTCAAGAACCCAATTAGACAATGTGGACAGTGGAACAATGATGAGGAAAGGTCCATTTACTTTCTTTCGTTCCATTAAGTAGGTGATGAGAGCAATTGTCTGGATCGTTTTACCCAAACCCATCTCATCGGCCAAGATTCCATTCAAATTATTATTGAATAAAGAAACAAGCCACTCCAAACCTTTAATTTGATACTCTTTAAGTTTTCCATTGATGAGTATATCAGCTTGTTCAGTAATTTGTTCATGAATAGTATGAGCAATACTATAGTATGTGTGTTCTTCTCCTTTCTTTCCATATTCATCATCTTCCACCTTTGGTTTGGAGATAATGCCTTTCTCCTCCTTACCACCCTCTTTGGATGCTTCACCATCTTTGGCTTTCTTTTCAGAAGATTCTTCACCATCTTCTTCATCTTCAATAAGTTCATCAAGGCATTCCCATCCAGGGTTGGCCTCAAGCCACTCATCCACCTCACTTGCCAATGGTGCATCCTCACCAGACAATTCCTTACCAGAAGCAATTTCTCGAACAGTTGTCCTGAAGTCCTCCTCTTCCTCATCTCCATCTTCACCCCCATGAGAATCTTTGCAATCTTCAGCACCCTCTTCACCCTCAGGTTTCCTCCTCCTCCTTCTCCTCCTCTTCACATTGGTCTGTTGCTTGCGTTTCTGGTCTAACTTGTGTTGTTTTACCATCTCAGTGAGATTTCCAATGTACTCATCAGTCTGAGAGAGCAAGAATGCCAAACGCTTGTCTTTCTTTTGATCAATGAGTTTTCTGTAACCTTCTTCATCCTCAGCCATTAGACGTCGCATACGTTCCTTCTCAATTCTCTCTTGTTCCTTCTTTTGTTCACGTTCAGCATTGGCATGATAATTCATAAGTGCCTTATTCAGACGGCCAGCTTTGGCCAGGTTATTACGGTGGAATTCTTTAAAGTCTTTGCCATGCTGTAGAATTGTGTCAAGGTATTCCTTATGTCTCTGCCGACGTTTCCTTTCTGCTTCTATCTTGAGCTGCTTCTCTAACTTCTCAGTGGCACGTGCCTCACGCAGTCCTTGACGCTTGGTTCTTTTGTACAATTTTATGTTATGAGCCGTCTCAAGAGTAGTCATTTGACGGGTGGATGCAGCTATTTCACTTCGTAACTGGCGTTGCAGATTGAGAACCTTTAGTGCTCTCAGTTCAATCTGTGCCTGCATTTTATCTTCTTCTGAGAGAGTGGGAGGCAGATTGCTCAGTACTTCAATTCTCATCTGAATACGCTCAGCAACTCTCCTCTCACGATCGTCCAGCGTGACGACAGGGTCGATTCCGCATGGTTTCGGCATAGATGTGGTCCGGGCATTCTTGCCCATGATGCTCCCCGTGTTGCTCAGAACTTGTTGTTGGATTTGGTGAGCTCCCGGAGGCAGGCCAGCCTGCTGCATCTGGGGATGTACAGGCATGCCCGGTCCGATAGGGCCCTGGTGAGGCCCCATGGCGCCTCTCTGCATGCTCATCATGGGCCCCATGGGTCCCATTTGTCCCATTGGACCCATTTGTCCCATGCCCGGGTGCATCGGACCGCCCGGGTGACCACCAGGATGACCTCCGGGATGACCGCCGGGGTGACTGCCGGGGTGCATCGGTCCACCATGCTGACCCATTGGAACCATGCCACCTGGGTGACCGGGATGCCCCGGATGTTGTCCCATAGGACCACCTATAAATGGGGAAACGGTTAAGTTAGTGAAACATGCGACGACAGGTGACTGGTGAATTGGGTAGCAGGAATGGGGCGCACCTGGATGGGGTCCCATTGGTCCGCCGTGCTGTCCAGGATGGGGGCCCATCTGGCCCATGCTCATCGAGGGGTGTGGAGGGTAGCCGGAGGGGTGCATGGGTCCGCCAGGGTGCATGGGACCGTGCGGGCCTTGAGATGGAGGTCCACCTGGTCCTCCAGGCTGACCCTGAGGCGGAATCATGGCGCCCTGCAACGGGCACAACAACATGGTAAGATCAGAGGTACAGTCACGAACCGGCGGCAAAAGGCGTTTATAGTTTATACTTGTCAAAAGATGAAACAGAAGCAAGGAAGCGAGTACTCACATTGGTGTACGACCTCACCTGGTGAGGAGGTCCCCCGGGCGGAGGGGTGGGTCCAGGGCGCTGAGGTCCCGGAGGCATCCCACCAGGCCCAGGAGGCATACCACCAGGTCCAGGAGGTCCTTGATTTGGTCCCGTAGGAGGCATTCCGTGAGGCCCAGGTCCTGTGGGGGGTCCTGGTGGGCCCTGCGGGCCACCAAGATTTGGAGGTCCTTGAGGCCCTTGAGGAGGACCCTGGGGCGGTCCTTGAGGTGGGCCCTGGGGTGGGCCCTGAGGTGGTCCTTGCGGTGGTCCTTGCGGTGGTCCTTGCGGTGGTCCTTGAGGTGGGCCCTGGGGCGGTCCCTGTGGTGGTCCTTGGGGCGGACCCTGGGGCGGACCCTGTGGTGGTCCTTGCGGAGGACCCTGAGCAGGGCCTTGAGGGGGGCCAGAGAGAGGAGGCGTTGGTGCTGGACCGGGCTGCGAGGGACCTGGAGTCGGAGGTCCTTGTGGAGGACCCTGAGGTGGACCGCCAGGCGGGCCGTGTGGGCCGTGTAGTCCATGTGGTCCATGTGGCCCATGCGGAGCGTGCGGGCCGTGGGGTCCATGTGGCCCGTGGGGTCCATGTGGTCCGTGGGGGCCGTGTTGTCCGTGGGGAGCGTGGAGTCCGTGTGGTCCGTGCGGGCCGTGGGGGCCGTGGGGGCCTCCGGGCATCATGGAGAGTGGACCAGTTGGAGGTCCGGTAGGCGGACCAGTCAGTGGACCTGGTGGGGGTCCTTGTGGAGGACCCGCTGGCGGGGCTGGCGAGCCCGAAGGCGGTGGACCGGATGGAGGTCGGGGAGGTCCTGATGGACCTGGAGAAGGTCCAGGAGGCCCTGGCGGCGGTGTCCTTGCCGGCCCGGGAGTCGGCGGCCCGTGTGGAGGGCGCGGTGAGGGTGCTCCGTGAGGCGGCATGGGCCCGGGCGTGGGCGGGCCGGAGGGAGGGGCGCCGGGCGTACTCGGAGCAGGGGGATGAGCTGGGCCGGGCGAGCCTGCAGACATGGAGAAAGGGTTAGAACACTGGCTGTGCACAGCAACAAAGTTAACTTCAATGCAAGTCTAAAATACACATGACAGAGATTAAATATTTAAGGAACACCTAAGATGTTGGCATGGGAAACAAAACTGCACAAAATAAAAAAACACTGAAAGGAAGGCTGATACAGTAAAAACAAAAATCAACATCAATGAAATAGGGTACCATTCTCATTAGGCTACAAACAGGAATATTCAAGAGAAAGCAACATAATACTCTTCTACACATATGCAAAACAAATGGGAAGCTAAGATTACTTAGTTTGCATTTCAAGTTCTAAGTGGCCTGTTTTAACAGACAACAACAATGCCAACTTTCAGATGAAGGCAGATTTGGTTAGTTTGAGAGGGAATTCGAATGAAATGCAGACTCTGAATGGAAGATGCTACTACTTCAATTTCATGCAAAAAAGATGTATTATCATATTTGCAGAAAATAAGCATGTAAAGTAAAAGAAACATGCACTTTACTTTAGTATAAGAAGCTAGAATAAGTATATAGTTCTTGAGGGATTTGTTAAGATTTGGTTGGTAGGGAGATTTTAAAAATCAAATGACAAATTTTTTAGAAGAACTTCAATCAATGGACTACAAATAACACACAATAATAGGAAAAGGATTTTAGTAACTCTGTAGCCTTGTACTGGTAGTCCTATACATGCTAAGGATTTAAGATGAAAACTGATTTGGTAGGGGAATTAATAAAGTGAAAGGTTTCCTGTAATTTGAATGTCAACCCTGTGGGGATGAAAAAAGATTCATCATGAGACAGACAAAATAACAACCAGCACCGCACTTGTACAAGATAAATTAAGATCACTTAGTCCCAACTCACAGCCTAGATATTTAGAGGGGAAAGGTGTTTTACCAAAGGGAATGTGTGAGAGACCTTTAGTGGATTTTGTGTTTATGTCCTGACATTCATTTTCAAAATACAAAAAAATTGAGATAAACATACCGGCACAGTAAATAATTAAAAGCAAAAACATTAAAAATGACCTAGAGCTCAAGAGAAAAAAGAAAAAGAACTCTAAAAAAATAATTGAAACATAAAGAGCAGCCCATGTCATCAAAATGATAATAAAATAAAGTGGGAAAAGTCTAAAACATGACATACCAATATGTGCTTCCGGCACACTACCTCCCTCCAGTGAGGGTCCCACTGGGGATGGAGCTCCAGTCGGACCCGCACTCTCGGAGGGGCTCCGGGGCGGGGCGGGCGAGCCCGGGGCCGGGGCGTCCGCCTCAGGGGACGTCGAGGGTGCGTCGGGGGGTGCGTGCGGGTGTGTGGAGGGGGATGAGGGCGCTGCTGGGGGCGACACCGCCGACGCCGCGCGGGGCGACGGGGATGGGGACGGGGAGGGGCCCTCCACCGCTTGCGGAGAAGGCTGGAGGTGGCCGCTGGCCGACGGAGGAGAGGGTTGCGTCGGCGAGGACTGCGAAGAGGCTTGAGGCGACGGCTGACGGGCCGCTTGGGGCGATGTTTGTCGAGAGCTCTGTGGCGATGTCTGCCTCGCGGCTGGCGGGGGCTGTGGGGGCTGCTGGAGCGGGGCACAGGGGTGGCCGAGGGGCACGTCGAAGGCGCTAAGGCCACCGGGCCCACCCTGGTGGTGCGGGCCGTGCATGGGGCCAGGGCCGTGCAGGCCGTGCAGGCCAGGTCCGTGCATTGGGCCTGGCCCGTGGAGGCCGTGCAGCGCGCCGTGCGGTCCCATGTGAGGTCCGTGCAGCGGCCCGTGCCCGTGCCCGGGGCCGTGCATGCCGGCGTGCCCGTGCGGGGGCCCGTGCAGCGGCGAGTGGTGAGGGCTCGGGCCACCGTGGTGCGGGGGGCCGTGGTGCAGAGGACCGTGGTGAAGCGGCCCGTAGAAGCCATGGGGCCCGCCGTGAGGACCCCCGTGAGGACCGCCGTGGGGTCCGCCGTGGGGTCCGCCGTGGGGTCCGCCGTGAGGACCACCGTGAGGACCACCGTGAGGTCCACCGTGAGGTCCACCGTGAGGGCCACCATGGGGAAGGCCATGAGGGCCCCCATGCGGCCCGCTGTGAGGACCGCTAAGGGGCCCACCGTGCGGTCCTCCGTGGGGTCCGCCGTGAGGACCAACATGGGGTCCGCCGTGGGGTCCGCCGTGGGGTCCGCCGTGAGGTCCTCCATGAGGACCACCATGAGCACCACTGGGACCAAGGTGAGGGCCATGTCCGTGAGGGCCGCTGTGTTGCGTCGGCCCTCCCTGCGGACCTGGTCCAGGGCTTGGCGAAGGTCCACTGGGAGGTCCCGGTGACGGCCCAGGTGAAGGTCCAGGTGAGGGACCGGGGGGAGCCGTCGTTCCTTGAGGAGACATTTGACACACTGGTTGAGCTTGATTTGCTTGCGGCGACACCTGTGAAGAGCCCTGGTGTGGGCCGTGAGCCGTATGGGGGGTCTGAGGTGGAGTAGGTGGAGGTCCCTGGGTCGATCCTGGACCTGGAGAAGGTCCCTGCGACGGACCTGGAGAAGGTCCTTGAGATGGTCCTGGAGAAGGTCCCTGAGGATGTGGAGATGGACCTTGGGGATGCGGAGAAGGCCCCTGAGGATGTGGAGGGGGTCCCTGTGGTCCAGATGGGCCACCTTGGCTTTGAGAATGCAATTGGGAGTGGCCCTGAGGTGATGGCCCTTGGTGTGGTCCATGAGACAGGCTGTGAGAATATCCGTGAGACAAGCCATGCGCAACACCATGAGGCAGGCTATGGGATGGACCGTGAGACATATTGTGAGATAGACCGTGGGATGGGCCATGAGACAGACCATGCGAGTGGCTGTGAGGTAAACCATGAGAGTGGCTGTGAGATGGACCATGACCCATATTTTGCATGTGGCCCTGAGACGACATGTGACTGAAGCTTTGGGAAGACCCTCCGGTCATACCTGGTGCACCTGGAGTACTTGGAGTGGAGGGGGGCTGGCTCGTTGCAGGAGTAAGGGGTCCAGGGCCTGTTGGAAAAACACAAACAATAAAAATATATACAACATTCACAAATGAATGGTGTAAAGCAAGTCGATGATAAAGATCATCATCAAACAAATATCTTTAAACATATCTAATTTTGTTACATTGTTTTTTTTTGTTTAACAGACACTAACCACTTGGACCTGTGGGAGGCTGCTGAGGACCTGGAGTAGGTGGTCCTTGGTGCGGCGAAGGTCCAGACTGAGGTGGTCCTTGTTGGGACGAGGGTGTTTGTCCAGATGACGAGCCAGGACCAGAGCCTGATCCTGGTCCAGGAGAAGCACCGGGTCCACTTGGTGGACCCACAGGCTGCTGGAAGCTCGGAGGTGTTGGGCTCTGTGTTGAAGGAGGTGCTCCTTCCATAGGTTTGCCAGCAGCTGCCAATCGAGGATGTGGAAGTATCTGGAGACTTCTCACCACATTCCGGTATGTCATGATTTGGAAGCGCAGCATATTGAGCTGGGCTGCCGATAGTTGGTACTTTTGAGGCATCTCTCCTTGTTGGGCACCAAAGCCCTGGAAAATAAATAAAAGGAAAAATAATTAAAATTCTGGAGGATACTTCCTCAGAATGGCAAGCAATACTTTTCCACAAACCAAACTTTTCTGAAGTATTAAAAACATGTCTACATACGGGGAAATAACACAAAATTAAGTTTACTAGGATAGCATGTAATTATTTATATCAACATTTGGGAGACCAATTACATACATACTCTCATTTGTAATTAGAATCTCTCTTTTATATGAAACAACTGATTACAATTTCATTTACTATATTAACTGCAAATAAACTTTCCATGAGATGACAGTATTACGACAAGTCAGGTTTATCATGCAATAGGTAGCAAGCATTAAAACTCACTATTTCAACAACAAAAAATATCAGGGATATACTGGTCACCTACAGTATAGTCCACAAAATGGAAAAGCTAGAGGATGCAATGACTTTTACACAGTATTAAATACACCAGCATGCAAAATCATCATCGCAGACATGGGATGACACAGCAAAACACTAAGGAAATGGCATCGCAGTGACTGAGAAAACTACCATTAGGACCACAAAACATCTCTACCGCAAGGACTTAATAATACGGACCTGCATAGGGGGACGTACACGCATCATCATCTGTGAATAGCGAGGGTCTTCCGACATACCCTTGTCCTCCATTGAATCCACACTCCGCTGCAGAGCAGTAAGATTTTCGTTGCCACAACCCTGCCAACACCAATTGTGTTTTCCTTCATCTGTCATTCCTCAACACTCCCCTCTATCAAACCCTTCTTATTTTTAAAAA
>NW_026267141.1:213943-214951 GCF_000697945.3 Frankliniella occidentalis | reverse complement strand
TGGCACTTCCCCCAAGTGCGTATTTGGGGGGGGGGGGCAGTACACTCTATCTCTGCTACCCCCCTACCTACCCACTGCACGCCTCGATCGCACATGGCACTTCCCCCAGGTGCGTATTTTCTTGGGGGGGGGGGGGGCAGCCCAGCACCCCATGCAGTTAGCCGCCAGGAAGAGGGGCAATTTGCTCTACAAAACCGCTGGATGTAGGCGACCCACGGGTAGGTTTAACGACCGGCGGACAGAGTGGGCGGTTGCCTACATACAGGGGTTTTGCAGGGCTAATAGACTACCTTCCAGGCGGCTCGCTATAGAGACGACTGGCGTCCCCTCCCCCGTTGACTCCCACAAGAAAATTTAGAAGAGTGGCGTTTTCCAGCAAAAAGCATGCCTATATGCCCTTGCAAGTCGAGCAATCATCACCCCAGGTAGCAGAAGCTGCATCAAACCTGCGTTTTGTGTCCCATCTAAAACGCGCGTAACGGATGGGACACAAAATGCACTCTCAGTGCAGTTTACTTAGGTCGGATGGGATGAATGGATGAATGCAACACTCTTCTTGAAGCTTCGATAGTTGTACTTTATCCCCTTGTTGAATTAAACCAGTATCTGCGTCTTCGTCAAAACTGATGTCTTTGTAAGTACATCCTTCTCTATCGTACAGTAACTACTACAAAAAGGTCACGGTGCGGACATCATCAGACTGTCACTTTGGTACAGTACAAATACAAAAACGTTCAGTAAGGCAAGTTTATGGCTCCTAGTAAATGTGATTGAGGAGGTGGATAGCGGGTGTGAAAACGAAGCTCCCTGACAGTGTAGGAGGTGGGAGAGACATATGAGACGCAACAAAACGCATCATCCCCGTGCGATCCCGGTGCAGCAGGTGCAGCAAGGCCGTCCCTTATCTCTCGCTCCGAGCCGAGCCCAGCCGAGGCCAGCCGAGGCCCTCTGCCCGGAGCCGAGCCCGGAGGGGAGGGCCCCGGAGGCGGGGCGGGGCGGGGCCGGCCG
>NW_026267141.1:200778-202202 GCF_000697945.3 Frankliniella occidentalis | reverse complement strand
ATAAAAAAAAATAATTTTAAACATGAGGGTGAGAGATGTATGAAAAAGATGACTGATAATACTGGCGGTGGTGTGACCAAAGATAATACTGCTTGCTCGATACACAAAATTAACCAAATCAAGTCAAGTGATACAATTCAGAATGCGACACATCAGCTCAAAAATTCAAATATCTTAGGACTAGGAACATTGGAAGACTAACGACACATACTAGGAGAAAATTATATTAACTTTCTTAACGAGTGAGGTTAGTAACGCCCTGGAGACATCTGCAGATAACCTCAATGACAACAAGCAGACAGAAAAGTAAATCAAAACAAAGAGTAAACAAAACAGGCATTTTAAATTAAATTTTCAACCGGGTAGCTCGAGTTAAAAAGGGTAATTATCTAGGAAAGAAAGGTAATGCGAAGCCAAAAGCCAGTCTGCCCGCTACCCTTCCAACGACCCGGGTAGGCCACCAAGCTTGAGCCGGGACTCGAGAACTATTTAACACACGAAAAGCTACACATTGCAACCAAATAAATGTAGTTCGATCCAAATCGAACAGAGCAAACAATTTTAATCTCGTCTAGTTTGAAGAGAAGCATAGAATTCTCAGCATTATAAAGGGGAACCCAACCATGAATGGAAAGCATCCAACGCAAGAAGACGCTGCATATCGGCTACTTACTTTGGCTCTCAAGAGCTCTTCCAGAAGTTCTGGCCTCTCCAAAAGTTTCCTGCCTCTTTTCACATTATAATGGAACGATAAAACTTGCCTCGCGACTTTTCCCGTTGTGTAAATTCATTCGATAAAACTAATAAAACTTAATTCGGCGAATCTGTCGTCTATGCCAAAATAAAAACAACACCGCTCTGCTGACGCCGTCCCACTACCAACCTCACAAAAAAAAATATTTCGAATTTTTACTTGGTCTGTTTGCTTTTGAGGGAGGTCTAAAGTTAGTCATCTCCATAATTTCCTTTAATTTATGCCACTGCACCCTGTTTACAAGGACATTATTGTTGTATAACTGTACAAGAGTGAAGAAATTTCTTTCGAATAAAAATCGATGTAAGGATTAGACGGGCCGTGAGAGCGCCCCCGAAGTGCTCCGACGAAGAATTTCCGAGTCTGGCATATGACAGGGTTGGCGGACCCCTCCCGATAGATGGGTAGATGGAGGGTCCCGCCGCCCGCCACCGCTGCTGCTCTGAGCGCCAAAGTCCAAGCCAAAAGCTAAAGCTACCACTCAACAAGTCTCAAGTTTTATTTAATGGATGTTTTCGGCATTTATAAGAAAAGTCTATATTTGCTAAGGATATTTAAGAAAAGTCTATATTTGCTAAGGATATTTCAGGATCGGCGAATCTTCCAAATAAATACATAGGCACCGGTAGTAAAACAAAAACATCTGTATAGATGAGACTTTAAAAACCAA
>NW_026267141.1:196619-200205 GCF_000697945.3 Frankliniella occidentalis | reverse complement strand
GGCGGGGCGCGGCGGGGCGCGACCACCACATGACATGACCTGGCCCGAGAAGTCACGGGTCACACGGCACACGCCAAGCCTCCGGGCACACGCGCCCAACTTGCAACCCCACAGTGTTTTAGTGTTTTTTCACCGGTTGCCAGCCCCCGCGCCGCCCGGACTTCCCTCTCGACAGGAGGCCGACTTCAAATGTAGTTGCCATTTTTTTCAGATTTGCAGCAAACGCGACTCCGAAAATGAGCAAATTTTAACCGAGTAGGGCACAAGGTGTCAAAAAGAAACCCTGCATCCAATATAAAATCTATTTACACTTTTGTGTGTTTTGCACCGTGCAATGACGCCAACCCCCCAAAATCATAAGAAAATTATCCGTAAATTGCAAGAAGTCAAAAAAATAAAAAATAATAATAATCCCAGGGGTGCGAGAAGAGTGAGGGGGGGGGGGACTCGCGCGTCAATAACACGCGTCAACAGAACGTGGGTAAGTACAAAAGGGACTGGACGGAAAGTAAAAGAATAGCCACGGTGATGGAAAACTCACGGGGCGAGACAATGGTAAGCCGTCCTGTCATAATAAGAAGGATCATGGACGCCAGGCGCCGGGCCCTACCCCGGCACCCCCGGGGAAATATTCCGCGACCCCTCTCCGCTCCAGTGATAGTTCAGACTGGAAAGGAAGAGGCTGCAGCGGAAAATTTTGGCCGTTTCGTTGACTGGGTCAACGCGCCTGAGGAGGGAGGCGGGGGAGAAGGGCGAGGGCGGGCCGGGCGACCCTTGGCGATGAAGGGCCGGGCTAGGCAACCTGCCTCGACGGGCCGACCCGCCCCCGCCTCGGTGCAACCCGGCTGTGCCTACCTGTGGAACTTTCCGCTCGGGCAGGCATGCACTTCGGGGAGTGGGGAGGCAAACAAGAGAGCCGAGGGAAAAGTAGAGAATGAGAAAGAAAATAAAAAGGGCAGCGGGGGTGATACGAGAAAAATAGGGCCTAGCAGGTCAGGGAGCAGAAGGGGTAGCATCACTAACCGCAGGTCGGCCCACCTGAGCCTGACAGCGCCGACTGCGTCACGGGAACGTTCACGGTACGCGTTTACATAAATACGGCGTCCAAGTCAACGATTGGTTTGGCGACATGGAGTGATTTTTGCACTTTGTCTGGCGGCATGACAGGTCAATCATAGCGTTCATCTCAGTGATAATGGGGGTGTCGAACGCGTTAGGCCCTTTGATGGACCGACCAGCTTCCCCAGCAGCTAGTGTGTAGTACCCCCCCCGCTCCCCTGCAGTGATCGACCTCCTGCATTACGCACCCCCGAGATCCGTCTTTGAACAGCCCCTGCGGAAACGTCGAACGAGTCCAACCCTTCAACTGAACCCGCCCTGCCATGCCAGCCCCTAACAACTAAAGAAGTGGTGCACACTACAAGTGTCACACGCAGCCCAGAAGGGTGCACACACAAGCCGTTACATCACCGGCAGCACAAGATAGTAAAAAAGTGCCGGGTGGTGCCGGGCTGCGTCCGAGGCAGTCTGAGGCCGCGGCGAGTTGTCAAAGCGGTGGCGCGTCCAGGCGCGCCCCTACCCCTTCCGCCCCTCTCCCCGACAGTTTGAACGGTTGCGTCCAAATGATATGCAGGTGAATTTGGGAAGATGGGAACATAACTTAATGCCGTACAAACTCTGTCTCAGTAGAGGGAAAACAAAGATAGACAAGCCCCCCCCCCCCTCCCACACACACACACACGCATGCGACCACACATGAAACACATCCCAAGAAAAACATGATTTCCAAGGGTCTGATTTACGTGTCGAAGACATGATTTCATAGTTCTCTAGTGAAGGAAAACAAGGTTCGAAATGGTTTCAGAGACCCCCTCGCCCCCTTCCCGACGCAGGAGCTTCCAAACAAACATGCAACATCCAGGCGAATTTAGATAAGAAGGAAACCGTTTTATCACTTGCAGACACTATGAAGTGAAAGAGACGGTTCTAAATTTAAATATGAAGGCAATCATTCCAACATAAAATAAATTTACCGTTGTGGAAACGGGGAAGAGGGGAAGGGGGGGGGTGCTCGATTCGATTGCATGCATGCATCTTTCCACAGCAGTTGGCCATTTGCGAACGATTAACATGAGTTAAAACCAAAGGAGTCACAATTAAATCCGGAAAGAAGTGAATTTGAGTGGCATTGTGGCAACAAAACAGATTCCAAACATTCGGCTGGGTGCGTGGATGCTGCGGACGCTGCGGGCCCACGCCGCCGGAGCCGGCTGGGCTTGCCCCCTCCCCTCCCTCGTCCATCGCCCATATAAGCTGCGCCGTCTGCCCAGCTCGTCACAGTCAGCCAGAGACGCTCATCCGAGTCACATCGCACAGCAGGTCGCTCGCTCGCTTCTCCTCTACGCCAAGTTCAACGCAACTTCAACCATGCCTGGACACGATTTGGACTTGTACTTCAACACCGCCCTCGGCCTCGCCAAGGAAGCCGGCAAGGTAAGCTACCGCGACCACCACGGCGACCAGCTGTGTCGGCGACCCCGGCGGGATGTAAACATTGAGGCCGGTCAGTGCAGAGCCCCAGTCTAACCCGACCTGTCTACCTTTACAGATTGTCAAGAAGGGCTTCCTCACCCCCAAGAACGTGGTGGCCAAGGCCGTGTCCTGGGACTTCGTGACCGAGTACGACCAGGCCTCCGAGAAGTTCCTCATCTCCGGGCTGGCCAAGGCCTTCCCCACCCACAAGTTCATCGGCGAGGAGACAGTCAGCGGCAGCAACGAGGAGCCGGTGCTCACAGAGGACCCCACCTGGGTCATCGACCCCATCGACGGCACCACCAACTTCGTGCACGGCTTCCCGCTCACCTGCATCTCCATCGCGCTGGCCATCAACAAGGAGACGACGCTGGCCATCGTCTACAACCCCGTCTACGACCACATGTTCACCGCCAGGAAGGGCGAGGGCGCCTACCTCAACGGCGAGCGAATCTACGCGTCCAAGGAGACCGACATCAGCAGGGCCGTGGTCGCCCTCGAGCTTTCTCTGGCTAGGGACCCCAAGCTCCACGACAAGATCATGAACAGGGCCAAGAGCATCATTTCTACCGCCACTGGGTGAGTTCTTTTGCTTTTCATTTACAGGCGAAAGTTTAAACACAGTTACTTGTCCTAAGGCATTGCTAACAATATTCTCTGATTTGTGCAGCATCCGTGTGACTGGCTCCTGCGCATTGTCCCTCTGCTATGTGGCACTCGGCAGCTTTGAAGCATACCAGGTTGATCACCTCCACAGCTGGGACGTCGCAGCAGGCTCCCTCATCATCTCTGAAGCTGGTGGTGTTGTCGTTGACACCAGTGGCGACAAATTCGACATGATGGCCCACCGCATTCTGGCTGCTGGCACACCCGAGATTGCCCAGTCACTAGCATCACTCATCAAGCAGGCTGATGGTGAGATGAACGCCATTGCCAGTTAAATTCAAGTTACTGTGATATTCAGAAGCTGGACTTCTACATTTTAAAGACTGCGATATTTGCCTCTGTGAGGCCTGTATAAATTTAAGACTTGTAAATTTTAATTGTAATGATT
>NW_026267141.1:184016-192334 GCF_000697945.3 Frankliniella occidentalis | reverse complement strand
AATATCCTTTGCAGTTGAAAACATTAAGCAAAAATGCCAAACAAATTCATGAAATAAAATTTGAGTGCTCGGTTAGCTGTATGTATTACGAGACTTGGAAGAGTGAGGAGGCCGCCAGGCCGCGCCGCAGCGGATCCTCCATCTACCCATCTATCGGGAGGGGTCCGCCAACCCTGTCATATGCCAGACTCAGAATTTCCGGTCGGGGGTCGGTGTTAAATTCTTGCTCTTGCTCTGCCCTGATCGGTGCATGAACCGAATTGTATTGACCGTATCATCTTTAAGTGTATGCTTTGTGATGTATTTATTTATTCAGCACTTCAGAACATTCTTTTAATTGAACGTGTCTTGGGCAATGGACAAACTCAAAACACATCAGTATATTCAATAATTATATTTTAGATCTTAACATAAAATATCAGATGCTGTACAGCTGAAGAAAAAATCAGAATTGAAATTGCTCTGGTGCTAATGACACAGTTGGCCTAAACAAACATGTACACTTGTGGATATAGAAGATAGCAACATACATTTGATTACATAATATTCAATTTTCCTACTTTACATTGTAAGCATTGGTCTACTCAATGTGATACAGATAATCTGTTTCATAGAAGCAGATGGAGCAATTTTTGATGATCCCCAAAATAAACTTCCAAACCCAACACAGAAAATATGAAGACTTGAAATTTATCACATTGATCAGACCATTGCCAACAAATTACCTACAGTCAGTCATTATCACTCAAACCATTTTATTTAGATTCATTATACTTTAAAAGAGTATCAAAGCAGAAAAGCTCTTACTGAAGAATTAAATAGATATTGGCAAACTGTTCCAACAAAAAAAAAAAAAAAAAATGGTTAAGAAAATTTTATTAGCAAGCACAGTATCTATCCTGCTTAAATTTTGCTTCACTGGTGAACAATTGACCACTCTACATTCAAGTAGCCTGGTTCATGAAAGATTTAATACTAAGATGTGAACAATTTCTTTCAAAAATGCTTTAGTTTAAATTTATTGGCACTCAGGTCTCAGTCATTTGGTATGAATTTCTAGCAGGGACATACATGCCCGTACATGCCCTGCTTTTCAAATTTAATTCTAAAACTACTATGCGTTCCAGTTGTTCTGTGAAGTCCAGTGTAGTACACAATACACAACTATCTTTTCAAATGCAATTTTTGAGGGGGAAAATATCATCCTTGTAAAAGTTAACTGACAAAAAGCATAGTTATTATATGATATTTAGATAAAAACAAAAGCTGCTCTCTGCATATGTGAGAAGAAAATTGTTCGACTTGCGTCATTTGCTGTTTAAGTAGCATAAGGATAGGTTTTACAAAAGACCATGTCAAACTTAACGCTAATTTAAATACGCCAGACAACCACGAGTCTTTACCCCCCTCCCCCCACTTTATCACATGTTAAGCAGCCGGCTCAAATGGCCGTACACATAAGAAAGATGTTCAAAACATTAAAATTTCAGAACATGGCAGATGTATACATCATCACACATTAAAATAACATTCACAATAACTCTGTTTTATGACCTTATAATGTAAAGCACAATAAAGGAAAGCATTAAGACATACAGATGTGAACAGCAAAATGCAATTACACTTAAACATTATTATATTATACATTGGGACGGATAAAGTATCAAAGATCTAACCCATTATCAGACAATGTCCATGCACTTCAGTTGTTTCATGTCAGCAGTACAACACAACAACAATAATACAAAAGAAACATGTTTGGAATTGTACATGTTGCTTTCTCTTTAAAATTTTAAAAAGTTTGAAAGATCAGACAAGCAAATGACAAATGCATTTTTAATGGCATGATATATTTTTCTCCAACCAAAAACAACAATAACAGGTACATGAAAAATTCTTTTAAAATAAGAGGAGGCAGATATGCTACAAAATCTTTCATTCATTCAATGCAAAATAAATACAGTGTATGAGACAATGCGGAGAACAACAACAGATTTTCAGAACAATTGTCATGGGTCTAGCTACTTTATTTTGATCAGAACCAGAATCAACCTAGCACGAATAGGTAAGGAATGCTTGTATACCTAATATGAGTCAAGTTGCAGTTCACAACCTACAACTTCTAACCTAGGGCCCACTAAGCGAGGATGCCGTTCCTCCACCATCAAAAGCGGGTCAAGTTCACAACCGCATGACAGCAGCAGATGGAAAGGATTAATCAAAATATTAATATTGACAAATACACATGGCTTTACACATTATGTTTATTAAATACAGAGTCACAGTTAGGTAAATAATTTTGATCTGTACACAAGAAGGAAAAATATAACATAAAATAGACAAAGAAAATTCAATTGAAATAAAATTAAACAGTGCAAGATAAAATAACAAGAGAAAAAAATCACTATACAACGTAGACCAACTGTGTTTACTATTACATTTATACAACAATATTCACCATCGTAAGGTAGAAAAAAAAGAGCGGCACATAAAGCAGCTCTATGTACATAAATATAATATTTACAGACGACTATTCTTATTTACAGGAACACAGCATATCAACCTGACCCATGCTGTTGAACCATTTCTAACATCAGTCATTCTAGAGCATACATAATTCAACATATTTTACTAGCATTTTAAAATATTGCCTATTCAGATATTCAAAAAATTCAAACTTTTTTGAATGGTTCTACCAGTTGTTCCAGCACTATCATAATAACTTTCATGACCCAGTTGACAAATAACTGAGATATCGCTACAAACCTGATCGCTTTACGACTTGCATTGGGATTGGTACGTTTACTCACTATGCCTGAAAATTTTTAAGAACAAGACAACAAACAAAATTTGGCTTTCAACTAAAGATGCCTAATGAGAGGAAGAAGATAGTTTCTTCTATATTTGCAAAGTATCCACAAGGGGAAGTTACCAGAAACAAGCTCGCTTATTTATATTTTGGGTAAAATGACGTATATAAATAATTGTGGCACTTGCAAAGGAGACAGAACAAAATTAAGATTACACCTGCTCACTTTTAAATTTGTGCAGCTACAGTACTAGTTTACGATAAGGTAATAAATGAGTTGATTGGCAACTGTTTTTAAAAATAAGGAAACAATATAATTGTTTTCCACCAAAACTAATTTAGAAAAATTACTTTATGTCCATGTTGTATATAATCAAAGAGAAAAATACTTCGCTCAGCACAACTTATGGAAGCAGCATCAATTTCCATTGAAACATACCCTCATTCCAGGGAATCACATACTACTTTGGTCATAGACTCACTGACTCTCCACTTCATTTATCATAACATACTAACAGCAGTCCCCCGAAACAGTTCTCAGAAAGACTGGAACTTGCTTCCAGTTACTTGCCCTTGCTCATTCCCCTTAAACAAATTAGCACACTCAGCACTAACACCTCAGTCATTAAACAAACTGAAACCAAAAAACAATAGTTCACAAACAAAAACATTTAAAAGAATGGAAATTGAAATTAAAAATTGTCTATGTAGTAGTAACGGTCAAAATCTTAAAATAAATAATGTAGTGTCAAAGAGCTTTGTCATTTATGATCAAAATACAGCAGGACTACCTCATAATACAAAAATAATTTTATGTTACAATAGTGAAACAATTTGTAGCTTCAACTATACCTTCACGATTAGCAGTCTTCATGAGTGATGCTTGTACTGACTCTCATTCACCATCTCATAAGGTTTGTAGATAATCTAGCTCTAGTACAGATATGACAGCAATGCAAAAAAAAATAATAAAAGTGATTTCTTGAGCTAATTTCACTAATGTACAGAGCAAGCAATGGGGTGCCCCATTTAAAATAGCCAATGTCCTCTCGACAGGTAACTGGTATTACTGTCCCCGTTCAAAATTGGAAGACATTGAGAGAATATTTGAGAAATTACACAGAGTTAAGTGTGTAATGAAAACTAGACACCACTTGCATCCATACAACCCAAGTTAATAACTTGCCGACTAGAGTGATCGCATTTTCAAATCGATCATGTATTGACAAGTCACTTCTTTACTCACTGCTGCATACGAGCAAAGAGTGCTCAGCATATCTTGAAGTATGAATAATAGCTGCACTCAACAATTAAGGCATGCTACATTAATTATGCCTGCCATTGGAGGATCAGAGTTGAGCAGAGTTAGCGATCAGGCAAATCTTCTCAAATGTGGAAGAACTGTTTGACTTTGTTGAAGTGCTGGCTTAATGAACAACGGGCAGAAACTTGATGCAGGTCATCTGCCCGAAAAAAGTCCTAGGAATTGTTGAATATGGTGCATTCAATGTAAGATGTGGGCACAAAACCTTCTTCAGTATCTCCCTGTCTCCGAACACGAGTCCATCCATCTCCTTGGTCTAGTTCTATTATATGGAGTTCCTCACCATCATACATAGGAATGGAACCTTCACTAGTGGCTGGTACAGGAAAAAAGGATGAGACCATTATCCAATGCGCGTGATATAAAAGTAACTTTTCCCATAATTTCAAAATATTTACCTTCAAATGGATATAGTGCTCTGCAAATACCAAGCGCTGGGAGCTGATCAGCATCATAATATTCTGGCTGGGCATTGCCGTCAATATCTGTTGGCTCTGGCTCATCTGAGTCTGGCAAGGATGTATGTGATGTGCCCAGTCCTGACTCGGGGCTGTGTGAAGAGCTACATGTTACACACCAGTGTCGTTAGACACAAGAAGGAATAGCAAATACATCAGAAAAGAAACATCAAATAAAGAATAACTTACTTATGCAATGGAAGAGGAGTTCCAGGAGCTGACTGCTTGTTATTGGTAGTAGGATTTGAAACACTTGAATCTGAGGCAGATCGACTAAGGGACTCTTCTTCACCACCAGAGCCTCCACTATGTCTGTAAAATAATAGAACGTACTTTAGCCTGAGAAAAAAATATTTTCAGCACAGAACTGTGCTAAGATTTTCCAAGTAAAGAAATAATTTACCGGTGATGACGTTGCCCTCCTCCATTAATGAGACGAGAAGGTTGTGACTTGAGACGGCGGCCAGGGACTGACGGGGATACATTCATGATAGAAGCCCCATTGTCTTGAGCTTCCTCCAAGTACATTTGGAACTTGTGTTGTTCCTGTCTGAGTTTGTCTAATTTATGACCACTTTCATTTAATTGACCTTCTATTGACATAGGATCACCTAAAGCTGGGTTTTGTTCATAAACGCCTTTCATCTTCATTAATCCATCCCTAAAGAAATATATTGGGTTCAATTTTAAAATGCAACATGAGTTTGACTCTGTAGAAAGCTTTGTGAAACAAGATTGATTGATTTACCTTGCTGCTGTTTCCTGCTGAATTTTAGCAGAGATTTCTTCCAATCTTTGTTGCAATTTCTTCTTCCTCTGATTGGGTGGTAAGTCACTGTAGTCCTCCTTATTTTCACCATATGGAGAAAGATTGTTCTGTAATGAAATCGCACAGTTAACAATATGAAAGTCCATTCCTAGAAAACACAAGATCAATACACGCTCAACTAATGAAAGCTGAAAGGCAAGTATTTATAATACTGGTTTTAGTACACTGGGGAAGGAAACAAATCTTTCTGGATGAAAATAATTTTTGCTTTGATGAATTAAAGCTATATGTGCTAATATGATCCTATTTCTCCTGAAACACTACAGGTAGTGTGTGCTACCGTAAAGGACTGTTCAGGAAATCACCACAGCTAATAGGGCACAGTCAAAAGATTTCTTGAGGTTTCTCACTCAAAAGCATGGTATCCTAATGGAGTGACAGTACAGAAGAAGTGTCAATAACAGCACAGTGAGACGGTTATAATTACTATAAGAAGGTATTTATGGCATGCACATGCAATGTTTGGAACTAAGCAAAAAATTTGGCAAGCTATAAAGAAAATTCTGATAGATATATTTTACATAAAAATGGTTTGCAGCAAAGCTGAACTGCGCCATTTAGATTTTAATGACTCATTGAGTGCCTGGCAGAGTTATACTTACAACAATTAGCAGCAGAGAAGGCCAGACACCACCAGCACCAAGTTGCAATGAAATTCAGACAAGGAAAAGACCAAGATTCCATCAGAAAGGAGAGGAAAAATTAAGAAAGACCAAACCAAGCTTAAGACATAGAATGTACTGAAAGTGACACAATAACACTATCTGTCTTAACCAGCACTCATTTAGATGTTGGTATGGTTTCTATCTATCTTAAAGAAGAAATCAGAAAGTAATTGCATTCTGAATTTGGAATTGAGATTATTTGGGGAAAAGTAAATTAACTACACAGTCAAACCACACAACAAACTATCAATACTATGAATACAATCAATCTAAATTGTGACAGGTTACTCTCTTTACAGATAGAAAAAGTGCTTTAACTCAAACTGTGTATCACTTGTACAAATTACAATAAAATTTTGACAAAAACATCGACGTTTTTTAGGGAGATTTTAAACGCACACCAAAATTAACACAAATTGTGCACAAACATACCACAACAGTATAATTTAACAAAAACTCATGCAGAGTAATCATAAAGTACATAAGATTGTATGCTGCGGAGGGGAGTTTCCTTCCCAGGAATTTTCTCACATTAGACTTTTAAGAGATTGATTGATTTCTTATAGAAACAAGTGCGCATTGAAGATAACACTTGATTATTAAAATACTACACACCAATAGGCATAAAATGCAAACAAAAATTTAAAGGAGAGATGAGCCCAAAAACATGTAGACATAACAAGTTTGCAAAATGAGACAACAAGAATATTGGCTTGGACTGGAATTGCTCATTCCAATAGTATTCCAGTAGCCAGTAAAACCAAAAAGGAATAATAACTGCTTTTCTGAAGAAACCAGGTTGAAAAATTCATAGGAGGAAACTAACTTGAGAATAAAATGAATTAAATATCATAAAAAGTTTCTATAGTGGCACATACCTTGTTTGAGCTGAAAATTCCGAATAGTCCTACTCTCTTCTTCAATTTTCCAGCAGACATTGTTCCCTTGACTGTCATGGCCTCTGGTCTGATTGAGGTGATAGCATTGTTGATAATCATCGGTTGAGCTTCCCCACTTTTCACTGCACTAAGGTCTTCAAATTGGTAGTCCCCGGGTGGGAGGAAGCCTGACTTGTACCTCTCTATTACCATTTGAGTATCCTGCAGGTTAAAAGAAAAATAGTTGTTTTGATAAAATGCAAGATGCAATTATTAAAGAGGAGAAAACAAGAAATAATGAAAAAATGGTGAAATATTTACCTCTTTTTCATTAATTTGATCTGCTGCTCTGAGAATACCATCTAAACACTGATTGATAATTGGAAATACACTTCTCTCAATATCTACTGATTGGGTCATGAAATTTTTTATGTTTTTGATTCTCTTTTCATCTAATTCTTGCAAGTGTTGGAAAACATCTGGCATAAGATTCTGGTAGTGTTGTGCCTGTTTTGAACATAAACCATAATAGTAAATCAACATCCCCCCAAAAGAATTGTTCAAGATACAAAGAAAAAACAATTACTGAAATAATATATCTGTACCTGTAGGTCATTTGTTTTCTGAAGTTGATTAGCATACTCGTTTTTAGTGTCCTCACACTGTTGTGATTTTATTGTCATGTTTGTTCTTTGCTTCTCTACATCCAATCGTGATAAGTTAAGATCTGCGTCTGCTCGCTGATAATTATCCAAGGCGCGTTCTGCTTCCTTAAATGCCTTTTCATAATTTTTACGGGCTCTTTCCAAAGTGGCTACTTGATTTGTCAGATTTGTCATCATTCTAGCTCCATCCTGTAAATGCTGGGCATAGTAAGGAAACAGATCAATGTTAGTACAATAATTGTTGTGAATGTAAACAGATAAGTAACACAATGATTATCAATGGGCACCTTTTTCCTCTCCTCCTTAAAATCTTTCACCAGTATTCCAACTTCCCGAATGATGTGTGTTTGTAAATTTTCTGCAATAACTTCATGTTGCCCAGCCAGGTCATTCACTTCATTCATCACCAGCTTAAATGCCCTGCACGGACTGTACCTGAAGACAAGATTCAGAACATAGTCATCACATTCAATTTCACAAATTCACCAGAAAATAAGACACACTCCGTGGAGTGCACTTCCAGTTGGCAGAAACGTACTGATACTCCTCCTCCTCCTTCTTCTTTGGTTGATGGTTCTTGACCAGCCTCCTGCAACACGCGAAACAGACAGGATGAGCAACAAATCTCTAACAAATGTCGCTTGACGACCGGAGGACCACATGGGAGGGGGAGGGAGGGAAGGACAAGGG
>NW_026267141.1:183294-183966 GCF_000697945.3 Frankliniella occidentalis | reverse complement strand
TGTGTTAGTTTAAAAGTGAAGACTGCCATTTTAAAAATAATAAACTATGTATTAAATAATTTCTGTCTTATCCTTCACCCTAAGAACTTTAATAGAATACTGTACCATTGGTCGGTTACTTCAATAATAGCACTTTCTAAAAGTACACATGAATTAAAATTGAGAAACATAGCCCTGCGAATATGCAGTAACCATTTATACTTTCTCTTCACAAACATGAAGCTGGCATTCAACTATACTAGTTCATCACAAAACTAATTGATGGACTGAGTTAAATTAGTCACTACTTATTTCATTAACTGATTTAAAATTTTAGACTTCATTAGAATTGGGACTTGCAATTTTATATTCTGATATTGAAAATGACTTGACTTCTGATACAAAACCAGCTTGAACTCATCCCATTATTTTTTCTGAAACCAAGGTAGCTGAGAATGTACTTCAAAAAATTAAACTAACAGGACTAGCTAATTTTCTCCCAAAACATGGACATCCATTAAACCAAGAAAAGTCCTTCAGACTAACTCCAAATTTATAAAAGACTGAAAATTTTAAGAGGAATGCTCACTGCTATAATTATTTATGGGCACAGAAACTCACTCGCCAACGGGCTAAAAGTTTGAGGTTCTCGCTTAACAGCTTTTTTCTTCAATGAAAATTTTTGGTATCTTT
>NW_026267141.1:179208-180010 GCF_000697945.3 Frankliniella occidentalis | reverse complement strand
AATGGTGTGAGGAAAAATACCTCACACCAAACGGTGTGAGGCAAACATACCTCACACCAAATGGTGTGAGACTCGTTGTGCCTCACACCAAATGGAGTGATACTTTCTCATACCAAATGGTGTGAGGCACAGAAGGGTCTCACACCATTTGGTGTCAGGCACAACGAGTCTCACACCATTTGGTGTGAGGTATGTTTTCCTCACACCGTTTGGTGTGAGGTATTTTGCCTAACACCATTCGGTGTTAGACTGTCTCACACCCGAGTTTCCAGAGTGTCTACAAAAAACACGCCATAGTCTAATCAAAACCGATACAGGATTAAGCGTGACTGCACCTCCGTCGTAAGCAGGGTGGTCCACAGACAGACCCCTGCAACGCATGCAGCCGTGCGAGAAGGCAATAGAGCCCCGCAAAGAGCGAGCTACGCGAGCTGGACCCCTTCTTCGACAGGTGAGAGGAGAGGGGGTTCGGCGGGGTAGGCATTTAGCTCGCGTAGCTCGCTCTTTGCGGGGCTCTAGTAGGCAACACGCCCACACGCCTGGCCTGCATGCGGCGAGATATAAACAAACATAATTGTGCTCCGGGGTCTGTGGGCCACCCTCGGCCACTCCGCTGTATCGGGTGCTGGTACGGTGGTGCGGGCCCACGAGAGAAGGCAAACCCAGGTCTCTCCGGTGGGTGGGTGCATGCGCCCTGTAAGCGACCGCAACAACAAATCTATACCAAAACGATCAAAGTCCGAAGCCAAATGAAAACGTCTCCCGTCGTCATTTTTGCCAGAGTGCGGGCGCACGCGCCTGT
>NW_026267141.1:175236-179023 GCF_000697945.3 Frankliniella occidentalis | reverse complement strand
CCTGCCCGAGTTGAAATCCTTGTTCCTCTCTGCGGCGGCGGCGCGACACCGAGTGAAGTGGAATGGAGTGAGTGCGGGGAGCCGGGCCGAGGGCGTTGCAGACCGTATGGGAATAACAAGGGAGAATAAGGGGCTATCGCCCCCCTCCCACCAAATTCACCTTCCAAGAGTGTCTCAAAATTTTCAGAGACCATAAAACCAGTTCTTTTCCCGAATATCCCACTGTACATGCGTCCAGCCCTGGCGGGTGTCGCCACCACCGCCAACGCTTGCGTCTAGTTTAGGGGGTGCTAGGGGACCTGAGACACACAGTAATGTAAACCCATGTAAAGTGTATGACAGCTCAGGACCCCCTAGCACCCTCTAACTAAACGCAAGCAACCTGTGGCGCCTGGTGCCCG
The DNA here is from genome assembly GCF_000697945.3 of Frankliniella occidentalis. Lineage (NCBI taxonomy): Eukaryota > Metazoa > Arthropoda > Insecta > Thysanoptera > Thripidae > Frankliniella > Frankliniella occidentalis. The sequence goes on along the minus strand of NW_026267141.1, from coordinate 178,622 downwards.
CCGCGGCTCGGGGGGCGACCGGACGCCCTTTCGCACCCTATCAACCGGTGCGGCGGTGCGGCCCAAAAGGGCAAGTCTTCGGTAACGAGCCTAAGGAGGTCGTCGGGCCGAGTCGTGTCGCCGCCGGGGCAGCACCGGGGCAGCGCCGGGGACGGAGCAACAACTTGCTCGTGTTCGCTCTTCTGCTCGCGCTCGCTCGTCCCATCTTTTCGGCTCATTCAAGAGCACACAGGGAAAAAGCAGAGGGAGGGAAAGAGAGACAGAGAGACTTCAATGTGATGAGAAGAGGAAAGGAAGGGCAATGAGAAAGGAGGGGAAGATGGAGAGGGAGGGGGTGCGGAGACGACAGCCAGGAGCCGCCCGCCTGTTTCCGCCAACGCAGCAGCCGAGCCGTCCCGCAGCAACGCGACGACCGCAACGCCAAGCCATACAGCCCGAGAGTTCAGAAACCGAAAGTATTTGCCCTTGTCCCGTCCACCCGTCGCGTCCTGCCCCGCCCCGCCCCGCCCCCAGCCACATGGGGCAGAGCTTACCTTGCCGTTCTCCGCGTGGGACGGGTCGGGGGCGCGCACACAGCGGAGCTCCCCCCTCCCTCTTTACCCAAACCCCCGCGGCCCCCGCCCGTCGCAGTTTTGGCCGCTTGCCCAGAGTCCCGGTATGGTCCCGGTCCGTCCGGGCGGTCACAGCGTCACAACGCACGATCCCGACCCCACTGCCGCGCGATACTCACCCCGACCATCATACTATTACTAATTTCTCACGATAATTATATTAACTACAATGCCGCCACCGTTCGGCACAGAGGTGCATACCGCGCCCGCCGCCTACTTTGCGCGACCGTGTGTCGCCGCTGCCTACATAATGGCTTTCCGAAGGCGTCGCCCTGCCGCCAAGTCGGCGCGGCCGCCACGCCCCGCCACTCCTCACGCCTTTAATATATTTCTTCTTCCTTCCTTGCCTTCCATTTTTTCCTGCGCCGTGTATGCTCTTGCCGCGGCAGCATGAGTGTCGAAAATGCGACGTGGGGCGCCCCCTGACTCTACCCCCCCCCCCCTTTTTCCACACACGCGCACACACACACGCCTCCGTCGCTCGCAATCAGCCATGTAAATGCCGCACGGGCACGCAATGTGGACATCTTCATCACGACAGGCAATTTCTTTTTCACATAGCCGCGCGCGCGCGCACGCAGCCCCCCCCCCCTCTCTCTCTCTATCGGTCTGGCGGGTATAGGCAAAGAGCTGTCAAAAGAACACAAACCTGAACGCATCGCACACAAAATATGTCTACGAGTCGTACGCGAGTTCTACACAGTACGCGCCTGAAAACCGGCCAAATACACGACTGAACAGACGAGAAGGGCGAGGAGAAGGGTGTGCTACCACAGCAAAAGCCAGCCAACTACCCTAGGGATATTGGTAACATGCCCCCTCCCCCCACCCGGGCCCCTGGAGAGTAGGCAACAGTCTCGGCCTTGCCCGTCGGCCGCCCCGCAACGCCCCACCCAGTCGCGGGCTGGCCTTTCCCTCCGCCTCTCTAATTTATGCATCTCTTTATTGTTTTTGTCTTCTGCCTCGCCCTGGGAGGAAAAACAGCGGGAGCAGCTCGCTCGCGTTTTCTGTTGTTATGCATATACATAAATATATCGCTACTTCGCCAAGTGCGTAACCAAACGCGCTGCGCACGCCAACAGCGTCGCTAAGTGAAGTCAGTGCCCCGCGGGGACGCACCGTGACCAGGCCGCTCACCCGGCGGCGGCTCGACGGAACGGAGGAGGGAGGTGAGCTGTCAAAAAATACCTCTGCTCCCCCCCCCCCCATGGCTGCCTACAGGACTTTTAGGGCTCGGCTGTCAACGTAACTTCTTCACACAGGCCCCTTCTGTCTTCAACTTCAACTTCAGAAAGGGTTATAACGACTGTTTGTTCATAGCGAACTGGAGCCACCAATAACTTGGGTCACGCAGTCAGGCCTCGGTCGGCCCATCCCCTGCGTTCCAGCTAGTGCTGGTCCGGCGGCAACAGTGTAAACCCTCAAACTAACACACGCTTGGGCAGCTGGAAAGTTTAAAAGTTCTCCAGTTTGAGGACAGTTTAAAAGTACACTTCTATGAAATTTCTTTTTGCAGATAAAGTACACATCGCACGGCAAAGGCGGGTGCTTGGTTTCCAAGCTTGTTTTTCTCACGTCAGATCCATTTAGCTAATTAGGCAAATTACAGGAGCTTCGGCGCCTGCGAACCTCAGGGTAGGCCATCCCGCAGTACACGCATGCACTGCAGGCAAGAATTTGCCCACCTACCACGCGCTATGAGAGGTTGCAGAGGCTGAACTTTTAGAGATCTGCAAATAACGACCTTGTTCGTACTGTAATTATCTACCTCTGTACGCCCCGCGAGGAGGCCGCCAGTCAGGGGTCAGCGGAACCCCCCAACCGGCCGGATCAAGTCCTGTCGCCCTACACAGCACTCGGAATGGGAAAGGACAATTTTTTTTTACCCAGCAAGGATGCGTTCTTATCTCAAATAGATGTTGCTAGAGGACACGTCACTATAACGTCACGCACTAACAATAACACTATTCGAATCAGCCTACCTCTTCATCCGCGTTCAGCCCTAATAAATAAATATGTAAAAGTCAACATATTTGACCTCAATAAAACCATTTAAAACCTGAACTGAATTGTTGTGAAGGGACTTTTTTTCGTGAAGAGGCATAGGCGGATGTTCCGCTCCACGTTGCGACAGAGGGGGCCCGCCCCGCCGTGCACGCTATCAGCGATAACTGTCACACCTCTACAAGCACTCCTCATAACAAAACAGTAAACCGTCGTCATAAGTGGTAGTGGTACGGTAAAAAGTGTCCGAAAAGGATTTTTTTTTCTTGGGCGGTCTAGAGGGTCAACCGATTTGTCGGTCAGCCTAGACCTCGGCCGCCAACTGTGAAAAATATAGTTGGACGCATTTTACGGGAAAATTTAACCCTCTTTCCAACTTGCACCGCGACTGGCCGCGCGACACGCGGTGGTCGGTGCAGTTTCCCTCCGGCCTGGCCGGGCCTGGCGCTCCACCATGGAATGTCTCCCCTGGGCTGCCAGGGGGCTGCCGCCACGCCACGCCACGCCACACCACACCGCGCCTCTCGCTCGCGGGTAGGAAGGTGCCATTACGTGCCTCTCAGCGCTCAATAATTCCACCCGAGTCCGACCTCTGTCGCGTCTCGCGTACAGACGGACGGACGGACGGACAGACGGACACACGCGTGCCTCCCACTACTCCCACGTCGCGCGCACGCATATGCTACGTGCCATGGCGTCGCATTGGGGGCGGGTGGAGACTGATTAGAAAATAAGGGTGCGCGGTGCGCGTGCAGGGGTGCAGCTGAGGGG
>NW_026267141.1:171414-175186 GCF_000697945.3 Frankliniella occidentalis | reverse complement strand
TCATTTTTTTTCCTTGGCCGGAATCAGGGCTCGCCTCGCCGTGCGACACGACAGGCCGGCCCAGGCCGCCGCCTTAATCAAATGCCGATTCCATGGGGGGGGCGAGCTTGGGTAGCCCGGGCCACCAGGAGGGGGAGGTACTCAATAGTGGAGTGGGGGAAAAATAGTCCATCTACCATATAGAAAGAAAACATTTTAAAAAATCAAATAAAAATCTGCTTACCTTAATTTGCCAGCATATTCCATCTCTATCTGACACCGGTCGCGAATGAACTGTCCATACTTTTCCAAAAAGTCGATCCCTTTTTGCGTATGAAAAGATAAGTTTTCATACTGGTCCTGAAACAGACAGAAAAAAAAAATCAAACATTAGAACGGTCCATATATAAAGAAGCAGCTCTCTGGACAGTTTGACCGACAGCGTATGGTCCAGCGAAACAGGAAAACAAGCGCCTATGACGGATTGGCATGCTTTCTTGGCTAAAAAAAATCGCGACAGGAAAATAAAATCACGATGAATACAGAAACAGTATTCAACGAACGTCTCACTCCCTCTCACGCAGGGCACATGGGGCCGGGCCGGGACAGCCTCTCTCGCTCGCTCGAACGCCCCGCCGCCGGGGCGAGAGCAGAGAGCGAAGAATGGCGCGAACCAGAGGCGCGATTCCAACTTTTCAAGTCGCCTGCCTGCAGGTGATAGATCCAGTCCACTCCAAAGCCAAACGAAATAAGGCCTTTCCAGGCGATTTTAAGTGGCGGTGAGGACGGCCAAGGCGGTACGGACCGCCGGGGCGGTGTAAATCAACGGGCCTTTCACTCGCGCTCACACACTCACACACACACACACACACACACACACACACACACACAGAGGGCGTGGCGTGGCCGGCGGCAGCCAGAGCGCCGATACACACGAGACATTCCAAGAGTGCCGATGGTTTGTCGCATCCGACGACCGAGCGGCCGCAGCAGCAGTGAGGCTGGCTCTAGGAGGCTACGACATCTAGCACATCTCACATATCTCCTTAGTATTTCCACCTGTGTATACTGAAGTCAGGGGGAAACTTATGATTGTCAGTTTCCATAAGGCGCGCGGTTTAAGGTCCGGCTGACAAAGCGGGCGATGCACCGCGTGGGTTGTCCACATGCAGGTTTTTCTGTGTCACACAATATTGACTAGGAGCTACCGCACTCCACCCCCTCCCCCTCTTCCTCCCCTTAAACCGCGACTATAGTTTCCCTATAATTCACTGCGCGTCAAAAACATCTCGGGGCCGTTTTAGACGGAAAATTAGGACATCCACACACACACGTGCATGCGCAGAAGCAAGGACGTCCGCTACAACAAAAGCCGGCACCTCTTATTTCCCCCTCCATCTCTCTCGCCCTGGCGGTGATCGGAAGCTAAACACGGGGTCCTCGGCCCCCGTGTTTAGTGCGTTCGCCCCAAGGTTCGGGAACCCACTTAGCTGCCAACTTGCGAGGATGTCGGGCGTTACCGGAAACCGGGATCAGCATACTTGCTCTGCAATGTGCCCCGGTGGAAGGGCCTCACAATTAGGACGGCTACTGGTCGGACCGAAAACCTTGGGCCACGGGTGGCCTCACGGTAGTCAAGTCAAGTCAAGTCTCTCGCTCCCACGCCCCCCCCCCCTCTCTCTCTCTCTCTCTCCCTCCCTCTCTCTCCCTCTCTCTCTCTAACTCCCTATTTCTTTCCGCGTCGGTGGGCTCCCGGTCGGCGCAGCATAAACAATCAGGGCATCAGCTGATATCGCCGCATCGATAGCGGCAAGAAGAGCAGCGCGAGGGGGGGAGGGGGGCAGTGCCCTGCAATGTGGGACACCCCTTCCCTTCCATTATAATTACCTTAACACCCTCCTAAGAGCATCCCGGGCCGCCCCGCCCCGCACACTTTCACTTCCGGTCACCCCCCCCCTCCCCCTTCCTCAAAGCACATGTTATCGCCAATCAGCGACACGTCGTTGGTGTTGGAAGACACAGCCTGCCGAAACTATAACGAAGGCGTATGAACTGAACTAACAGCTAGTGGGGTCCAAATGAAGTACAAGTCCCAAAAGATGACACTTACTACGAATGCAGATCTAGCTCGGTGGCTTGTTTAGAAAATTTCATGTCAGGGATTCGTGAACACGCCTGTATTGGCGTGCCAAAGACCAAAGGGCTATAAACTGCGACATTTATTTGAAGAAAAACTCCTACTTTCCGAATGCTAAGCATTTGAACGACTTACAGACTATACTGTATAAAAACGTTTCTTGTATTTAAGACCTGATCTTGGATGCCATTGGCGTTCTCCATTAAGACCGAGCCTTGAAACTCAAATACCTTTTCTTACTGTCTACATAGAGAATTTAATATGCTCCAACGCTAACTTTAAAATGTTCAAAGAAATGGCTCGGTCTCCCAAAGACGGTAAATTCCTACGACCGAGACGAGCATAAAGCACGAAGGAGTCGAAAGACTTGAACAGGGGCAAATTTGTATCGTAGTGTACTATGTACACATTTTCGTCGTAAACGCACACTGGACACGCCCTGCAAGTAGCGAACTGTAATGAACAGAGAAGTGGGACGCGGCAGCTAATCACCTTCCTTCCCATAGCGCCTAGTGGGCCGGCCCTGTACAGCTGCAGCTTGCTGACCCGTTCGGTATTGATGTGCAGGAGCGGCCGAGGCGCAAGAGCGCAGGAGGCATACCGCTCCCACAGCTAATCACCGGGGGGGAAGAAGAAGAAGAAGAAGAAGAAGAAGAAGAAGAAGAAGAAGAAGAAGAAGAGGCGGCCAGTGGCAATGCATGACGGGCAGGTTTGAGGCCTTTGCCCCCCTTTGGCAAATTATCCGCCTTCATTTTTTTTCCTTGGCCGGAATCAGGGCTCGCCTCGCCGTGCGACACGACAGGCCGGCCCAGGCCGCCGCCTTAATCAAATGCCGATTCCATGAGCTCGCGCGCAGCGCACTTATACACTGTCACAAAAACTTAACTCTCCTGCACTGTCAAACAGAGTCTCGCAAATTTACAAAATATGTTATGATTGGTATTTTAAAAATATGATGTGAATTTGCGACAGCTCATTCTTGCTTGTCCATCAATTCCAAGTCGATAGGAAAAGCTTGTAAATTTACATTTTCAAATTTTACTCATTTTTCTATAACATCACGGTATATTTCCCGTAAACCTATGGCTATTTTTCACAGAGTGTGCAAACGGCAAAAGCAACAAGTATTTTTTTTTCTTCCAGGGACAATTATAAACGAAGGCAAGTAAGCCAGAGAGAAAAAATAGAAGTCTTATTCTTGGATAAATTGGAGGATCAATGCATGAGGTTCCACATAAAATCTAGCGCGAGGTGAGAAACAACGCATTCAATGGTGCCTAGTAGTTACACACTGCCACTGCAAAGTTTGATGCTGCTGAGCTGCATACGGTTTCGTTCAGACGCATTCCTGCGGTTGCACCAGAGCGACAGCAAGTGGACGGCCGGGCCGGCCGTTCAAAGGGATTTTTCATTCATTCAGTCGTCTTCATGCCTCCTCCCCGGCCGCGGAGCCGGCCGCGCGGTTGCATCCAGACGAATTAATTCAATGACCCAAGAGTTAAGGCGTCGCCGTGGAGTCGTCGTGGCCAGACTCGATAGTCGTTTCCGCCCCTTGCCTCTCTCCCGTTCCCTCCTCCTCTCCTACCGGTCTTCTTAAGCGGCTGATTGACCTTGACCGACCGCGGCGCGCAGAGTGAGAGAAAGAAGGAAACTATG
>NW_026267141.1:164605-167289 GCF_000697945.3 Frankliniella occidentalis | reverse complement strand
TGGACAGCTTTAAACAAATCAGTGAAGGTGACATCAGCAAAATAAAATGATTCACAGGTTACAGGTTGCATATCTTCATAGTGTTTGATCATATTGTTTACAGCTTCCTTATCAATACATGTGACAGACGAGTAGTGAATGTTTAAGTCGTCCGCAGGCGGAAAAACACTTGTTGGTGGGGTTGGTTAGCCTGGCCCAAAAATAAATCGAAAACCCCATCGGTGGGTTTTTTGAAAGGTAATATAATGCTGATTACGTTGGTCTTTGTCCGGGCGCTCTGCGATGTCGGGAACCCACCGCGCATCAGCGTTAAAGATTTGGGCCCGCGTGGGGTCCGGGCGGGGCGGCGGCGCGCGGTCGGATGCAGCGGCGGCGGCGCGCGGCGCAGGTGAGTCATATTCGCATCAAATGTAACCCGGGGGGGCCTCTTTCGAACACCACCTGTCCGGTGGCCGTGCGCCGTGTCGTTCGACCTGGCGAGAGAGTTAAAGAATCCCGTAGTAGTTAGGCCCTACGGAGACCAACGTTCATATTTTTGAGGTGCGTGTAGCGCAGAACCCTTCCTTAGCGTCCTATACATTGGCCCGAATCGTCGAAGTTATTTAGCCCCACCGGCAATACACCGGAAAACAGGACGTTTTGGCTACTCGCTAGCGAGCGGCGCCCGGATACTGTTTGAAATGAGCGCGCTAGACCAGGGTGGGGGAACCGTCCCCGCTAGCCACGCTCATGTACGCCTTTTCCGCAACGATCTATGGCAGGATTGTTTCGTTTATAGCGAAAGGTCAAGAGATAATTTAATTGGCATCTGATACCTGCCGTACTTTTGGCTGGAAAAGGCACACATGAGCGTGGCCGGCGGGGACAGTTCCTCCACCCTGGTCTCGCGCGCTCATTTCAAACAGTATCCGGGCGCCGCTCGCTAGCGAGTAGCCAAAACTTCCTGTTTTCCGGTGTATTGCCGGTGGGGCTAAATAACTTTGACGATTCGGGCCGATGTATAAGACGCTAAGGAAGAGTTCTGCGCTACATGCACCTCAAAAATATGAACGTTGGTCTCCATAGGGCCTAACTACTACGGGATTCTTTAACTCTCTCGCCAGGTCGAACGACACGGCGCACGGCCACCGGACAGGTGGTGTTCGAAAGAGGGCCCCCTGGGTTACATTTGATGTGAATGTGACTCACCTGCGCCGCGCGCCGCCGCCGCTGCATCCGACCGCGCGCCGCCGCCCCGCCCGGACCCCACGCGGGCCCAAATCTTTAACGCTGATGCGCGGTGGGTTCCCGACATCGCAGAGCGCCCGGAAAAATTCCACCGTAACCAGTATCGTTTTGTCTTATAGAAAAACCACCGATGAGCAAAATCCGAGTTCTGACCCTGGATTTTGGGCCAAGCTAGGGTTGGTGTGACACCGAGATTTCTTAATGAATGCCAAAGCTCTTTAGAGGACTTGGTGTTATTGAAAATTGAATGGGCGTACCGAATTTTGGCATCCCTCCTTGTTCTGTTTGCCTGGTTACGCAGATATTTAAACTTATCTGAGTCGGTTTTAAGAGAGAGAGAGAGAGAAGCGCAAAGCTTTACAGCGCGTCTCAAAAGATGGGCGGCCCCCGGAGTTACTAGAGGCAATTAGTTGGTGCTGCGGACCAGCCACGCCCTGCTCCCATCTTCCCCAGCTCACGACTCGTAATAGCTCCACAAACTCTAGGGATATTGTGAGTGAGCACCTCAACTGATTGAAAAAAAACAAAACAACAACAACATAAACCGCAACTAAGAAATGCAATAATACATCTAAGCTATGGGAACGGTCGAATTTTACATGGGAATTCCCTATAAGCTTCGGGCGGATTTTTACGCAGCATCGGCTAACAGCTCTTTTACCCGTATACACTTGAGTACCACCACCACCTCCAACGCAAAGCAACTTTGGCTTCTTCATCTTGTCTAACTCCTTTTCTTCCCTTCCTCTTCCTGTGCAGTGTGCAGACTCCGGCCGGCCGACGGAGGCATTCGCTGCACTTTCACACGCTAGTCGCTGCCACAGCCCCAGCAGCCGCGGTGCAGGCCAGCATGCCGATATGAGCCACCAGACTCAACAAGAAAAAAAAAAAGTTAAAAAAAATCTCAATTCTTTTAAGTCTAAGGGATTTTCATAGAAACCTACTCCAAATCCGAACGACAGTCGCGGTGCGATGTTCCTAATACTATTGAAGCGCAGGCAGTGTCTGACTCGAAATCAATCATTATTGCCGAAGTCAGCGGTCCGCAAAGACAGTTGGACAGGTACCACACCATGTCACACTGTGTTTTTCACCCGCATTCCGACAGGTGGTAACGCTCAGCCCTCACCTTGAAGACCGAGGGGGTCCCTCCCAGGTCCCAGCCCCGCCCGGCCGTGAGCCCCGCTCGAGCCCCGCTCTGTCCTGTCTTACTTTTGGACCTGATAGACCGGTAGTCGCAGCGCGGCCGGCTCCGGCATTAGGACCGGCGCGGCGCACCGGAGGGCTCAGGGCGCAGCGCAGCAGAGCCGAGCACAGCGGAGCAGGGCCGGGCACAGCGAACTAGGCGGCAGCCGAGCCCGAAATACAGGCAGGGAGTTCCAAGCCGCGCCCTTATACGCTTGGTTATACTGTACCAAATGCAGCGAAACCTGAGCGCCTGAGCGGTAGGCAACGGG
>NW_026267141.1:162037-163860 GCF_000697945.3 Frankliniella occidentalis | reverse complement strand
AGCCCCGACGGGCGGGTCTGCCTACCCAACGGCGCCGACCTAAGCGCCTGCGCGGTAGGCAACAGGCGCACAGCCACGACGGGCGGGTATGCCTAACCAACGGCGCCGACCTGAGCGCCTGCGCGGTAGGCAACGGGCGCACAGCGCGGAGGGGCGGGTATGCCTACCCGAAAGGCGCCCTAAGAGCCGCCGTGAGACGTCTTACTTCGTCGCATCATGCATAGCGCGTGGGATTACACTCCTCCTTGTTTATTTCTAGTTTCCAGCAAGTAATTGGAGACGGTCTTCCTCTAGAGCAGCTGCAAAGAACAGTACGAGATGAAAAAAGACACACATAGACACACAGACACACACACACACACACACACACACAGTAGGTGGCCCTCTGATCCTCCTGATCCTCTAGATAATTAAAGCCGACAATTTGTCCTCCGCCGGGGTCGGGCCGGCCGTTTCCTTTCCCAAACCTAACGAGCCGCCGCTACCGTACTTATTGCAATCGGCAGACAATAACGCATCGTCACTCACATTCACGTCCGAGTAGCGGGCCGGCCGGCTAAACACACACCGGTAACGATGGGGTGTGTCCCTGTCTGAGAGAGAGAGAGAGAGAGAGAGAGAGAGAGAGAGAGAGAGAGAGAGAGAATAGGATAATCACGCACTTTGATATCAATAAATCCATTCATAATAGATTAACGAGCTAGTTGCACACATTTGCCTGGTGTAATATTTCAGTATGCGTTTCCTCATTCAAAGATGGTGCGTCTTCTCGATGGGGCATTTTAACAAACCATTTTTTACGACAATTTCTTCTTGTTGCCAAGTTGAGATGGCGGAGCAAGGAGGCCCACCTGTGTGTGGGGCCCACAGCCGGCCCAGCCAGACCAGACGGCGCGGCGCCGCCCAGTGGTGCCTGATATTAATGACCGGTGAAGACAAACGCCAGCTAACTGCATGGACACCGTCGAAAAACACCCGGCGACGCGGAGCGCATCGAATTCTATTTTATTTGCGCTCGCATTATTCGGCCGCAGTAAAAGCAGGTCGGGGCGATAACGCCAAACAAAACAGCCGCCCAGGCTGTTGCGTCCGCCGCAACACTCGCAGCACCGACCGAGATTTTTTGACCTTTCGTAGACTTTCACTGGGTCCACACCACAGGCGTTATCTCATGCGAGCGCGCCGCTGCACCGCTCGTCTACTCTGCATTATACGGGCCGGGCGCGGGGCGCGGGCACGGCCAGGCCAGAGAGCCCGCCAGAAGGACGCTGAAAACGGGCAAAATCGAAAATTTCCCAATTCCCAAACATGAAATGTACACTCGTGAGGTAACCAGCAGGAAAGAAAGCGGCAATTTCCACGAATAGTTATCGAAAAGGGCACAATAATTTTACAAAAGTAGTGCGATACTTAAGACTTTGGTACTCTTGAACTTGCAGTGATAGCTCTGCTGCTTTCGCTAGACGACGGTGATCGGTCGCTCTTGGAAACGATCAGATCAATTTTGAGATCAAAAATCACTTATTTTCGACCTCCACGGCCTCTCCCGTGAGGCCGCCGCTCGGCTACACGTTGAGGCCGCGCGGCTGGCGCGATTTGAACCACCCCCACTGCACCGGCTACGCCTTACTTTTCGGCAGGACTGTACGGAAAACCTTTAATCTGACGGTGAGGGCGGAGGGAGGGGGAGAGGCGGCGGTCCGTCGTGGCGAGGCGTTTTCAGGGAAGCCAATTTAGCTAAAACGCTCGGTATGAGACTAAGTGGGCGCCGCTGCGCCGCCGCCACCCGAGGGTCCACCCAGCGCGGGCATGACCCCCCCCCC
>NW_026267141.1:149612-160602 GCF_000697945.3 Frankliniella occidentalis | reverse complement strand
GCCGACGGCGGGGCTGGCCGGCGGTGGTGGGTCGCGGGTCCCAAGGCAGCGGCCGGCGGCCGGCGGCCGCCACCACTCGGACCGTGCGCGCGCATCAGGGCGTCCCCGCGGCGGGAGTTTCGAATCATACTGCACACTTGTACTGCAGGGGAAAGGGTCCCCAGAAAATGCCTGTAACCGATTTCCTGACTATGTAGTACGGGAAAAAGAAAAACCGGCTCCATGCTGATTCGTCCCCTCATAATTCGTCCCCCTGAGGACTGGTACTCCGTTCATTCGTCCTCAGCTATTATGTCACATTTTTACTCGTCCGAAGATATTTTGTCCTCAGTTTTAATTTTTCGTCCTTTATTCGTCCCAACTTTAATTTTTTCCCTACTCGTCCCCTCTCTTTGGAACCCATTTCCACAGGGTGTCTAGCACGAAGGCTAAATAAATTTCCCGGTTATTTCCCGGTTTTTCCCGGCCCGAAAACCCTCAATTTCCCGGTTTACCAAAACAATATTTCCTTATATGTGAGGTCCCTCACCGTGTAGCTTGTTAAAGTAAATTAATAAAATAACCCCCCGCAACTGCATATCTTAAAGCGGCAAATCTCGACCTACGGGGAGCGAAAATTGTGCCGTTAATTTCCTCGCTTTTAGGTGAGATATCTGACTCAAGTGTGGCTACACTAGGAAATAGCACAATAGCAAAACGAGCCCCCCCCCCCACCCCCCAAAAAAATGAGGCATTGCTGTCAGGGCGCCAAACTATCCCTCGAAGAACACGCTGATAAGAAGGCGCACACGGAGAGAAAAGTATGCCGAAACCAGCCGTCTGATGCGTGGATTCCGCATACAAGATACTTGGTTTACAACAAGCATATGACGTCTGCTGTATGCATTGAATGCGTGGGTCAAGCATACGGCACTTGATGCAAGCATTCACCAAGTGCCTAGATCTCGCATCTGATGCCAGATTCAAAGATACTTTTTTAGAGCCACCACGCATTGGTGCATTTGCCAAATCACGCATCATTTTATGCTTGAATCAGCTAAACTTTTTTCTCGGGTGCAGGGTTCGCCAAGGTCTATCCGGTCTAAGTGCATCTCCGCTAAGTATGCAGCCTCGCAGTTAATACCGCGAGCGCAGCGAGCGCGGAAAAAAAGGGGGGGGGGTCGTAAGAGCGCCAAGATTGGCGAATGAGTCGAACCAAATACATACCCAAGCCACACAATGCATTTGGTGCCCTTAATTGTTCGCCACTTTTGGCGCTCCTACCCCGCTGTCCGAAACTTCCCGGTTCACTTCTGAATTTCCCGGCTTTTTCCCGGTTTTTCCCGGTCATTTTTAATTTCCCGGCTTTTTCCCGGTTTTCCCGATTTTCCCGGTCGCTAGACACCCTGTTCCAACAGAGGTGCCACTGTTGCGGTGCAACAGAGCAATAGCCGCAAGCGCGGGGGACACTTTTAGGCCACCATGGAAGGAAAATTATTAGTGAGTGAGAGAGGCGGATATATACTGAGCTATCAAGGTTACCTCTTCAATCGCCACAGTGAAACAAAGGACGGCAGTAAGACACACTGGATGTGTCGGTAAGACGCACTATCATACGTACTTCTCCTTACCCTTTGATTTGAGCGACATTAACATACAGTTTCGCCTGTTTTAGAAAATGATTGGCAAAAGTCACCCGACGATCTTCAACCTCGTGAAGGAGTTCCAGAAGGAGGAGGCAGATGTACGGGTCATGATGGCAGAACTTGACGCCGGGAGGACCATTCGGCAGCCGCAACGGCAGAAGTACCGGCGCATCAACGAGCGCCTCCAAAACCTTACAACGAATTATGCGCAGTACAAAGAAGAGGAGCGCATCGTTGACTTCACTCGTGCCTGTGGGCACAACTTCTGTGCAGACTAAATAAATGAAAGTAACAAGTCATCCGGGTACTAATTGGAATAGGGGACATAGTAGCCGGGGACAAATAATGCAGGGACGAATCATACGGGGACGAATTGTTGAGGACGAATTGTCAGGGAGACGAATAACCGTAGTACGAACTAGCCTGTTCCCGAAAAACCTGTAATAATTTCAATTATTTTACTCTCAATTTAGAATTAAGGAAATTTCTTTAAAGAGCATGCACTGCAAAACTCTTGCTAAGAATTTTGGAGTATTGTAAGTAAGTTTGCACTGCAAGCTGTTTTATTTGCAATTGCAAGGTTACGAACTAATTCTTCGCAGCGTTACGAAAAATTTTCTTCGTAAGGTGCGACGAACTAGCTCGCAATGTGAAGGATTTCGTTCGCAATGCAAAGCATTCTACAACGTATCAAAATTCTTTTCAAGCTTTTTACAGATATACGCGATTTTTCCCACGCCACTTTAAACGACAAATTGAGCCGAGTAAATTGGAAAATGATGTAAGTGATCTTTTTTTCTTTTTTCATTTTTCTCAGAAAACATAGGGCACACGACCAGGCGACCACAGAGGCACGAGGATCTCGGCCGTGCCGCGCCACAAAACCGCCTCACATATTCGACTCGTTATTTCGAGTCGCTGGTTTCAAAATTGGACCAAGCAAGCGAACGGGCTCTGCGGTCAAAGAAATCCATCAAATCATCTGCAACACACAACGAGTGCGAGGCGAGTGCTCCGGTCTATATGCTCGCTGTGCCGCTCCGGGGCAACGACCCGCCGCCGCCGCGCCGCCGCCCGGCCCACGCTCGCGCGCCCACGCCCCTACCTGCGCACTGCAAGGCACTCGTACACAGCGAGGACCTCATTCCACGATATGATTAATTATTGGCAAGGTTAAGTTATTGAATGATAAATTAAGGCGTGTGGGTAGGAAAAATTGTACCACACACACACTGTAAAAATATTCTCGTACCGGGTACAGTATACAGGAAAATTTTACATGGAGGATGTCGTACAATTACAATTCAAAATTGAAAAATTTACAAGCCCTGCGTATCGACTTGGAATCGAATACAAACATTTTTTACAGTGCAAAAGCAAACAACCTTAGCGCTCAAGTGAAAGCAGATTATTATTTTTTTTTAATTTTAGACGTCTGGAGTAACTATAGTTTGTCGTGATAAATTGAAGGTTTCACTATACCACTGAAAATTTTAACACTTTCTGTTTTAACTTTATATTGACGAAGAAGACTTCGCACAATGCCACATTAATTTTCAGGCATAACCTAGAGGACCTAAGGCAGCCAGCCAGGTCAGTTTTTCCTTTTCCAAATAAAATTGTCACCCCCTTTAGAGAGATTCCCGCCAAAAGGCCTAGATAACCAGAGCTTGCAGCGCGCCCATCGAACGAGGATAGTATTGTCCCATCCGTCCGTCACAGCCGGCAGACGACGCGGCCCCGCCCCACCGGCCGCCCCGGGCAGGGGCTTGGGCTGGACAGGGCGCTCACATGGCGCTGCGGAGCGCACCCATGTGGGTCAGGCGGCCCCGGGCCCCGGGCCGGGCCCAGCCGATGGCAATCGTCCTCCTGGACGACATGGCCATGCCAAGCACAGCGAACATGGCGCCGGCCGATGCGATACGGAGCAAGGGGTTGAAAAATAAATAAATGTAGATAATGAATGGATTTTGAGATGGATGCAACTGGATGCATGGCCCAAAATTAAAATCAAAAACAACAACAAAAATGATGTAAAAAAAAATATCCCGCAATTGCTGGGGATTTCCGTAGTTGAATTAAAATTTTCAACTCAACGAACTCGTCAGAGAATACCCTAGAGAAATCATTTAAAAAAAGAAAAAAATAGCCGAATTCTTATTTACCTTTAGAACGTTTGAATCTACCACGATGAGGATGGGACCCAGCCTGTCCCACGTGGGAAAATCGCGCCGCAGAGTTAATTCCGACGATACAGAAATAGATACAACACGCGGTATACAAGCAGCGCCCCTGCCCCTGCCGCTACGCGACCTTGGGAGGGACGCGGGGTATTATCGGGCCAATGTCAAAGTAACCAAAGCCTTCCTGCTCGCAAGGGCCTTCCCGGCCTTCCCTGGCGGCTCCCCTCCGCCCCGCCTCAATAAAAACAACTGGCGGCGTGCAGGCCAGGTCACCACGGGGCTGGACCCAGGTCATGGAGCGGCCCACGTCACGGCCGGAATTGATTCATCATTCGACACAACGATGTCCTCGGCCAATGCGGCGTGCGCGGCGTACTCTCTCAAGAAAATCGTCCCGTGAACCACGCCCCTCGTACCCTGTCACACATGCATGCGTGCGAATTGTTTTAAGCGGAAACATTCAAAATAGTGTATGCATGACGCCTCCCATTTGGCTCTTCAACTTAAAACTTAAGATGATTACAGGAAAATCAGCCCTCAGCCCTGCCCAGAGAACCACCCTCCTCGCCCCGGCCTGTTTCTCCACGGGCTGAGGAAGGCTGCTTGGGGCACATCGGGAGGGCCGAGCCCAGCTGCGCCCAGCCCCGCCCCGCCACGCCCCGCTGCACTGGAAGGCCGCGAACAGCGCTAGTTCATTGCCCCTTTCCCACAGCACGGCTATAGCAGTCCAGACTCGCCCCCCTCTCCCACTGGCCACTTACTGGCTCCGGCCGCAGAGTGACAATACCCAATAGCATGGGAACGCGACAAAATAGTGAAAAAAAAATGGCCATATCGCCATTATTAGGATTGGATAACAAGTTGTGCCATAATCTTTCCAGGACATTCCCGCGAGCGATGCGCCATTTTACGTTATTTTTACCTTTTCTTCGCACCCCTTTTGCATTTTCCCACGCTATAAAAGCCAGCGAGGCGCGACTGGCAAATTGTCGCGGCGAAATTTAGAACAAGCAGAAAGAAGTCCGGCTGGGCCGGCAGTATATGGGGGGACCAGCCCGCGGGGCAGTTCCACGACTTTCCCGTCCGCGAATAACCCCCGTGTGTCTGTCGAGGCGTGGCCGCGCGCGGCAGGGCAGGCCGGCAGGGCGGAGGCGCGCATACTCATCAAAAGGCTCAGCCAATAACAAACTTTGATGACCGAAAGGAAAGGATCGCAATATTTTTATAGCCCAGTGAGAAGCCGCGCGCGATCGCGCGCCGGGCTGGCTGGAGCGGGCTGGAGCGAGTCGGCTGAGGAGGTGCGCCGGGCGGCCGGCGACGTCGAGGATCGGCAAGTGCCAAGTGGAGCGGCGAGCGGCGCCCTTCGAGAGACGGAATCAAGATCCACAAGATTCGAAAATTTTAGAGCAAAAAAATGATACACAATATATTACCTACCAGTTACAGCATAATCCAAAGAAAATGGAAAAAACTATACTTCACAGGGAACTTTACAAACAAAAATAAAAAACACAACAACTAAACTCTTCGTTGCAAAGACGTATTTTAGTCCACATCTATACCAAAATGCACATTTCTTAGGCAGTATTTCGGTCAGATTTTGATTGATCTACTCAGATTTTGGTTTATTTACTCAGATTTTGATTTGTCTGCTTAAATTTGGATTTATCTACTCAGACTTTGAGGCAAAACGTTTCTATTGGAGTGGATTTAAAATAAAAATGAAAACCTGTCAAACTCTGCAGTTAATGTAAAAACAAATTGGAGCATCGAAGGGATATTTACTTGTTCGGAGTTTAACATATGAGCACGAGGAGCAGAGGGAACTTTCGTCGCATTACCACATACAACAGGTATTCGAAGCAGGGAAATAGAGAAGGGAGAAGGGAGGGCAGCGAAGCATTGGTGTCCAACGCGCCCCCAACCTAACCCGCAGCGATACTCTGTGATCGCGCAAAATTGTTATGATTTGCAGGCCCCGCCCCGCCCCGCCCCGCCCTGGGCGATCATCGACTCTCGATCGACTTATTACTGCCTCCCCCGGGCTCCAGCCGGGCCCCAGCCGCGCGCGTTGCTTTCTCCAGACACCTTCCAGCAGTTCGGTGGGTAATTCTCCGGCAGTGTTAGAAAATGCCCTAACGCGGCATGGGACTCCGGGATTCCTCACAATGCATGTCATTTCGGATGTGCACGCCGTCTATTTTAATTTTTTTCTAGCGCCGGGAGCGGGTTAAAGGGACACTGTTCAGAAAACGCACTATACAAGTTAAATCGGTTATTAATTTTGTTTCTGTTCCTAAAAATGATCCTGAGATAGTCTGACATTTCACTTTATACGTCACGACAGGTGTTTCCCAGATTCTGCCAGGTTCTGTCGGCGAGGCGGGCTCCGACTCGGCTCCTCCGCCCCGACAGCAGGCCGGCCGGGGCCGCCCGCCCGACCCATCCGGGGCGTTGGCGTTACGTTTCGTCAAAACATTGCATAAAAGAGTAGATGGAACAACTGGAGCAAGGAGGAAGACGAACGCGCTGAGAGTGCAAAAGAGGCGCCGCTCAGATAGAGGCGTCACGGTCGGTCACGGTGCACCGCCGAGCCGTGCATAGGCAGAGCACCACAATCATGCACGCCTCAACTCTAATTTGACAAAAATAAAAATATGAAAGAAAACGTCATCAGAGAAAAAGATCCCTAGAAATTATTTTTTTCCTGACAACCTTTTTTTTTTTTTGCGCGCGCGCGTTGTGAGCAAGGTGCGGCAGCCTCGGCCGCCCATCACGGTGCCCGTAGGAGGGCTAGGAAAGGATACACGGCTCACACGGATATCGGCAGCTTAAATCAAATTCGGCTCGGCACATATCGATTGGGGAGTTTTGAAAGATGGATAAAATTGGGAACCGGTTTCCCCCCCAACCAACAGACGGAATGAAAACCTTTGGGCAGACGGATCCCTCTAATGAGAGGAGGAGGCGTGGGCTGCGAGCTCAGTCACGGCGGACGCAGCGTGGGCGGCGCCCCGGCCTGCATGGCCACTGACAAACCCTAACAAGGAAACCTTTTAGTGCGCGTTACACCCGGTCCATAAGATTGCATCAGTTTGGACCCCGTCAGTCGGACCCACCGCACCATAACGGGCCGAAATGACCCGTGTCGGCAGGACCCCCCCGGACACTACACGACTCGTGTCAAGTTGTAAGCACAGCAAAAAATAAAAGCAGGGCAAACTTGTAAATCAAAGTGTCCGACTGTGCACTTACTTTGTATCGGACACTTTCATAACTCTGCAAATCTAACAGTAAGACAAGAGTTGAGTGTCCACGAGTGTGCACGAATTCCCATCTTTGTTGACACTTACATATCGGTGAAGTAAGTTTTAATAAATCAGTATCGGCAACGTTAGCAAAATGTGATTGATGTTGTTCTCACATTTAAAAACTATCAGTCTTTTTCATTTGACGACAACATCATCATTTTCGTCAAAGTCTGTTGGAAACTTATTCCTCATTTCTCAAAGGGCGGCGAAATCCGGCGAAATCCTCGTGTCCTCGTCCGCCGCTCACCCGCGCAACGCACAGACGATATTTACCTGTCAACAGAGACAAACACACGACTTACTTACATCCTCTAGCGGGCCTGGACCACAGCACGGCTGCACTGAGCGCGCAGGCAGGAAACCAATTACATCCAACAGACAATGCCATGACAAGGGCCCAAGGGCACACGGCCGCCCTATCGCAACGCAATGCGGGAGGGAAATACAACAATACAAGCTGTTGCTGCATAGCACCTCATCATACTACAGCAACGTGTCGCACATACCGAAATAAATTTTTTAAAGATATTAGATTATTTGTACTGCTTTTAGAAAAAAAAAAACTTTAACGATTATAATTCATTTACTAGAGAGAAATAAAAATAAAAAGATACTATATTTTTTTTATATATAGATAGTTTTTAAAGAAAATTTACATGATTTTTATTCGAAAAACTGATCAAACCAAGGGACAAAACTCACAAACAATGTCCCTATTTTCTTTGCTGACAGATGTCAAACCGAATCGAAAGCCTTAAATTTGTCTCCTGTCAGTGACACTTTAAGACGCCCACCTGCCGAACGTCACCGGCCTGATCAGCTCCGGATGGCACGGCGGCGGCCCGGGCGGGCGGATGAGTACGACATGGTCCGATGGGCGGTGCTCGATCGCTCTCAGCTCAATCGACTCAAATCACAGGGCATCTCACCGCAGCAAAGCGCGCCACAAGTCACCGAAAAAAAAATGGGAGAGAAAGAAAAACGGTCGGTAACATCCCGACTGCACCCAAGGGCTTCAGACAGCCCTAGAGCAACTCTCCGCTCCGTCAAGCTATTCGAGCATTCCCTTATGTTTTTTTCCTCGCTCTTTTTAATTCCTCTTCACGCAGTAAAGGAGGCCAACTATACTTATTTGGTTCAGCGTCTCCTTAACGGGGGGATAACTGCGGCATCGACTCACTCCACTGTGATACCGTAGGTCTCCATAGACGTCACCGGTGCATAGATTTGATTACTGCACCGCGCAGTTCGGTTGAGGTGGCGCAAAAATACCCAGCACTGCCCGTGACGTTGAGAGATAAGAGCATGACGCATCCTCCTGGCGGCAATCGTTTGGTTCCCCGAGATAACATCGATGAAGTAAAACGCGTCCACTGGGACACACTTGACAAAGAACGCTTCAAAGTTCTTGAGAGAGCTTCCGAGTCCAAGGACGAAAACTTAAAATTGTAGCGATTTTGTAAATGTAAACGCACTTTTTCACTGGCGCCTCTCAGAAGGCAATAATAGAGAGCAGAGAGAACATCTGTTTTTCCAATGTAAAAATCAAACAATCTAAAAACGTTTCTTTCCAAACGACCACTAGTTTTTTTGTTAACTTTTGAAACAACTTGTTTCTGAATGGTCCCGTGACCTGCGTCTCTCACTGGCCGTGCTCTGCCACGACTGCAGGTGTGTGACTGTGAGCGCGCACGCGTGTGTGAGTGGGTTTGTGATGAAACGTACCCGCTTGGTACACGCCTGGATAGCGAGCAAAGAATGCAGCCAGTCACTTAGCAGTAACAGCTCAGTCACATTGTGACGACGACGCTGCTCCGCAACGGAACTGTGGTACGAGGTATCCCCGGCAATATGACGAAAAAGCAAACAAAACGCAACGGTTTCTAAAAAGCAAAAAACGACAAAATATACCCAAATCCTGGGTGGGCGAAAACAGCAAAATATACACTCTAAATGGGGAGCGGCAATTTTCGTACACAGCAGGTAAGACGTGTCCTTGTGCACATCTTCATCAGATAAAAATGACTGATTATCAAAGCTAGGTGCAAAAGCATTCTGTTTTGTATGTCACCTGTGCACAAAGACAAATCTAGTCTGCGTACAAGAAATGTCGCTGCCCATTAAGAGTGTACTACAGACGAAATGTCGTCCATATTTCTACCCTGCTGCTCTTATTCCCCGTTACGGCAAGTGACGTCACCGTCTCGCCAGGACTGCGGTCTGGCCAGAATGGCAACTAGTGTGAGTCTTAATAAGTCTGTCGGTATGGCTGGGCGAGCCGGCCGCCTGACGCATTTGGCAAACAGGCTAAAGTAGGAGCACGTGATGTAAATGTGGGATGCAAACGAGACACTGACACAAAACAAGACCAAAAGTGTCTCGAATAAACTCTGGAAAACGGCGACAAGACGGAAAACGGCAATTTAATGCCTTCGAGAGGGCACTAAAATCATGAGCACTGATTAGCACCCTAAAAAGTTCCTTGGCACTGAAAATGTGGGCATAAGGGCATATGTGCCACATCGCATTCCACTGACACTAGATCCATTAGTTTTTCATAGACGACGCAGGTTCCCGCGCCCCACGAACCTCCCCGAAGCATCCTCGGCGGGTTTAGCTGCAAGAATGCGCTAGTTTTTTGGCAACGTGATAAGAGGCCGTGTAAGACGCTATAAACACTGGAAACAGTTTCGGCGGAGGTTTAGGCGTCCAGTAATGCACACCTCAGGGCTCGCTCGTAGAGCTGGGCCTCCACGACCGCGTCACCCTGACACGGCACCGCGACACTTTGAGCCAATTTGAATTTGGCGCGCGGCAGCGCGGCCCCGCACCACGCCGCCCTACTTGGCAAGGCCGCGAGCCGGCTGAGTCACACGGGAGGGCGGTGCGCCCCGGTCCGCCCTGCTGCGTACGGCACGGGGGAGGGCCGGAGGACCGGAGGCGCGGCGGGGCGTGGCGCCCGGCTCTGGCCCGGCGGGTGGGTGAGTCACACGGCTGCACCGCACCGCATCGATCGGAGCGGAGCGCCGGGGCGTGGCGCGGCGTGGCGGGGGGCGCACGCGCCTGGGCGGGGCGGGGCGGGGCGGGGCGCGGCGGCCGCTGGGGGGGGGGGGGGGCGCGCTGGGGCGGGGCGGGGCGCGGCGGCCGCTGCAGCCCCCGTTGCACGCGCACACGCGGTCGGCCCGGTGGACAGCGGACAGAGGAGGAGAGGGAGTGCGCTCTAAAACGGTTCGTCACGGCGGGAAGTCCGACCGGGACAACGCATCCTCCTCCTCACACATCGTCGTGAATCACCTGGCAACGCACCAGACCTCTCAAAAAAATCAAGAACAATAATAAAACAAACAAAAATATTTCAGTTGGAAAGCTGCAGCAGAGTGTATCCAAGGCAAGGACATGAATCATCTGCTAAAGAAAGCATTCCCTCATCGTGGGTAGGAGTAGGAAGGGTTTTCTGGAGAGGCTCCGGCCGCGCACTCTGTCGAATGGATCCACCGAGCTTGATTTCCGTGCAACCCTTTCCCTTTCCCCCGTCCAGCCCTGCCCTGACGGCCGACGCCCTCCAGGGCCCGATAGCCGATGGACGCTGTGACGTCAGTGTGACGTCAGTGTGATGTCGGCCGTGACGTCAGACCCTTCACCCTAGCGACGGCTGCGCCACCCGCCCGTTCGTGTATCCGTCGGCCAAAAGGTCGCCCTGCATCGCGTGCGAGCGGATCATCGCTCACGAGCACCGCGCCGACACCGGGCCGCCGCCCCCGTCGCCGGGAGGCCGGTGTGCCGCTGTGTGCAGCAGTCGTGCAAGCAGAACCACGTGGTGCGGAGTCGGAGTTGAGAGAGAGAGAGAGAGAGAGAGAGAGAGAGAGAGAGA
>NW_026267141.1:137949-149562 GCF_000697945.3 Frankliniella occidentalis | reverse complement strand
GCCCGAAGCGGTATGCGAGCGAGAGAGAGAGAGAGAGAGAGAGAGAGAGAGAAGAGAGGGGGGGGGGAGAAGGTCGCTTCCGGCCGACCAGCGTATCCATTGCAGCGCCACGAGGAGGGAAATGGCTTCTCCTTACGCGGACATGGCGCCACACACACACACACACACGGCGTATGCAGATGATTAGATAACTCTCTTCAGCGCGTCATTACTACGGCTTATGAATGCCCCCGGCGTCATCAATGCGAGAGACCCGGATGGAAGTGAGAGGGGAGGGAGGGAGAGGGATGAGGAGGCTGACGTGTCCCGCCAGGCTCGGCCGGCCTCGCCTTGGCAGTGGCCTTCACCCTTTTAGCCCAAACAGCACGGGCGGGGGAAGCGGGGGCGGAGGGGGATGAAGGGAGTGGAATGGGGTAGAAAAAAGGTAGGGAGGGAGAGGAGGGGGAAGGAGGGAGAAGAGGGGGAGGGAGAGTCGAGGAAGAGAGTGTGCTGGAGGAGAGAGAAGGTCGCAGTGCAAAGGGCTTTGCACACGGGCGACCTCGGCACATCATTGTGCATTTTATGGAGAGAAGGGGGAGAGAGGGGGGTTATAAGGACGGGAAGTGTGGCACGGTGAGGGGAGGGAGGGGGAGGGGCGCGCGAAATGGACAACCTGCTGCGGCCGAGTAACACCCCACGAGCACGAAGGAGGGCGTGCCCGTGTCCGACATGAGGAGACACAACATTCATCCACTCACAGGGGAGGGAATATTTTTATAAGTGTGTCGAGATGCACATGTAAAACAAAAACACAAAACAAAAAGGATCGGACGAAAAAATACTGCTGACCAGAGCTCTGCAAAAGTCCCCTCACCGACCGACCGAGCTGACCGGCAGGCGGTCGGCACCGACCGCGTGCAGGTAAGAGGTGAGGAGGGGAGACAGCGCGGGAGCTCCTCTCCTCACCTCTCACCTGCACGCGGTCGGTGCCGACCGCCTGCCGGTCGAGCTCGGTCGGTCGACGAGGCGATTTTGCAGAGCTCTGCTGCTGACAAAGTCCATAAAGCCATTTTTACAGGCCCAGCGGGAAAGCAGTCAAACATTTTCGCACCTCCGTATCGTAACAACACTGTTGAAAATAAAGCGATAAAACGAAACGCGACTGTGATTCTCAGCGAGCAAACCGACTGTCGCAGTTCGCTATGGTCCTTGCAGGCGGTGCAGCAGCCCGTCTGCTTGTTTGGTGCCTCGGGACGGGCCAGTGCCGCGGGCAGCCACGGGCCAGTGCTCCGGCTGTGCCGGGCTGGGCGCCCCACCCCGCCACGCCACGCCGCCGGTGGCACCTGCTACCGCACTGCAGAGCAGGGGGCCCCCTCGGGGGGCAGCCTCCGCGGGCCTCGGCACAGCCCGCCAGGTACAGCACGCTTGTATCAACAGCGTCCAAAGTGTCCACGGATTTCTCGAGGATGCACTCACAACCACTCACTTTTGGGAATTTCAAGAGGACTTTGTTTTCCAGGTTCCATAAGAAATTCTGATGATTGATAGTAGGCGCCCATTTATGGTTTCAAGCCTAAATTCGGCACTCGATATAGTCGTCGTCAGCTCTTACACGCGAACCCAATTCTTATTTTGAAGTCCCACGGAGGCCGTGCTGTAAAATCCCATAGAACTTTCGCGATTTCTTCGAGAAATACCAGAGATTTTTTTTGGCACTGAAGAGAGAATAACGTACTGTACCGGTCGCCGCGGACAACAGCCCAGTGTGCCGCTGAGTGGAGTGGTGCGACATGCTCCTTGTCGGGAGTCTAAAAAAATAATAGTACAAGACTGTATACTCCCCTACACTGTCTTAGTTTACAAAATTAGGTCTTGTTCTTGACCGCAAGCGACACCTTCTAGTACAAGTAGTACACGAACGCAGTAACACACCTCACGTATCAACAGCATCGACCTTCTCGCCCGGCCGCGGCCTACGCCGCACAAGCATACCCATAACCAGCTTAGTGGGTCGTGACTACCAGCTCCGCGTCACGCTAGGCACGTGAGTCACGCCGGTTACCGACGGGCACGGCACAGATGCGCCGGGAAACGACCGCCAGGTAGGCACAGGCATTGGTGTCCGACGGGTGACGAGATCCCCCAGGCCTACCCAGCAGTGGAGCGCCTGCAGGGCGGCGGGTAGGCAGTGCCGCCCGACACCCGTGCCCAACGGAGGTGCCTACCCAGCAGGGGAGCACGGGAGCATCTGCAGGACGGCGGGTAGGCAGTGCCGCCCGACACCCGTGCCCAAAGGACGTGCCTACCCAGCAGGAGAGGGCCTGCGGGGCCACAGGTAGGCAGTGCCGCCTGACACCCGTGCCCAACGGAGGTGCCTACCCAGCAGGGGAGCACGGGAGCATCTGCAGGACGGCGGGTAGGCAGTGCCGCCCGACACCCGTGCCCAACGGAGGTGCCTACCCAGCAGGGGAGCGCCTGCGGGGCGGCGGGTCGGCAGTGCCGAATGCTAGGCGGTCCAACAGGCAACACCTCCCGGTACCCGTGCCCCGTGCACGCGCGGAGGTTGCTAGCCGGCTCAGATGCGCGGGATGTTGCCGGTGAACCCAGTTCTGCCCGCAGTGTACGGGACGCAGCTAGCGGCGCGGGGGCGGGGCAGCGCGGGGGCGGGGCAGCGCGGGGCAGCGTGGCGCGGCGTGGTGGGGCGTGGGCGGTCCAGAACACGACCCACGCCACAACGCCCGTTGAGTCAGGTCATGGATGGGACAATGCCTTCACACCTACAGCCAAAAAAAAATAAAACAACGCCGTCCGTGAAATACATTAGCAACATCGCAATGTTGTGCGAACCACACAGCGTTGTGACGCTGCAGTCAACCTTTTCAAAATTTCACAATAAATCCTTTCACACCGATGTGAAGGATTGAGAGAAATCGTCCAACGCACGTTCCTTACTGAGCGCTCACTTCCTGTGCTTTGTGCGGGGGCCAAGGCTGAGAACGCGAAAGCGTAAACCGACCGGACATGCATGCCATAGACAAGGGGGTAAATTTAGACCGACAAACTACATTATGCGAGGGAAAATAGAACGAAAGGGGGGAGCGAGAGGGTAGTTGCAGAGAAAGCGCAGATACCGCTGTTTAGCCTCATCGCCCCCCATCCCCCTTTCCACCACCACCTCACACATCTCATTCACTAACTCACCCGCCCGCAAGGCCCGCCCGCATGCGTCACACAAACACCAGCGAGCGAGCGAGCGAGCGAGAGAGAGCGAGAGCGAGAGCGAGAGAGAGAGAGAGAGAGAGAGAGAGAGAGAGAACATTCATAAATCGATCCGCGCAGCGAAGCAAGGAATCGAACCCAACAGAAACCCCCCACAATCTCCCCCATAAATCCGGTAAATCCGCTTGGCAAACTCAAGCAGCTCAAACGGCCAGACCGCCGCCCGCCCGCCGCAATCTAAGAAATGTGTTCACGATAAAAAAAAAATAAAGTAAGGGGCTGCTCCATCCGCATGCCACTTGGAAACAGTTCAACTGAGCAACGCAACTATTGCGCTTCGCTAATAGAGACAGAGAGGGAGAGGGTGGCTTGCATTCCATTCTATGGTAATCCTCGCGACGGCCCCACCCCGCGCGCGACAAGCCGACCAAACGAATTGGACAGTCGGCTTTGTATTCAGACGCCACCGGGCGTGTGGGCCGGTGAGAACCATACGATCCTCTCCTGCTCGGAATTAATTTCTACTTTTGGCAAGGCGCGGGCGTGCGGGTGCGGGACGGGCGGCCGCGGCGGCTGGCAAGCGCGTAAACCAAAGAGTTCTAGCTGCAGCAGGTTCCTCCGCGTGCGCGCCGCTCTAACGGCTCCAACCAGGGCGGCATTAAGATAACCGGCCAACAAAACGCTTTATTGCACATGGACCGCCCAGTTCTCAACATTCACCCTCCAGTCGCCTACATATTTGGCACGAACAAGCCATAAGGCGGACGGGAGCATCCACCACCCAAATAGTTGGCTCCATGAGGCACCTTGGTCAGTGACCGCGAGAAGAAACAATGGAAAACAGAGGTATGGCGCACCGCACATATTTAAAGGTGCTAAAGCTACACTCTAAATGTCAAGGGACAATTTTGTCCGTAGATTTGCAACGATTTCGTGCACATCCAGAAAGGATGCAATTTTGTTGGACAAATTGTGTGAAGTTTCACACAATTTGTCTAGTTTTAGGAACAAAATTGAACCCTTATGGATGTGCACGAAATCGTTGCAAATCTACGGACAAAATTGTCCCTTGACATTTAGAGTGTACATTTAGCTACAGAAAGTTTCTACAAAGAAATTGCAACCAGTATATCAAAATTAATTAGTAATCTCTAATATGTTAAATTGGAATCGGCAAAGAGGATTAGGACGATTGGTACCCCCTCCCCCCTCACATCGTACACACACGTACCCACGATGGTGGGGCCGATCAGGTACGGTCTGCTGGAACGGAAGTATTTGGCCTCAATGCGTGAGCGCTGTATTCCAAACGCTCCAAAGCTCACAGTGGCCCTCCGTTCCCATTCCACGATACACAAAAGATTTGTTTGGGGGGATAAAATACCCGCAACCTAACTCTGTCCGTCATTCAATAACAGAGATAACTTTAAAAGCTACACCAAACTCGCCTGTCCATCAAGAGGACACGATGAGCCTAATCCCTGGGGCACGGTCCGGACAGACACGATAAACATATCGAAATACACATCCTCAGTAATGCAGTGCATACCGAGGTTAGGCAATGGCATTGTGTAAGAGAAACGTTAACTTACGAGAATGAAATCGTAACATGCTTTGCTTGCTTGTCTCTCAATAGATAAATTTGGTAAAAATCAACAACGCGCTTAAAATTTTTCGAATTGATTGCTGATGTAACACAATCGCTGTTTTTCTTTTTAACATCCCAAGCAAAGTCCAACAGTGTGCAGCACACTGCCGCCGCCCCTCTCCCACGGCTCTACTCATCAGTCATTACCGAATCGTCAATCCAGGCCGTTCCACGTCCACGGCGCCGACTTGGCCGATATAAAGCGTGTACCGTGGCGCGGCGCTGGCGCGGGGTGCATCGCCCCGTACAATACCTATTGTGCTCAGCCGCGAGGCCATAAGGCCGGCAGGGAGGCCACCTGCACTCGGCGCGGCCAGCGGCGGCCAGCGTCAATAACAAGTTCAGATCCAATAAACAGACGCGGCGCGGACCCGCCATGGGAATGCTCAGTAAAATGAATCATGCGTGTTCGAATGCGGATCGGTTGTGACACGTTTCAAGTGCAGGTGGCAATCTTGCTGCTCTCGCCTTCCCGCTTACCGCGCCGGTTCCATTCAGTTACATAGAGAGCAACTTCATAGCAGCTTCAACCAGCTCCACCCTCACTCACCTGCAAAAACAAGAAGCAAAAACAGGTATTAGAATACATGTATCTGAAGTTTGGCTCGGAGTTAGTTTAGTCTCAGTCAATGCGCGCATTCCTAGAGAAGGCGAATTGGGGAGGACCAAGCTAGCCGGCGGCAAGCCGTCTGCTGCATCTTGAGGCGCAGGGGGTGGTGGCGAGGTGTGGCGCGGCGGAGCGTGGCGGAGCGTGGCGGAGGTGGGGGTGGGTAGCCATGGCAACGCCCACGTGGCGACCGACAACACGGCGGAGAGGGAGAAGGGCGCGGCCGGCCTGCCGGGGACCTGCGCACATAGTGGGTGCACCTGTACACCAGTTAAGACACGGTCAAGACACCAGTCAAGACACAGTCAAGGTACACCAGAGTTGAGGTCCAGTAAAGAAAAAGTCCAGCGAAGTATGGTAAGGGTCGAGCAAAGTACAGAAAAGGTCCAGCAAAGTACAGTAAGGTCCACTGACGTAAGTTGAGGTGCACTGAAGTAAGTTCAGGCACACTGAAGGAAGTTGAGGTACACTGAAGTAAGTTGAGGTACACTGAAGTAAGCTGAAGTAAGTTGAGGTACACTGAAGTAAAATGAGGTACACTGAAGTAAGTTGAGGTACACTGAAGTACGTTGCGACCCACTACAGAGGTCTACCAACCAAAGCAACTGGGGATCTTTTTAGATCCACCAAAGTTGAGATATACCAAGTTTAAGACCCATTAAAGTTAAGATCCACTATAGTTAAGGTCAACCAAAGCTAAAATTCATACTAACTTATCGAGTTCCCGCTTGGCACAGGTCAACACATGACAACTTGGGAGTTTCGGATCGGAGTAAAAGCCACACGGACCCGTGACTGACTCACCTCCCGCGCCTTCAAAATGAAGACGTCAGACGTAGCGTGGCACATCAATTAAAATTCCGACAAGAAAGCCCTTTACACACACACACACACATGCATCAAACACACGGCGATAACGTACATCTCCGAATTAACATATTCCCTTCCTTTTTCCTCCCAGAGGCGTCGGTCCACCCAGGTGTTTATTGAAACGACAGGGTATTAGTGCCCCCTGGCCTATCCCCCCCCCCCCTCCATCCTTCCTACACTCGCCCGCTCCGCCGGACCCACCGCCGCGTCCAGCCGCGTCCAGCGGGCTCATTACCAGGGGTCGCCTGATCCGGGAGGGAGGGGGGGGGGGGGGGGCAGAGAGGTACAATCTCACTGCAGGGAGACCCGTTACGGACAGAATATTGGTAAAATAGTCCCCAATTTCTTGGAGTCGGCCACACGATGGCGGCGCTCAATAGACTGTACCACACGGCACGTGACAGCAAATGAAAAGTCTTATCTGCCGACATATCCTCGCTGGCTCACTGCTGCCATGAGGCCGGTGCAGCAAGGCTCCCCCGCCCCTGGCACGCCCATGGCCCGGCCGCTCCTGCAAGTGGGTCACATGCCCCATGGCGGCCACTGCAAGTGGCTCCAGCACTAGCGTCCACACCTGTTCGCATCCTCTCTCTCTCTCTCTCTCTCTCTCTTTTATTTTTCTGATCAAATCCCCGCACCGCGCTACAGTCAGTGCAGCCAGCACGCCCAGCGAGCCACACTCGCTAACGTGTTTGCCGCTTTCGACACAAACCACGTTATTTCCAAGACACAAGGCGAGTTATCGGCGCAAACACGGTTATTCCGCGCGTCTGCAAAGGGCCTGACCACTATCAAGATGTGGACGCCCCCGCCGAGCCCGACCGACTGACTGACGGGACGGACTCCGATGGGAGACAGATAACACCCCGCTGGTACCTGCACGCCGCTGGCCCCAGGAGCGCAGGAGCCGCATCCTTTTGGGGGCGGCGGGCGTCTTTGAAATTACCAAACAAAAAAGAAAAGATGGACCCATTATGGTAATAAAGTACCCCATCTATACCTTCTCAGTCAATGAAAACGACCAGAACATTTTACCTGAACACTGTGAAAAATATCCTCGTAAATTTACATTTGTTATAACCTTTGATTTACAAAGTGTTGTAAATTTGCGACAACCCATTCTTGTTTGTCAATTAATCCCAAGTCGAAATGGATTACGGAAAAATTTTCCATGATGTGTCGCAAACTTACAATTTGAAATTGATCGACAAAGCAAGAATGGGCTAACGAGAGTAGAAATTACAACAAATGTTGTACGAGGATACTTTTTACAGTGTTCGGGAAGATAATTGGTGAAGCAGCGACATTCCGCAACCCTGCAGAGCGTTTGACAGTCCCCGGCCCCACGGGGCGAGCTGACCTAGGTCACAGCAGACAGTCCTTGCGGGCCTTCGACACGCCTTGCACCTTACGTAACGGGTCAGGACGAGCCGAGCGATCAAGATCGGGCCGTGCGAACCCAGCAGCTCGACCCGCGCAGGTACGGTGAACAGCAAAAACTAACGAGTTAAATAGAAAGCCCGCGATGACGTTTTGCTGGTATGACCGTTTCCACTGATAAATCAACCGCTCATCAGATATAAATCATATGAAGGGTGGCATTTCAGTGTCTTGCGTACGAAGCCTACCACAATGTGTGTGGACTCTGTAACTTGCTTTCCAGCGTGCACAGCGAGGTCTTTTCAGTACTGGATGCATTTATCAGAGCACAGTCGCTATTACGACGAGCACACCACGGGCGGCGGGGACGTTGGAGCGTAGCGACTGCTGCTGAGGCACGCCCTCGGCTGAAGGAGGGACGTGACGGAGAAGGGCGAGGAGCCGGAGCAGCGCCATGCACTTGGGCGGGGCGGGGCGGGGCGTGGTAAGGTGTGGCGGGGCTGGGCACGGCGTCGCGACGCTAAGGCGGGGCGCGGCGGGGCGGGGCGGGGCGGAAGGTGTCACTTATTAACCTGCTTACGGACGTGCACTTGTTTACACGCCTCATCAACGCGGGACAACAACAGCGCGGCCACCAACACGCCGAGGACAGGGCGAGAGAGCGAGAGCGAGAGCGAGAGAGAGAGAGAGAGAGCGCGAGAGAGAGAGCGAGAGAGAGAGAGCGAGAGAGCGAGAGAGAGAGAGAGAGAGAGAGAGAGAGAGAGAGAGAGAGAGACACGGAGGGAGCGAGATAGAGAGAGGGAAGGGGAGCTGGCAGAAGTCTGACGGATTCCAGCTGGCCTGGCCGGGCGGCGCCCTTCGAGGCGCCCTCGTCAGTGCCCTGCCCGGTCCCGGTGGTCGGTGGTGCCCTCCAGTGCCTCCGGCCGGAGGGTGCCTCCCTTCCTCCCCTCCCTCGTGGGCAAGCACCCTCCCTCCCTCCCTCCCTCCCTCCGAGGGGCGGAAGCACCGCGCGACCAGACCGTCCTGGTCCACAGCAAAGAACTGCATCAGAAATAAGGGCGCGGCGCGTGTTGCTCTGCGCTGCGCCCCTGCTGCGGGCCGCCCGCCCGAGGGCCGCCCGAGGGCGCGGGGGGAGCGAGCTTCACACCCCAAGGCCAGCAGGGCCAGGGCAGGCGGGCGAGCGCCGCCCCAGCCCCAATAGTGCAGCGGGACCGTGCCGTGCGGCGACGGGAACGAAAACCAATACCGGAACCATTGCAGCTCCTCCTCCCTCCTCGGATGACTCACCCCCGCGCCTCAAGACGCACCCGCCCCGCCCCGCCCCGCCCCGCCACCCCAGCGGCGCACGCCCGGGCGGCACGCGTGACGGCACGCCGGCGAGATCAATACCACGCACGAGCCGGAAAAAGTACAACCACGCCCCGAGGACGTCCTCTCAAGGGACAACATGGTTCGCGCAGATGGACAGAGCCCAGGGCCCATAGGGGTAATCGTCCTCTCGAGTCCTCGATGACGTCACCACGGCCGGAACTCTAAAGGCCCTCTCCGTCCTTACGATATGGCTCGGCGCCGGCCGGGCTCTGTCCGAATGAGAACAAGTCGGCGCTGCTGATAAGCCACGCGCCAAATTGACCGCGCGGGTCTCAAGTGCTCCTCGAACGGGGAAACCACCCCCCCCCCCCCATTTTTTTCCCTCCGCTGCAAGCCATAACGCGAGGGGGGAAAGGAAAAAGTTGTTAATGAAAAGAGAATCCCTCGCCTTCCTTATTCCCGCCTCCAGCTTTAGAGTGTAGGACGAGCCCCATCCTTCCCTTGATCCTATTTCACAAATTGCATTGTACGCCCCCTCCCCGCTACCTCCCAGCCCTTGTACGAACACCACCGCCACCCGGCTAACCTATGGGGTCACACTGGGTCAACATCAACATGGCGTAAAAAAAAAAAGAAGGAAGAAGCCAACAGCCACAGCAATATACATACATACTTTTTCATTTTTATTCTCTTGTTTTTTTGTTTAATTTTTTTACAAAACATATTATGGGATGAGATGAGGTCTTACACACCGCCCTCGCAAATTATAAGTCCCAAGTATCTGGTGTGCAAACAGTGTACCGCGGAGAGGACGCCCGCGCTTCAAATGTCAGAACTGTTCGTGTCGAGCCCGTCAAATTATTGATGATGATGATGACTCGTTCTGATGCAAGAGTCGCGTTCACTCCACATCCCGATCGGATTGCAGCACAAACTGGAGCGAGCAGACTGCTAGCAGTGCTGCTGCGGTGGGGCGCACGTCT
This sequence comes from Frankliniella occidentalis, assembly GCF_000697945.3. Classification (NCBI taxonomy): domain Eukaryota; kingdom Metazoa; phylum Arthropoda; class Insecta; order Thysanoptera; family Thripidae; genus Frankliniella; species Frankliniella occidentalis. Next base: position 139,565 of record NW_026267141.1, on the reverse strand, counting down.
CGGGACGACTCACTGTCATTCGTTTCAGCGATGGGATATATATTCTCGTTTTTCCACGCGGTGTATGTTTTTAAGCGAAGAGAATAAAGGAAAGACGCGGCGCGGGCAGAAGACTAGTCGGCTGTTCTCCCATGGCGTGCGAGCCGAGCAGAAGCGTGCACGCGTACGACACTTGCGTGTGTGACGCAACAGAGCGGCGCGTAGGGAAGAGTTTGACAAACGCACAAAGAGTCAACCGGCCGGGCGGGAGTACCACACGCAAGTGTGTGTGAATATGTCGCGCACATGTAGGTGTGCGAATGCCCAGTCGTACACTTTGAAAGAGAGTATAGAGGTGTGAATTTTCCTTTGAAATTCACACACTTCTGCCCCCATATGAACGAGTGGCGTCTACACACCTCTACAAGAGTGCAACATTCATACACTTGGGTTTTCGAGAGCATCTTCATAGTGCTACATGAGAGTCACACCTTTAAATATATACCGGGTGTTTCAGAGCACGCGCCGCGGTGTTGCGGGATTGCATACCCTAGGGGCTATGGCGCCTTACGGGAGGACAGAGTAGGCAAACCCGCCGACAGCGGCGCGTGCTCTGAATCACGTGGTACGTAGAGTTCCACCCCTCGGCTCGTTACACAGCCCAGCTTGTAGGGCGGCGCGGCGGCGTCGCCACCAGCCACCATGTACCACCATGATTACAACAAGCCGGGCTGCTAAAGAGACAAACCAGGAACGACCGCGCCATACCATAACCAGGCCAACGCCCCCTCCCTTACTTAAGTGTGGATCCCCCACCCCCTCCTCCTCTCTTCCTCCCTCGCACTGCACTCCCGTGTGGGTCTTATGCAACCGCCCAGGCCGCACCGTTAGGTTATCATATTCAACGGAGCCACGATTTAACGCACACATTTTATCCTTCGAAGAAAAAAAATGAAAATAAATCTAGAAACCGCGTTTTCCCGTAGAAGTTATTAGTATACTGTATTTATTGTGGAGAAAATAGTAGTGTAGTATGCTTGAAAGACGGGGTGCTTTACATGAACATGAGTTTTAAAAAAATCTCTATGAATAAAAATACCAAGTACTTTGGCAGCAGCAAAAACAACAACAGTTAGCGTGACGTCACGGACACCCACACCTCTCGAGTGTCACCCATGTGAAAGCAGCTGAGCAGCTACTCCTCGCCGCGGGTATTCTCTTACACCCCCCGCCCCCTCCCTTTTCCCCCGCCTCGTGTTCCCGGGCATAACGATGCTACCTCGCTAGAGAATAGAAGCAATAGAGAACGTCATAGAAGCATATAGAAGCATCCTTCAATAATGTGCGGCATTGTCGCCATAACAAAATGCATCATGTCTCAATAACACCATCAGATGATCGGCGTCATCTGCATGAGCGCCACGCATTTATCATCGTCGTCCACACCGACACGATCACTGTCAACGCCATTGCTGTCACACTCCCTCGCCTCGCCCAACTAAACCCGCTGATCGGGCGGCACTTTTCTCTTTTTCCAACGCTCCGCCAATAAGCCCGCCGTTAATGCTGATGCAGATCCAGTTTGAGGCCCCCCCACGGGACACGCTCGGCTGGCGGCGAGGGGCGGCGCGGGGCGG
>NW_026267141.1:135462-136618 GCF_000697945.3 Frankliniella occidentalis | reverse complement strand
ACTCTCTGGCTTTGATCTCGGCCACAATATCAACGGGGACATCCGGCCGCCCCTAGCCGCCCCCACCCCCGCGCCCCTGCTGCCCTCCTCCGGCGGCGGCGCCTGGGGCGGCACTTGGGGGCGGCACTTGGGCGGGCTCAGCCTGGCCGCGACGACGTCTTGGACTGCTGGGAGGACGGAAGACCACTGCCAATAACACGTCACCCGGGTGCACTCAACTCTGCACATCTGCCTTACATCCTTTATTCCTGCATGACATTTTATTCGCACTTGGAGGTGTCTTATAACATTTGCCATCAGTACATCTGATCCTTCCTTTACTCTATAAGACTATTTTTTGCCGGTCCTCCGCTCTACTCAGCAGCAGCCTGGTTCTCGCTGCTCTACTCCCACTTAACCCGCTGCTACCACTCTCCTTCCCCCTTCCCTTTTCAGGACAACTCTAACAGTGGGGGAAGTGCTGTCTCTCTCCTCTCGGCACCCGGCCTGGCACCACCTGTACCTGCCTCGGCACGAGTCCCCTTGTTGTACATAAGGAGGGGCTTGACCTTCTTTGTCCGTCTGTCTGTCTGTGTGCCGTGTCTAGTAGCAGTGGAGAGCACAAAGTCACGTCCAAAACTCAAAATAGTTTTTAAAACTATGAATTCATTAAAATTTGTACACGCGTGACACTGTATCTGTGTTGTTAATGAATTAATTCGGCTATGTTCATTAATTTTGCCACCTGTGCTGAGATTAATCATGACATTTTAATAGTTAATAGTCCAAAGTTCAGCCACATGTAATAGTACACATTTTCACATTTTATTTCTACAGGAGATTCCTGGGAGGAATACAGTATCGGTTTCAGTCTGCCGTTCGTTTCGCGTGACATCATCAGACAACATGGAGACTGGATAAACGCGATAGACACGCAGAGTCACGGCGGAAGGATAAAACTTGCGATAGAAGAGGGGAGAGAGAGAAAGAGAGACGTTTGTCAGCCGTACCGAGTCAAGTCACCGATGGACAGCAGAGATGAGATGGATAGAGGAAGCAGGAGGGGTTAGTGGACGGGGGAGGGGGGAATAGAGAGATAGACGCGGTGGGCAGTATTAGGGTCGGGGATAGAGAGGGTCGCGGCGGAGCGGCCGAGGTCAGCGTAAACCGCATGCAC
>NW_026267141.1:130603-134347 GCF_000697945.3 Frankliniella occidentalis | reverse complement strand
CCCAAAAAAAAAAAGAAAGACTGCACAACAATTGCAATAAGCAGGCGAGGGTGAGTTTCGTGTGTGCGCGCATGTGCGTATACGTACGCCTTTTAAAAGCTCATTTAGTCCTGGGCATGCTTGCGACGCAGTGGTACACAGTGCGCAGTGCAAAATAAAAATTAACAGGTGTGGCGCACGCCGCACAGTGGTATACAGGGTGATCCACAGACCCCTTCCTTTATGTTGCTTATACTGTACCGGATGCAGGCGTGCGGGCGGGTTGCATACTCGCACGGGGCCATAAGGCGCGACGGTAGGCAAGCCCGCCCGCTCGCCTGCATGCGATACAGTATAAGCAAAATAAAGGAAGGGGTCTGTGGACCAACCGGTATGTAGTAAGTCGCGTGAAGCGGCGTAAAACCTAAACGCTGCGAAATTTTTGATCAAGCCAAGTACTTTAAAAGCATGAGGGAGGGAGGGCCCTTTCTCGTACTCGGGGCCCATTTCAGGAGGAAAAGGAGAGGTGGCATTGGGGGAGAGACGATGAGGGAGAGATGGTGGGAGGAAGGGAGATATGGAGGGAGAGAGAGAAAGAGAGAGAGGTGTGGACGGACAGAACACACAACAGTTTGGTGCGCCATTAGCGCGCCTGCTAGTCTCTGAAAAGTATAAGGGGCCGTCCGTAAAGCACCGTCCGAAGTAATGACCCCTCGAGCAGGTGGCCGGACGCGACACCACCAGCTGCAGCTGCAGACGGCGGGGCGCGTGCGAGTGCATGTGTGTGAGTGTGTGTGTGTGCATGTGTGTGTGAGTGCATGTGTGTGTGAGTATGTGTGCGCGAGTGCATGTGTGTGTTTCATTCACAGAGGAGTTTTATACCGCCGGGGCGGAAACACATGTGTGGGCCGCGAGGGGCGGAAACGCGACTAAAAAAAGAAAGGCGTCCGCGCAAAACTGCTGCACTTAGGCCCCAGCAGCTGCCAATGAGGGGGGAATGGGGGTCTCTCTAATGGTAATGGTTCTCGGAGACTCGCTCGCCGCTGCACAGGGGTCGTGTGACCAGGTCAACGCCAACGCCCTCGTTAGAGTCAATATTTGACTCCAGGGTGGGGTCGACGGCGCCGATGACGACGTGCCGTCGTACCGGAAGGGGAGGGACGTGTCCAATATCATCCAATAGCCTGATGGCCTGCTCGAAGCAAGCGTGCGACGACGACGCACCGTCGAGCGTCGAGGTGTCCAGCCGACCCGGCTCCAGCTTTGGCAAAATGAGACTGCACCAGTGTTGCCACGATAAGGTAGGCATTTTTCCCACGCACGTGTTCAGTCACTGGGTTGCAACTAGCGCCTTGCCGGCTAGGCAACCCCTCGACACAGATGTATGAAGGTATGGCCTACTGTAGGCTGCAGGCTCAGATGCAGCCCACTTACGGACAGGTGGAATTTTTGCCTACTTTATCCCGGTAACACTGCAAATGCTGTCACATGTCACACACAGTTTCCGGGTGATGTGTCCCCTGTTAGGCCTTGGCCTTTGGCGATCACTTGCTTTCGTACCAGTGCAGTACAGGTGTGCATCTGCATCAGTCGATCACGAGAGCACTAAAAGCGCATCGCGGAGGAGTGAAGGACACAAGAAGGAAGGCCTCGCGTTCGATCGGGACCCCAAGGCCGCGGCGTCACAGCGCGCGTCACACTCAACCGAGGGGTGCCCAACTGAGGTAATCAGGTGTACACAGAGTAGGTAATCCCTGGTAATCCCTGGTAATCACCGGTAATCATTGGTAATCGCCAGTAATCCTTGGTAATCGCCGGTAATCCTTGGTAATCGCCGGTAATCCTTGGTAATCACCGGTAATCGCCGGTAATCCCTGGTAATCGCCGGTAATCCCTTGTAATCGTTGGTAATCACCAGGTAATCGTTGGTAATCATCAGGTAATCTTTGGTAATCACTAAGTAATCCAGCCAGGAAATTCCTGGAAATCTTTGGTAATCACTGGTAATCTTTGGGAATCACTGGTAATCTTTGGGAATCACTGGTAATCTTTGAGAATCACTGGTAATCTGTGGTAATCAATGGCAATCTTTGGTAATCTCTGGTAATCTTTTGTCAGTGGTAATCTTCGGGAACCCTTGGTAATCATAGGTAATCTTCGGTAATCTTTGGTAATCCTTGGTAATCATCACTTTTTGGTAATCAGGTGTACACGATTTTTTCGAGTTGGGCACCCCTCGCACTCAACGGTACCCGTCTGGTCCGTACCCCGGGTCGGTACGTGCGGCACCTCCTCGGCCGGGTCCTCGGCCCCCCTTAGGCTCGCCGCCTGACCTACAAACAACTGAAGAGGTCCCGGCCCAGCCTACGGGGCCTACGGGGCCCATGGGGCCCGGCCCCAGGCCCCCGGGCGGCGGCGGCCACGTCTCCTCCAGCACTATCAGGCTCGTAACTTTTGCCTAAACATCCGGGCGCGGCAAAAGGATAATGCTCAAAATAAATAAATTTAAAAAAAACAACAACAAAAAAAAACTAGAGCGCAAGGCGCAACGGCGCGGGCGTAAGTGCGTATTATCGAAGCGAGGGATAATAAAACCGCCATCAGTTCCTTATGTATTTTTAACAGTGTGGCAATCAGTGACGCGGTCCGCCCGTCGGTCGGGTCCTGATGAGGGCGTGCGGTGGTGTGCGCAATATAGGGGCCTCTCACACATGCAGCCGTCAATGGGCGAGACAAGGAAATAAATCCCATTCTTTGTTCCACACAGAGTGAACGATCGACTATGAAAAATGATGGGGGGGCATAAGTTGAAAGTTAGGGGGGTCCAAAAGTGTCCAACAACAAGGGGCAAGCGGGGAGCAGAGCAGAGCGAAGGGTTGTTGCCAGCCAGCGAGGAGGCCCTGGACCGCGGCCAGCAGCAGCCCAGCTCAGAGCTGCGGCACAAAGGAGCGCGCACATTTGCATTCGAATTCAGGAAAACAACAACATTCATTTCGTAGATGCTGCACAGCAGAGGTGGGGCGTGGCGGGCCACAGGTGCAGCAGTGTGGGGCACGAGGGCGACGCGCGCCAAAAATAAGGCAGCTGCCGCCGCCCCTCAGCTGTGCGGGTAAAGGGGCGCGGGGCGGCGGCGGCAGGCGGGGACGGACGGTCGGACTTTGACTAAACGCCGAAAACTTCCCAGCGTTGGGCAGCGGGAAAAATCCACTCCAGCCGGCATCATGATATTCGCGGCCCGGACGCGACTCGGCCGCGACTGTGTGAAGTAATAGGTAAAGTGAACGCAGCGCGCCGGGCGGGGCGGGCACTTTCACTGGGCGGGGCGGGGCGTTCGCGTGGGAGAGGGGTCCGCCTCGCCCCGCCCCGCCCCGCCTGCACCGGTGCACCGGACTGACATGTTGACACCATAGCCGCCCGGTCGTCCGTCCGTCAGCCAGTCCGTCCGTCCGTCCGTCCGTCCGTCCGTCCGCGCTCTCATCGCTCGGCGCCGCCATGCCATCCCCACACGGCGGCGCGGCCGCTTTCTTTTCTGGCACCTCCTCCACACATACTGCAAGTCAAAGTGCGTAGCGCAAGTCGCGCACATGCAGAGCAGAGAGCAGACAGTGGACAGGGCGTCGAAGTGAACAGGGCGCCAGGGGGGGAAACGGTTGACATGCGCCGTGTGACTAGGCGACGCATCCCAGCTGGTCAGACGTCCTCCAAGACCCAATTTAGAGTTCTAGTCAGACGAGCCAGACCGACATGCATGGGCTAACCCCCCCC
>NW_026267141.1:128336-130223 GCF_000697945.3 Frankliniella occidentalis | reverse complement strand
ATCGGCCAGGCGCGTCCTCTGCCCCGTTCTGTTTACCCCCACCCCACCCCCCAACCCCAACGGACGGACACAGATGAGGCCTTGTATTTGAAATCATGCAAGCAACGCTGCTAAGACACGACGAATAGCCTTGGCAGGAGCGGCCGTGGGCCGTAGGGCCCGAAGCAAGGCAACACAAACATTCCCTTGTTGGGCCCAGCTGGGGCGGGCCCGGCGCGCACACACACTCGGTACATAGCAAAATACAAAGAACATACACATTTCATTCACTCAATTATGTTCACCCCATGCCAAAGTGTTATTTTTCCGCGGTAGGCACGCTGCTTGCCTGGCATTTGCCCTACTTGGGGTCTATCTGTCTGTTCGTGACTCGCGGCGACGCACCGAGCACCGCGAGAGAGGGAGGCAAGGAGAGGTGAAGGATGGCGCCACGCCACGCCACGCCCCGCCCCACCAGGGGCCGCTGGGCGGGGCTCGGAAAGTGAAAAGGAAGCCCCGCCTTGCGACCCGTAGTTAACAGTCCGCCAAACAAGTGGCGAACAACCGCAAAGAGAAGTATTTAAAATGCCCTCTTCTTTTCATAACTACTACTATTGCCACAGCTATACTACGACATGCGTAAACTTTGTGTCTAGTCCAGTTACAGAGTTCAAACTCGGCTGCGCAACGCTGTGGGGTGCCACCTACAGAACTAAGGGTGTCACAGAAAGAAGAGTGAGATGCAGAACAGCCTACTAGGCATTTTGCCCATTTTATCTACAAAACAAAACAAAAACTGCACCCTTCCTTGTCGATACCCTTATGGTCGAGGGGTGGGCGACTTGAATTTTTCGTGTACACAGGAGTACGGAGTACACGGAGTACAGTCGGAGAACACTGAGTATTGCCGGTCGGAGCGCACAGAGTACACCTGGAGTACACCCGGAGTACAGTCGGAGTACGCGGAGAACTTGCGACAAAAACAGCCGGAGTACACGGAGTACAATCGGAGAACACCTGGAGTACATTTTGGCCTGTACACAGGAGCCGCCCAGTCGTCCACCCCTCGCTTATGGTTCTGGAGGTGAATCTCCTGTCAGGGCTACGACACAACAGTGTTGCGGGTTTGCATACCCTAGGAGGGGCGCGATAGCGCCTTACGGGTAGAGCGAGTAGGCAACCCCCCAGCATACTGTTGTGTCGTGGCCCTAACACGGGCACACACGTTTAGCTGCGAAAATTTGCGGGCTAACTTTTCGCAGCTCACACGTTTGCTTGTTGTTTAGAAATTGAACTCAAAGCTGTTATTGGACTAGAAGCAGTCCATGCAGTCCACTGTACACTGCTGTGCTACTGCTGGTGTGTGCCCCGCATTTTGCCCGCTTTTCTGGCAACTCTGTCACCGCACTCTCCTGGCGCGCACCTCACTCCTGGAGAAAGAGCGCGCGTTTACTGACCAGGATTGTGATATTGACAGCGACGGGATGTGTTTGTTGACAAAACTAGGGGTGTTTGTAGACCGGAAGGGGAGGGTAGGGGGGGAGGGGGAGTTCTGTTGATGATATGGGGGAGGCTAGGCTCGCCTAGGCGGGGACGCGCTGCGGTGTCTGCGGGGTGTTTGTGTTGACAGGATCGGGACTGGGGAGATGGGAAAACGTGCTTAGTGCGCAGCATGGGCAGCGTTGACAGGGAGCACCCCGGTGCAATCACCCCCTCCCTGTTATGACAGCGAACATTGACAGGAGATGCGGAACTCTCCGGGAAACGTGGCCGCCATCCTCTAGGTCGGGGAGAGGACTCTGCCAGGATGGTCAACGTCCATTCAACGGGCTCCACGTCGAGGCACTGACTGCACGTTGCACAGGGGGTCCCCAGGGACCAGGACAGGAGCCCGCAGGGGGCAGGGGC
>NW_026267141.1:112872-128076 GCF_000697945.3 Frankliniella occidentalis | reverse complement strand
CCCCCCCCCCTTTCCGATGGCGGCGGCGGTGGCAGGGTGGGCTGACCTGTGGAGGCCATAGCAAGGGCCGACCTGGCCCCGGCCGGCTCTAGGACAAGATGACCTATCTGCAGGAACTTGAATATAACGTACAACAGACAAACTTAGGTCTTTTCTTAAAAGCGTCAAAATCAACACATTTACATAATTAAACAAAACACACACACACAAAAAAAAACTCTACTCCTAATTGTGCTTTGCAAGTGGTTTTGACTTCACAGAGCCAAGGTCCATTAATATTTAAAAGAAACTAGGCAGACCTTCACTAAGTATAACAAGCACACTACCTTGAAGCACACTTATCTTATGATTCTTTTCAGAAGGATTGCCATTTCAGCCAATTACAGGTTTAATGAACAGAGTGACTGCATTGGCTGCATTGGTTTGGTAGCAGAAAAAAATTTAAATGGCAGGAGCAGATTAATAGATAATAAACCAAAACATAATTCAATGGATTTAAATATCCCATTGCCAATTTTTTACTGAACTACATTATAAAGTTAAAACAACTATAAACCAGAAGAACGGATATGTAGAATGAGTAGTTTAAAAACAATTCACAGGGTTATGACAATTTTTGACAATGTGTGATTAAAGGAGAACAGTTGTATAAAAAGCGCAAAGTTTGAAGAAATGAACTGTAAAATTCAAGGCATATCTCAATCACATTAATTTACTTCTTTCCTGTCAATTAGTAGAAGTGTGTGCTAATGAGTGGAAAAAAAAATACAAACCAAAATAAAATCCATTCGTTTCACAAAAACACAAATTAGATTTGAATTATCTAGAGGGGGTTGAATAACGTTGAGTGCCAAGCATATTGGCATATTATTGTTATTTTTATTGTGATTATCGTTGTTTTGTCGACCGTATAGGTTAAGACAACTCACCCAAAGCTCGGTGCCCCAACTCATCTTGAGGAAGGTGCAAATCCAAAATGGGGTTGTAATCCACAGCACAGAGGCGAAACTAAACACTCAAAAATCAAAATTTCACGCTCGCGGGATTTAATTTACGCCAGTAAACGCAACTCAAACATGGCGAATCACGTCAACAGCATCGGGAACGGCCGACGGGTACGTCCACGAACGTCCCTGACGAACACAGAAGACACACTGACGACTGACGTCACGGCAAGGTCCGACTCGGATTCAAAAACAGGATCTGTTGGCCATAAAACCTGCCACTACGTGCGGCCAGCATTCAGCTTTTTGAGAATCGGACATTAATTCCAAAAAATGCCAAGCCACTGAGCCTTATCAGCCTGTTAAATCACTGTGACATTTGTAAAATATTTATCTTTCTTTTTTGAGAAAATTCGTGTGCTCACCTCCTAGCTTTCGGAAAGCAATATGTTAGTGCTGATATGTTGGCAGAAGTGCATTAAATTAAGAAAAACAATTGAAAGACAAACAAATGCTGGACCGCTTTTGAAATTCTGACAGCTGACCTCAGAAGAGCCCCAAAAGGTGTTTAAGGTATATTTTATGTTCTTATTTCACGAAATTATTCAGGATGACAGAAAAGGAAGCACGCAAAACTGCAGAAGATCTGCAGGAGTGGGCCAAACGAATGGGCTTTACTCCGGGGTCCAAATTTGTTAGTGCAGAAGAGTTTCCAAGCACCGAAGCATTTCAGAAGTTAGTTCTCTTAGTAGTAAATTAATTAGTAATGATTTAGCCTTAAAAAAAATTCTTTATATTTGACCCAATTTGTTTCATCACAGATTATGCAAAGGAAAATCAATTGCTTTCTGGCAAGATATCTTGAAGAATGTCAGACCAAAGAATGAAGTATTGCACATTCAGAAGAATCTGCTTCTTGACCGATTAAGGAAGGGTAAAACTCTTGAGAAGGATCCAGTGAGTCATTCTTAATTCTTATATGAACTTCAACCATTCACCTGCTAATCCTTATATTTATTTCATTGTTGTCAGCTTCCTGGTATTGGCAAACAATTCCTCCTTGCCTCAAAACTTGCTGCACAGCAAAAGGAGAAAACTGAGCTGCTGGAATCCATTCAAAAGCGTGAAACTGCTATTAAGGCTAAGGAAAAAGTGTTAAGGAAATCAGGCCATAAGATCATTGAATTAGATAATCAAGTTGATGAACTAAAAAAGAAACAACTAATGTTTAAACTGAAGGCTGCTGATTGCCGTTCAAAGATAGATTGGTTCAAAGAGATCTCAGATGTTGTCAGTGATCTATGTCCCCCTCCACCAAACGCCAAGCCTTCAACAAATATGTCATCTGATACTGCTGAGGTTTTTATCTAAACACGCTCAAGAAACAAGTATTACTAAAAGTGCTCTTGATTATTAATACCTTATTCATTTTAGGCTGCTCTGCGCAAATGCACTGATGCAATCAGAGAATTTCATTCTAAATCACCTGAAAATGATCTTGAAATAAGTAAAAGTGACGAGACCGAAGATGCTCATTTAAAGCACCTGTGGGAAAAATTTAGATCTAATATTAATGGATGGGGAGCTAAGCAAATATCAGATGCTCTCTGTCAAGTTTTAATGCCAGAACTGATTGATGAGATATCAGCTCTCTGTGCAGATGACTCGACTACTTCAAGGTTTGTATTGTCTGTAACATATAACTATTTTCATTGTTTACCCTCCTGCTCACCGGCGCCTGTCCCCTACACCCCATAGAAAAATAAACAAACAAAAATATGCTTTTGTTTTAACTTTTACAGATCATCTGATGCCCATCCATCTCTCATCAACAATGCTCTTGCTATTTTGCCTGCCAAGCAGATGGAATATGTTCTTGAGTTTATTAATCTGTCAACTAAATCAAAGATTCAGGAAGATGAGATACAGAAATTAAAGGAAGAACTCACTGAAACACTTAGTGTAAGTTTACAATGCTGAAATGATGATTATTTCTTTCATAAAAACCATTTTTATTTGCTTTTCAACCCTCTTTGCACAGCTTTTGAAAGAAAACACTTCTATGCTCAATAAGTCATCTACTAACACACCTGAAATCGTAAAAGTTTGGATTGAAGCACAGTCAAAGAAGGCTCAGCTTTCGGCTAAGCTGCAAGGCATTAAGTTCGAAATTGCTAGACTGAAGGAAAGTGTCCCTTGTCGGTCTGTCGTCTCATCAAGTTTGAAATTAGTGAAAGAAGAATTAGCAAAGCTTGATTTGCAAGTGGTACGCCTAGTGAAATTTTGAAGTGGCTCAAATATGGTTTAATAGTTTACTAATCCATCAATGCACTACAGGACAATGACAAGAAGCAGGTGGAGCAAAATCTAGCTCACATGAAAATGGTCAGTGTCAGACTCAAATCAGCTCAGTCAAAAGCTCTGAAAATGCGCTCTGATTTTAACAGTCAGGTGCCTCAGTTCTTTAAAAGGGCAAGAAACAAGAGTTTTGATTCTGATACAGACATCTCCAGTCCTCGAGAGTAAGTTTTCCAGCTCTGTAGGCACTGTTTTCATCAATTTCAAATATGTTATTAGTTATAATTTAAGTTAATTTATTTTACAGGAAAGTCCCATTTACATCTACAATGATTGAAAACGATAAACTTGATCCAAATTTTACTCTGGATTCAACTTGTCTTTCTGTTGTTGAAAAATTTGGACAGTTACACCCTTTAGATTTTGTTGCATCATTGAAAGAGTCTATTTCCAAAGAAGCCAAATTATTTATCAAAGTGCACTTGGATCTTGTGCCTTTTGTGATTCGTAACGGGTAAGTCCATTTAAAGAGGGATAGTTCTGATAATTCTCTTAATGAAGTTATTCAAATGTCCTCTTTTGTTAACTTGACATTATTTCTTCACAGGAAAAGGGAATCCATGTCCAACTTAATGGTTTTAGCTCCTCAGATGACATCTCATTCTTCTAACATGCCACATCGAAATTTCCTGCAGATTGTGCCTGGTACTCCGTTTACTAGTGCACCTCAAATACTTCTGAATCATTTGTGTGCTCAGAACCATTTGAGAGCTAGACACCTCTATAAAATTCTTAAGGACCTTCCACCTCTCACTGCTCTCCAAGCACCTAGTAAATACATAAATTATTGAGTGCTTTCTGTTTCTATATGTTGTTGAAGAGATCAAACACATCCTTGTTTAACTTTTACTTGACATTCCAGAAATTACAGAAGCATTGCTGAAGCAGATTCCAAAACAAGAAAAGGTTCTGCTAGAGAAGATTGAAAATGCTCATGCATCTGCGGGAAAGCTTGAAATGCTGCTTTCCAAGTGTAGGAGCAATTTGGAGCATTGGTCTGTATTTACTTGTTTCTTTAATTTTCAATCTACATGCTAATGGGAAAAAAGTTAATTTAAATAATATATTTTTTGATATTTATAGGGTGGAGAGACCAGTAAGAAATGCTGTTCCTTGTACGATGATCGTCAACGGACGGACGTTCAGCGAATGGTGTGCACTTTATGACGAAAAGTCAAAGGTAGAAAAGTAAAATAAATTCCACCTGTCTGATGTGCTTCTTATGTTAAATCCAGAATCTATCTATGAATAGCTATGAAATTTTGTAAATATGTGTTAGAAATTAAACTGCGAGTTCCACTCAACATTACAATCAAACAGACTGATTTTATTTATAACCTCAATAATACATATGTCGACAAGTGTTCCACAATCCATGTGTGACTAAAGGTTGCATAGTCTCTGAAGAGACCAGATAGCCATGGTATGAGATGAATATGAAGTTGGGACAACCACTTTACAATTTTAGAGTCATGCATAGTGCCTTTCCTGACCAGAAATGAGGTAGATGATATTCACAATTCAATAAACAGCTGTACACTAGATTTTAAAAAGCCAGACTTTAAGCTTCAAGCATTCAAAGATGCCTGAAGGTAAAAAATTCTTTAAGCTATAACAAGACCAAAATGAGCAATCAGATATGGAATTTTTTATATACATGTCTGATGTTTGATAAGATACATTATCCATAACACTATATTGGTTCACTGGCACAGTCTTGGCCAAAGTCTCCAAATAGCAAAAAATTAGGATGGCCTCTAACTACTTGGCACAGCATCCAAGTATCAGTCAGCCAGTGCACTGATCGGCAGTCTCAGAAGAAAAGATGACACGCACACATACATGCACACACACACACACTCTTGTGACTCAAAGCAAAAAAAACCTCACATATACAAGAAAACTTTCTAGATTCAAAGTCAATCAACAGATTTATTTTAACCACAATAATGTCGAGTATCAGGCAATAGACCTTACAATAAAAAGGCTTACTTCAGAAAAAAAAAAGTTCAGCTGATAAATTATGTGCATATCTTGATTCAATTATAAGACAATAAAAAATAAAACTTTAACCTAAAATTGGCAATAGCTTTCCCGCTAATCTTGAATAATGACAATAGAATATCGGGTAGTTATGACACAGTGTACCTGCGCTGTGCCACATTTCACTAAAACATTGATGGCCTAAAGACTCATCATGACACCTCAAGTAGTGCAGTAACCCCAAGTAAGTTCAGTTTAGTTCAAGAGTAAGAATAGAGGGACTGACTATGGCAATGAAAATTATTAACATGGCTCACAACTTGGGAAAACCAAAGAACGAGGTCAACATCAAAAAATATTGAGTAGAAGGGAGATTTCAATCAGAATCTACTATTAAGTTCACACCTTGTACCAACACCAATCCAGTACACATGTGAAAAATTATCAATAAAGGCTTGCAAAAAGTAGGGAAAGGACAATCTGCCATGACCAAGGATGATCATCATTCAAAAATAAATTCTGCTAATGATTGGTCAAACCAGAAAAAAGGGAGGAAGCAATGGCTCCACCAAAAGATGAAATCTGACAAGTTTATTCGACAGACAGAGAATAAAGTGTCTATGATAAACAGTTTTAACTCCATAGTGTATTGACCAAGCTTCAATCTGCTGTTTCTTCAGGACCATCATCTTCTTCATTCAAAAATGCATATTTATTGGAAGCCACAAAGTTCTGGAGGATAAGAAACATACGAATGGTTAATAACATTTAACTTGGATTGAAGGTATAAAAATAACAGTTAAATTGAAACTTACAGGTATTGGCTTTTCCTCATACTTGGGAAGGCGAGGTTTATCCTCATTGGAATGATCTCTGCGTGACGGCCTGAGACAATTTGAAAAAAATTGTTATTAGACATTTCACGTTAGAAAGAAAATGTTAGTACAGACAGTACAGTGGGTGTCAACAGCATGCTTTACTCATAAAAGAGCAAGAAAAGAAAAAGGGAGGGTTGACATCCTGGTTGCTGACAAAAAGCCCTCTTATCTTATTGGTGTTAATTTGGCCTGAACCCCCCCATCACATTGCACTCACAAATTGAAGTTCAAAAACCACACACAACGTAGCACTTAAGGTATTAATGGTTAGATTTTTAAAACTCATAAGATTGTATTAGAAAGAACTGCATACCGTAGTTAAACCAAAACTACGTACCAACCGCTACTTAAATAATTTTAAGATCAACAAAATGAAAAACAAATTAAAAGTTACAAGTTAGAGAAAACGAGTTTCCTCCAGCCAAGCAACAAACCAAAGTTTCGGGTGGTAGGCTGCGTATTAATTGTGAGTTAATTTGCATATACATAACATGTTTGCAACTTGCAATTTGCAACCAACACACCTATATTTTATTTCCACAAATAGGATCAAACGGAACCATGCCGACAGCCCAGCTGTACCGCGCTCACCTATCTGGAAGATGTTTTCCCTTATTTCCACCACTTCCACCACCACCAACCCTCTCTACCTTCACTTGGCCCATTCCCCTAGAGGGTCCCTGAGGGCCAATACGACCAGAACCTCTGCCACCCTTGCGCGCGTACCTTTCAGAGTTGTTGCCATCTTCTGTAAAAGATAACACTCAAAATTAGAACACATGTTTCATTAAAAGACTCCCAAACAATTAATGGACAAAATAATGAAAAAATTACCTCTGCCGCGGGTGAATTCTCCGTCTTTGTTGTCCCTAGATTTACTCCTGTTGTTGCGGTCCCTCGATACACCTTCCACTTCATCTTGCTGTGACGTCTCTCTACTGCGATTTGGGCTTGAGGGTCTCTCCGAACTGCCTGGAGATGTAGCTCGGTGACTTCCATTATTAGCCTTAGAAAAAAATCAATCAAATAGAATGTTGAGAGTAAAAAACACAGATTTCTTGCCAGGTAAGGCAGATCAACTCACATTAGGTTCAATCACTGGACGGCGTGACCACGCATTTTCTTTGGGAGGTGGAGCAACCTCTACCTTTTTAGTTTCTTCTCCCTGATCAGTACCCTCTTTAGACCTGAAACAAAAATTTCAGAAGCTTTAGTTTCAATAATACTTAAGAATAGATCTGACCGTTGGAACTGTTTCCATTTAACAGTAAAGAGCAATGAAAATAAAAATTACTTTGAATTGTCTGTGCTTCTCTCTCGATCATCGCGGCGAGGCACGCGCTCCTTCTCGCGGTTGAGTCTTTCCTCTATTTCACGTTCACGGGCAGTTGTGTCCACAGGCTTTGCAGCTCCGAAAATTGACGCCCTTGGAACTGAAGGTGCTGGTGGGTCAACAGGTTTCTTTTCCTCAATTTCACGTTCACGGGCAGCTGTGTCTACAGGCTTTGCAGCTCCGAAAATGGAGGGTCTTGCAGATGGTGGTTCAGTAGATTTCTTTTCCTGATCTTCTGGAGGAGGGTTTTCAGATGGCTTGGAACGTGGTGCCAGGTTGAGTCTGGGCCTTTCTTTAGGTTCACCTTAAATCAGATGGAAGGAAGACAAATTAGTACTAAAAAGAACATTAATATCAATTGTTTTTCAGAACGAAGAAATAAGCTGATATACCAGATGACTCCGAGGGAGGTCCATCATCGCGACGGGCGAACCTCTCGCGATCTTCTTCCCTTTCACGATCACCATAGCGTGGGCGATCTCCGCCGTAACGGTCGCCATCCCGATCACCAAATCGGGGACGGTCCCCGTCCCGATCACCATAGCGAGGACGGTCACCATCACGGTCACCATAACGAGGACGATCACCATAGCGATCACCTCCGTCCCGATCTGAACCCCACCGACTCCTGTCTCGGTCGAATCCACCGTCCCTATCCCTGTCACCAAAGCCGCCTCCTCGGCTACGATAGGAGTCACCACCAAAACCACCACCCGACGGCGCGGTTCCAGATCCCATTCCTTCACGCCAGCCTCCTTCTCGGATTTCTGATTCACGAGGAGCACCGAAACCACCCCCCTCTCGATCGCGGCCTTCACGATCACCAAAGCCACTGCTGCCATAGCCACCGCGTCCACCAGGGCGTCCTGATTGATAAAAAATTACATTAAAAAAAACGTATCTCTTCCAATGATAAACAACAAAACAAAACAAACATTTAAAGTACTTACGATCGCCTTCAGGTTCCATCCGAGGTGCTGATCTCCAATCACCTGTGGCTCTATCAGGGTCATCATCCCTACCCATGCCCATGCCCATACGGTCTCTGCCCATACGGTCTGACCTTCCATAGCCTCGGTCTCTATCATTATTTTCTGATACATCAATCCGTATCCTTCGACCTTTCATGCTCTAAATCCGAAAATAATGGATTAATTTTCTTTTCAAATAGTCAAAATTATAAAAAGCATACTTAATTTATTTTTTAAATTACCTTGTCACTGATTTGAAGTGCTTCTATGAGGCCTTGCCTCTCTGTGAATTCTACATATCCATAGCCTTTAAGTTTCCCTGTGGCATCATTTTTTGGCAGTCTTATGTTTTCAATCTGTAACAGAGATTGCACAGAAAAATAGGTAAGCAGTCTGAACAAGGATTTGTTGCAACTACAATACAGCACACACTAAGAAAGATAGATTTTCTTGTAGATCTACTTTCGACCAGCAGGGCAACAAATATACCAACTGGTGTCTGAGCGATCAAACATTCTAGCCAACTCAATTGAACTCCAACAGAGCTAATATGGCTCTAAGGAGTAGTTGAGGGCATTTATATCAGAAACATTTGTATCAGAGCTTAATAATGTTGGCTATCTTACGACCAGAAATGCAATATAATAGCACATTGGTGTCTGAGCTGCCAAATAGTATAGCAGAGTTGACTGAACTTTATACAAGGGATTCTGGCCTCTCAAAAGAAGTCAATTGCATTACTAATACATTATTTTGAGACCAAATGTAGGTTTACTTACGACCAACAAAGTAATGAAAATACTAACTGGTGTCTGAGCAACCCGGTAATCTAGCACAATAACTGAACTCTCTCAGAGCGAGTAGGAACTCTGGGAAGGAGATATGTGCAGAACGATGAAACTACGTAGGTAATTACTTTCCTCTTTTGAGAAAATAAATTATTACTCGTGTAGAACAATATATGCTAGCCAGTTACAAAGTAAAATAAATTTATATTGTTTGTACTTCTAATCAAATGATACTATGACGAATTGAGCAGCAGTGACATAGTCAATGACACTAGGAAGACTCACCATGAGATCGCCAAAGAATTCCACAATGTCCTCTTCAATGAGTTCAAATGGGATGTTGGTGATGTAGGCCACATATGGAGGGGCATTGGGCACTCGTTCATCATCACTGCCACGAGCAGAGCGTGGAGCAGTTGGTAAAGCAGATTTACGGGCAGCAGCAATCTGAAGCTCTATAGAAAAAAAAGTATGTAATCAAGCAACAAGAAGTCTCCACAGCAAATAGGTTGAAAATTAAATGAGAAACTCACCACGCTCATCAATTTCGACTTCATCAGCCCAAGCTGTCACTGGACGGGTTTCCGCCAGGACTGTTGTGAGCTCCACCTTCTTCCATTTGTTTTTCTTGTTTTTCTGGCCTGAAAAAAGTCAAGAATAATTTATAACATGATTTCATCACTATACCAGATGTCAAGAACAGAAAATACGAGTGGAAAGGTGGGAGGGAAAATGAATATTAACCAGTTTACAAGGTTGAGTCATAAAACACTTTGAAAATTGATAACTGAGTAATTAATTAAATGAAGTGAAGGATCAAGAGACCAATAGTTTGATTGAAATATTCGGTGGTTAGTAACACCCGCAGTGAGTGAAGGTACGGATCGCCTTCAAATTTCAGGTGGGTTAAAATTCCTAGACAAGTTCACTTCTACGGGAGGCAACAAGGAAGAAGCAGTTCAGAGCATCAGTGCAAGACGAGTGTCACGATAATGCAAAGATCCGCAGTAAAATACCTACTCATTTTTCAGAGGTGAAAGCTGGCCGGTAAATTACCCCCAAATCCGCCAACTAGTCAACCAGCTTGGAATTCTGGACTAACCACGAGGTTGATCTAGCGGGGGATTGTGGATCTGACTATAACGAATTTTGGGGGGTCTGAATAGGGGTTACTGGGTTCAAAACAAAGGGGGATGCATTAAGTGTGTATTGTACCCCTTCATGACAACAAGGATGACAAGAAACCTCGTAAAATGGGAAAATGCACTTCACGTGATTTGCACCCAACTACGAACCTGAAGCAGCCATCTTGAAGAACACAAATACCTCTCAATCGAGCCAACATTCACGACGAAACTCAATGTTGTGTTGAGAACTTGCGAAATGAGTACAGTAGTAAATCTTTAAAGCTTTTTCATTAGTCCTACCAATTTTTATGTTAGAAATACATCTTGGTCTTTTGGGCCAGAATTATTTCAGCTCATCCCGGCAAATCTAGTTCTGAAATTAGTCGCGAAGGTTTGATAGCCACGGTCATCCGTTGCCACGTTTTCCTGCTCTTTCGCGCATTATTTCGAAATAGATATGAGTATGGAGCGGGTAATACCGGCATTACCGGCACTGGATGTTATGCAGAAAAGAACTCAAAACCTAAGCATTGCTCATGAGACTGAATCTATAATGAAACGAAAGCAGAAGTCCCTCAAAGCGAATTGAGCAATGTAAGTGGTGGACGCACGAAACATAACGAAACACTTCGGCACGTACAGGACGCCGCGATGCCAAATCTCACCCCTTTTTAACAGTCCACCAAATTTGTGTTCCTAACGCTGACAGAGGAGGACTAATAATAACTAATCACTACCAATTTGAGTCCTTATTTCTATACTACAGGCTATAACATTGCACTCACGTCTGAACTGCCACAGTAAGTCATTTAGTAGTCTGTCTACACCGGCAGAGCATCACATAGTGCTTCACATTTTTGCTAACAACTGATATTTTTATTGGTGCTGAGCATGCAAAAAAATATCAAAGTAGCAACAGAATGTACAACGATACGATGGACACTCATCAAAATTCCTTTATCTACTTTGTACTTTCTAGATCGATAGCCACAGGAAAACCCCCAATCTTTATGGTAGGATTATAGGAGCTACATCTCCACCAACACATACAACAATAAAGATTTACCCTTTGATTTACCATTCCCATCTCTAGATATCTGGTATTTGTAAAATAGAAAGGACTTGAGTTTCAACTGAGGAAGGTTCGTTTATATGTTTTTAGACCAATATATTTTTGATTATAACACAAACAACTTACAAATGAAAAATACAAGTAACATTCTGTAATTAAAAATTATTGATGCCAAAGTATCACAGTTATTTTAATCTTCTGTCCAGTTAACATCAGCCCAGGCTGGAAGAGATGTTTCATAAGACCAATTGGGACCCTCATAGCGAAGAGCATGAAGATACATTATCAGGTCCATTGGCTTTGGATCCCTGTACTGCACATTACACTCAGAACAAGTGGGTTCTCTTGTGAGCTTTTCAGTGCGAAAGTGAGGGTCAGGTTCATCATGATTTGTTTGGGTAGCAACAGAATTGAGAGGGAGATTATCCTCTTCCCTGGATAAATTTTCAAGATCGCAACTTGAACATTCATTGTCATTGCTATCACCAGTTACAGTTTCAACAAGAGGAATAGACATGACACCTGCACCTTCGCTTCCATCCAATCCTAGCCAGTTTTCAGCATTATGGATATGAATTAAATCTTGAATAAGTTCATCATCTGTCTTTCCAATTTTGCCCCCTTTTCCTTTCTCAGGTCCAAACACAGGGTGATTGTACAGGGGATCTCTTAAAACAGGATATCCTAGATACTGTAAGTGCACTCTAATTTGATGCATCCTGCCAGTGTGAGGCATGCACCGAACCACACTTATGTTAGTTTTTGGATTAAAGCCAACTTTCTTGAATGTAGTAGAGCATTCTTTCCCTTTAGCTGAAACTTTGCAAACACCAATTTTAAAGCTCACAACCTCTATGGGCTCAGTGCATTCAATTTCTTCAAAAGGGAAATCTCCCTCCACTCGGCATACATACTCCTTATGCACCAATCGATTTCTTATCTGCTCTTCTAGTTCTAAAGCTTTTCTGACAGTTCTCCCAAACATCAACATTCCACTTGTTAATCTATCTAAACGATGAATGGTCCGTAAATTTTTAAGATTATATTCTTTTGCAAGAATAAATACTATTGTGTTGTGCCTATATCTACCACATGGGTGTACGGGAATGGAAGCTGGTTTGTTAATTACAACAACATCTTTGTCAATGTGGACAACTTCGATAGGACTAGCCACAACAGGTACTTCATGGCGATGCACAACATTTGCCAACAGGTCATTGTGTTTTAGCTTATAATCGACAGATACTTTTTCATAATTAACTGTAAGAGATCCTGCCTCAATGCAGCGTTTATACTCATGAGAAGGGTGCGCCCTAAACTCCCTAGAAAAGACATCAAGTACAGTATCACCCACCCAGCGACCCTTCGTAAAGGTAGTAAATGTAAAATAGTAGGGATAAACTTTGCGTAAACCTTTGTCAAAATAGTACGTTGTTTCACTGAATCGGTCATCTGAATAACCAGGCCTAGTCTGCTTCAGAGCATTAGCATTAATTATCTTTTTAGCAGTATCAGGCAAAGTTGCATCAAGTTCTAAATCTTCAGATTTTATGTCACCTGCAGATGTGTCTGCTGGATTTTTCTGGTATGTGGCATGAGACTGAGAAATTGTGTCTCTCTCTTCAAGTTTTACCTTCTTCTCTCCGATCCCCTCATCAGTATTTCCTGATAAAAGTTTTCTTTTAAGATCTCGTTTTTCTCTTCGCCTTAGCTTTTTATTGTCTGCAAGTTTGTCAGCTTCTTCATCATCTTCATTGTCAGACCAACACTTCACGAGAACTATATTGGAATCTTCGAAAGACTTTGCAGAGCTACATTGAACAGCGACTGATTTTTTCTGAAGGTCATGAGAAGGCTCCTCTGTTCGAGCGACTGTTTCCTCCTCAACCTCTTCAGCTTTTCCTGCCTTTGCTGACATCGAATCGAGCACTGCAGAAGAGTATATGACAGGTTATGGTAAACTCACACTATGACAGATAATAACAACTGAACACAAGAAGGGGCACAAGGTTCCTTAAATGCAGCTTCCAACGTACGGAATCAAACTTACTGTTTTGAACGTCGTCAAAACACGTACTGATCACAATTTTGTCCCCTAAATCAGAGCAGTGCCGAGAACAGGTGCTAGCGATGGTAGTTCACTACTCCACACAGAAATTCATAACCTCGCGCTAGTACGTTCGTTCCAATCAGACCAACAAAACAGTTGATGTTTGTGCCCGATTCCATTTTGGTTTGCACTATAATTTTTAAAAAATCATTTTTAAATTTTAATTTTTATTAAGTTTTAGCAAATTTCCCCACTCAGTGTTTCAGCTTGAAAAGCAGAATTCATCTTCGTAATTGTCATGTTGGTGATATTGAAGTCGACCATAACTATCGATTTACTTTCTGCTGTGTTGTTTTGTTTTCTGTTCCCTCGTTTTTTGTCTGCTACTGCTACTGGCGCTAGTAGTGGTAAATAAACATGACATTTTTTTGGTGTGAACTTGTTGCCATAGGAAATGTGTTTTACTCTGAAGTCTCATTCAACCCTTCCATTACAGACAAATTTTGCCAATGTTTATAAAACCCCCACTTGACCTCTTTCGGTGTTTTACGTATCACTTATTCATGAGGCTGGACGACAGGCACCTGCACACTGTACTTTAAAACGCATCTTCTGTTTTCAAATTTTGACGCAATGAGCAAACTGAGAGATACTGGAATCCTTCAAAGAGATGATTTTGATGCTGGTCCGACTAATCTTGATGAAATTGAGCCAGGCCTCTGGTTGGGTAAGTAGACATGATGGGCCATAGAATGTACAATGTGTATACTGACTACATCTTTTCACTTCAAGATAATTTTGCTAATGTCCTTTTTTTCTATTTTCAGGAAATTTGACAGCAGCTACGGACATTGAAACACTCCAATCTCACGGTATATCACATATTTTAACAGTTGATTCATGTTCTTTGCCATGTGCAATCACAGAACGCCGAGGGATGGTGACAAAATTTTTGAAAGGTTCGTTTTTTGTTATTTCTGTATGAACTATTTATTTGTTTCTATTGTTTGCTTACCTAGACATTTCATTGAGTTTTCCCTCATCAGTCACAGACACTGCGCAAGAAGACTTGTTGACTATACTTGATAGTGCTGTAGACTTCATTGCTGCATCGCTTGAAAGTGGAGTTTTACTAGTTCATTGGTACGATTTAAATTTTTTTAAGTTTAAATAAATATTCTATGGCCTTGTGACTAAGTGACTTATTACATTTCTTTGTCCTGTTCCTGTTACAGCTATTTTGGGGTATCCCGAAGTGCTGCTGTGGTTATTGCATACATCATGAAAAAATATTCGATATCCTTCGAGTGTGCCTTTGAAAAGTCTGTAAATCTTTCTTTCATTTTATGAGTGTGCATTTACTCTGAATAACTTTATTTAAAAGTCTCTTGACCTATATTTTCCTTTTGCAGGGTTAAAGAAAAGAGGAGGTTTGTTGGCCCCAACCCAGGGTTTCAATCTCAGCTAAGGCTTTACTATACAATGGGTTGGAAATTAGATGGCACAAATCCTCAGTTCAAATTGTACAGGTTACACTGCGCCGCTTTTCATGTCAGCAAAGGTATTTATCAAAATAAATTTTTAAGATTATATTCTTTTGCAAGAATAAATACTATTGTGTTGTGCCTATATCTACCACATGGGTGTACGGGAATGGAAGCTGGTTTGTTAATTACAACAACATCTTTGTCAATGTGGAC
>NW_026267141.1:101776-106942 GCF_000697945.3 Frankliniella occidentalis | reverse complement strand
GCTCCTAGCTGCTCATAACTGCCCCTAGCTGCTCCTAGCTGCCCCTAGCTGCTCCTAGCTGCCCAGCCGGCTCCTAGCTGCTCCTAGCTGCTCCTGGCCGGCTCCTAGCGGCCAGCGATGGCTATTCATTACACTGTCTCCCGTGCTGCCGCTGTTGCAGTTTGGGGCTCGAGTGGCGCGGCAGTGTTGCTTCCGGCCTATGGCCCGGCCCGGCCGGCTTTGCCAACCGTTTGCTTACGTTGCAACCCCTTCCACTCCCCGCACCATCTTTTGCTCCTTCCGCCGCTTCACTCTCGCTTCCCTCTCCTGTCCCCTTCTCTTTCTTCCCCCTCCTCCTTCTCATCCCACCCCGTTCGCAAACGGCACATGTCACATGGTGTCTGAGAGACAAGCACACCTAATAAGCTGTACAACACACAGCGGCGAGGGGGAATGCACAAACGACTTGTGCGTCACTCATCGACATCTCATCTAGAAACGAAATATGCGGCTACTTAGTTTAGGCGCTACATAAACGTGACGATAGGGTGGGAAATTTAGTCGCAATTTAGCTCCGCGAAAGCAAATGGCCAGGACCATATGATCATGGCATGGCCGTGACTATGAGCCCCTTTTGCTGGTTTAAGCCCCGCCCCCTGCTCGCTCGCGCCCCGATAAGCGAGGCGACTGGGCGCGGGCCTCAAATACTTTTGTGCCGCCGTCTTTGTTTTTATACCGCGTCGATGGGAAAAGGCTGGCCCCAAATAACGCAAAACAAAAAAAATAACAATTATTTACATAAATAGCCAAAATAGCCGGCTTGTTTTCGGATGACACGGCAAATGCTTTAAATGCTTTCAGGTGCGGACACTGTAAACTCTGTGGCCAGCCAAACTGCACGCATAGCCGAAATTTAGGCGTTCCCATCTCTGAGGGAAGGCAACAGGTTTTTACAGTAAACACATCCAAGGCGCGGTTTGAGGTGACGATCCCTAAAAAGCAACATTTTTTCCTAGATATCTTAGAAGTGTGAAGTTGTGTACAAGACGTTTCATGCAACTAACTGACTTTTGCTCGGCAGCACTACTACTGCCAGAGTCTCCTTGCCGCCGTATTCCTTCCTGGACGATGCGGGGGGGGGGGGGCGTAATTTTTTTTCCTTCCATACTTTGCCCTCAGCGTATTTCCATTTCCCCTCGCCCGCCGGGCTTCTTTTCTTTCCCCCAACTTCCGGCTCAACCCCAACCCAAGTACACATATGTGTGCGTACATACCGTAAGATATAAGGTTCAGTTCTGCGGCCCAGCCACTCACACATACTTGTCTATATGCGTACGTTGTTTGTTATGTGTATGCCGTGTGTGTGTGTGTGTGTGTGTGTGTGTGTGTGTGTGTGTGTGTGTGCACGAGGTGATGTCATTTTCAGACTCATGCCGCTCTCCTGTGACTGGCTAGTCCTGGTCGGTGGGTGCGGAGCGCCAGGCCTGTCGGAGCGGCACGTTACTTTGTACACTGCCGAACATCCGAGGATTTTCCCGTGTATTTCCCGATACGGTGTATTGTATGTTTTGTATGTGTAATGTATGCTCGGCTGTGTTGGTCTGGTACAGTACATTTGCGCGTGTTACCAAAGTGGTCTGTATACGCAAAATGTCTCACAGGAAATTACACACATGTATGTGGTGAATGCAAACTTTTGTACCGACTGATTATTGTGACTGTTCTATTTTCAAGGAACGTGGAACTTTTATAGTGGTAATGTGCGTGTGACGTCTCAGACGTCTGCAATCTCTTTGGGAGGCTTTCTCTCGACGTCATCTGTTTTTGAGAGCTATAGCGATAATATTATTCTGGCTTGCCGGGACGCCCTGGCCCGTCTGGCCAGGCGGGATCCGCCGGGATCCGCTGTGGGGATTAGCGTGAAGCCGATCTCGATCCCCATACACTCGATTGTACGCGTCGTCGCAGGTTCTTATCAGTGGCACAGTTTTCAGGGCCACGTCGAGCCGAGGGCTAGGTCGCCCTCTCCGCATTCCTCCTCAACGGGGTCGTTGAATTCACCGTAAATACTAGAGTCAGATACATCTGGCGGGCAGGAAAGCAGGATCGGTGCACCAAAAAATATCTCGCTTTCTTCAGGGCGAGGTCATTTTTCTCGCTTTATTTTAGTCATTACTTACGGTCCTTGCTATGGGTGAGGTTGCTGAGGGGTGGCTCGTTTTGTGATTTTGTCGATTTTGATTTCCTTCAATGTCTCGCCAACCTACGACGACACTTGTTGCCTTTCGCACCGCGCATTACATTGACAAAGATGAGTTCTTGTGCACAGTCCGAACCAGAGATGCCGTACTGTACTGTTGCCACTTGGTCGGTAGTGACCCGGATTCCCTTTCTGGGATGTATAATATTTGCCTCTGGCCAAGATGTGCACAAGAGCGCATCCATTCCATTGAGAGAAAAATACTATTATAGTGCTGACATTATTTGGTGATAAAATGTGTAAAATGTAAGCAACATGGTGCAAACATCCGCATCATATCTTTACACTCTAAAATTTATACTGGAAAATTTGCCTAGTAACTACTAAAATTTTGTGCTGTTGTAACATTATTAAGAAATTCTTTTTCGGAATTCCCTCCACGGCGTGAGTCAGCCACCTGGTACAACAGTAGGAGTTACTATGGAAATTTTCTAGTAGAAATGTTGAGAGTGTATAGTGTTAATGTTTGAATGGAACACGAATCAAAGCGGAATTTCCTCACCGAAAGCGAGTCGGTTTTTTAAAATCACATTTAAAAAGTTGCTTTTAATTAGCGGTTTTCGTTCAACGCACGCCAGTCTTGAGGAGCCCCTCACTGCAGTGTTGTGTTTTTATTTGTCTCTTTGTGTGATTTCCAACCTCCGCGAGAATTCAAACTTGATGTTAATTTTCGTTTTGTTCTTTCTGTGACGCGACGTGACGGTGGGCTTAGTGCCTCTGGGAGAAGCCGCGCGCGGTCCTCTCTGCTTGGGGCAGCCAGCTCTGAGCGTCGGGGCGGGGCGGCGTGGCACGGCGTAGCTCGGCGTGGCTCGGCGTGGCTCGGCGCGGCTCGGCGCGGGCGCCCGCGGGCCGCGGGCCTGCCATTCTGCCGCTGGACGCCGCGCCGGCAGGTGAGGGAGGGGGAGGGGTCAACGACTCGGCCGCCGCTGCCGCCGCTGGATTGGCTGAGCCGCAGCAGACGCGACGCTCCGGCTCCGACGCCCTATTATTCCAAACCTTACCTTTTCCATTCGGATTCAGGAAAAGATTGAGGAGTTTGTGACCCTTTCTTCAATGGTGTTATGAGAAGCCTGTATATATACCAGGCGGCTGATTAACCCCGCTCACTTCTGTAGTTATGCTTGCCTACGAGTAGGCAACCCGCCCGCACTCGTGCGTGCAGCATTACTACAAAAGTGATCAGCCACCTGGTAATGGCTAAACATGGCTTCGAATGTGGGTTGCCTACATTCAGAGTGCATGGTTGGTTAGTGGACGATAAAGCAACCCACGTTGGCATCCATGTTTAGCCTACATAGGCTTCTCTGACACGAGCTCACACTCGCAGCATCATTGAACGAGTATGACAAACTTTGTAATCATTTTTGGAATTGCTGTGTATTAGGCGCCTTTGTCGACGCTCTGAACACGTGTGGCGTGCTAGCGGCTGGCGGGCCGGGCGGACAGGCGGACGTGACGTGCTGGGCGTGACGGAGCGTGACAGTCACGCGCGTGACGAGTGCGTGAGGGGGGGGGGAAATTAAAAATAAAGGAAAAAACAACAACAAAGGGACGGGGACAGTTACGCCTGTGCGCTTCCCGCGTTGAGGTTACTGGGAGGGGGGAGGGGAGGGGGGTTACGGGTTGTTTGGGAAGGTAGACCGTCGCTTAATTAAGAGGAGTGACACGAGAGACGCTTCGGTTTCGCTTCCCAGCCCACTTCTGCCCAAGCCGGCCCAAGGCGGCCCCTTCTCTGCTTCGCTCGGCTCGGCCTCTCGCTGCGTGCGGCGCTAGACGGCGCTAGATGGCGCCTGGCAGCTTTATGGCTCATCTAGAAGTGCATTTAGAAGGACTGCTGGCCGCTGGGGCGACGGGGCGCGGCGGGGACGCCATAGGCGCCGTGCTGCACGGGCTTTCTAGGGTCGTTCGTGCTTCGTTTGGCGCCTGAGCCTGATCCCGCGACATTTCAATGAGAAGAAAAACACACTAACGGTAACGTTAGTGTCAAAGCAGATTATCTTTGACGTACGACGTTTATTGTTTCGCTGCCAACCTATCACGACAAAATCGAGAACTTATAAGAACTAAACCTGAAACCTGTTGCGCTGAATCGCTGAGCACACTCTCAACCGCATCTTTGGAACTAATTTAGCTTTTAACTAGCAACTTTATTAGTTAGCCGAGCCATCCCAAATTTGCTAAGAATATACGCCTGATTCAAGTACCAAATGCGCTCGGATCCAAGCACATTTTAGAATTCCCTCGCAGACGCACAAAAACAGCCAAATCTCTCAAAAATACAAACAGATTCTTTCGCAATGGGGATTTCTCAGTTTGCGTTGTTTGGGCTCGGGCCTCGCGGTAGGGCCTCGCGGTAAAAGTTAGCCACCACTAATTATAGAATCGGTATGCGTGCGGTGTAATCCCTGTGCACGGCAGTTAATTCCTGCTATAAGGATGTGTGGCGGAGCTGCACGGCATGGCGAGCATCCTGCTGGAAGGTATTCAACTTCCGGCCGCAGCTGAAAAGCGTTTTATGGAGCTGGGGCACATCAAACGGTGTTCAGTAATGAAGAAGCAAAGCAGGAGCAGCAGCTTCGCGGTTTGTGAACAGGCGGCACTATCAGCCTCCAGGCCAGTGGGAGGAGGAGGAGATAGTGGTCGTGGAGCGCTGAGCGGCGCTGAGCGGCGCTGAGCGTCCCGTCACACGGAGCAGCGCTCCAGCACATCAGCTGGCTGGAGCCTTGGCTGGAGCCGCGCCAATGAATTACACTTATCGACAGGATCACAACTCCCATATTGATTTCCGTCGCAGACAAGAAGAGTTGGAATGGAGGGAGAGAGCGAGTGAGAGTGACAGACATATAGAGAGGAGAGAGGGGAAAGGGTGGGGTGGGGAGTCCAGTTTTCATTCATTGCGCGTTGTCTACAGTTTCCGATGGACCAGT
>NW_026267141.1:98233-101726 GCF_000697945.3 Frankliniella occidentalis | reverse complement strand
AGATTGATAGATAGATCCTAGCCATCTGTTTAACTCCTTTTCTGGTTATGTGTTTTCTTTTCTTTTCTTTTTTTCTGCTAGCTCGAATCTTACCTACTGGATTTATGGATTTAGTTAAGTCAGATCCATCATTGATCAGAGTGAAACCTGAGCCGCTTGTCTATAGGTGCCGAAAATGCAGGTGAGGTTTCATTTTGAGGGTTTTCAATGATAAGTTATTACTTTTGCTTTGCTGTATTGTTTAACCACCTGTGATTTTAGGAGAATTGTTGCCTCTGCATCAAATATACTTCCTCACATTCCAAAAGAAAATCCAAAGTGGACAGATCCTCGCTTGACTGAACTAACGCGCAGATCTTCAGGGACATTTGGTGGTCAACCTTCTCAAACCCCAGATGGAGCAGGAGATTGTGATAAGACAACAGCTTGCCGTGAAACTTACTTTGTTGAACCATTAAGCTGGATGGCAGAAGTCCCACATCAACAGCAGGGCAAATTAAACTGTCCTAAGTGTGCTACAAAACTTGGCTCATTTAGTTGGATTATGGGTTTGTATTTGAGCACTTAGTTCCAAACTACAAATTGTAAATAAATCATATTTTCTTTGACATATTATTTACCATTCCAGGTTGCCAATGTCCGTGTGGTGCAAAGGTATCTCCTGCATTTTACTTGGTACCTTCAAAAGTCGAGTGGAGCAATTTTGTTCAAAATGTGCAAGTTACTGTTTGATTTTTAATACCACAATGTTGACAAATTTAACAGCTTTCACCTTTAAATTTGCACAGCTGTTTTCCCATTGCTCCCCAGAAAAGCATAGTTGTTTGACTGTTATTCCCTCTGGTTGGTTGCTTCCATTCTTTGCCATCCATTTTTTACTTATACACATATTAATTTTAAAATTCCTCTGTGATTCTTGTGCCAATGTGTAGGTTTTCATGTGGTTACTGAATCTTATGTATTATACTTCAAAGTGATAGGGAGTATAGATGTGGTAGCAAGTACAATTTTTATTATTTGGTAAACACCAGAGATGTATCATGCATGCTCACTGTTTTATCTTATCCTCTTTTGCTGTCTTTTGCAGCAGTAGCTGATTTTGTACTTTTACTACAAGTCAACATAACAAATATGTATTTAGTCTACTTTGTGTATGTTATGACAACACAAAATTCTGGAACTCTTTGCATACCATATGGGTACTTCATACATACCATTTTCTCTTATTCAGTAGTGTTCTTTAATCTTATCAGGAATGTTGAGTTTCTTTTGGAATGTCAGTAAGTGCTTATAGTTCTTCCCAACCCTAGTGTTCTATTGGTGCTGTGAAACTGTAGGTGTAATTTGTTATTTTATTTGAGTACCTGTATCTTCTTTGGAAGAACATTTATTACTACAACTTCATTAATTTTTATGTCACCAAGGTCCCTTTACTTGGCTCTGTAGCAAGACAATATTATAAGTGTTTACTCAGTGACTGTTTTATTGCCTTTCTAGCATATTTAATCAAGGTAAAACCATTCCAAAAAAATATTCAGACTGTTTCATTTTTTGTTATATCGTAGTTTACTAAATGTGATACACTTTTGATTTACAAAATAACAATCTGATTCTGATTATCAATCTAAGTAGATTTTATAATTCATTGAATGTCTATGTATCTTGATTTAGAACAGTTTACAGTTTGGTCTTTTAGTCTAGTGTGGTGGAAGAGAGCCAAGTCCAACCTGTAATATTTACTACTGGATGTCCTCAGTCCCACCATACCAGAAATTGAAGTGTATAGTATTCCAGTTAAGTCTGTACGGCTGTGCCCAAAAATTGTGTCTTTCAAAACTGATATTGTTATTCTCAAAAACTATCACTATAGCTTATATCTACCAAAATTAATGTGCCTTTCGCGTCCAGCTCCAGTGTCTTTTTAAGTAAATTCTTCCTTTTATCTGTCACTCTTGTACTGTCTCCCAGTTGTGGATTGTGTCAAGTAAGACTTCAAATGTTAATGATTTGTTGTTGAAGTTATTGTTATTATTATTACCATACTATCGTGTTATTACCTTAGTATAATAATTGTAGAAATATCACTGCCGTCTTCATCATGCAATGCGTGGACGTTAAATAAAAATGTGGCTGGAGACTCTTTTTTTACTCAGTTTATTCCCCAGTTCTGCCGCGGCACTGCACTATTCCGCCTTATCAGTCGCGAGGATCTGCTGAGCCCCGCCCCGCCCCGATCCGCGGCCACAGGTCAAGTCGTGCAGCCCTATGGTCCGGCCAGCATCTCAATCACCGAGTGGAGCACGCGGAGCGGCCAGGCCGACCGGGACGACCATCATCCCGAGATAGCTTAGTGCGTGCTTTTCAGTTAATTTCAAACTGTATTGGTGAGTCCCATTTAACAGGAAAAATGTAGCATACCAGGTGGCTGATGATTAGCCCCGCGCACTTCTCTAGTTATGCTGTACCGCACGCAGAAGTGCGGGCGGGGCTTGCTCACCACCCCTGTCTGTATACACGGCGCCTTACGAGGACCCGAGCGAGTAGGCAACCCGCCCGCACGTAGGAATGCGGTACAGCATAACTACAGAAGTGCGCGGGGTTAATCAGCCATACCTGGGTACAGTTAAAATTTTACCATGGCCTTCCTCAGGTCTAATTACTACACTGGGTTCAAATGAAGTACAGCACCGTGTAAAGAGTAACTCCACATCCCCACCTCTAAAAGATGACAAAAACGTCTCTGTGGGTTGCCCACATCTAGTTTTTTTGAGCGGAACTACGCCCGCTAAAGATATTTTCCACTGCAATATTGCTTTTAGCGACATTGAAACTATCACCCGTAGTTCAGGGAAGTCTTTGCGGTTCGAGTCGCAGAGGAGAGAGAGCTATAAAATGGCGGGCTTGTATGACCAATCTCTGGCGGGTATACCTTTATCATGGCCCCCGCGGACCCGCGATTCCCCGTCGACCAGCTCCGAGGAAAACAGGCTCGTAAAAATAATACCCACCTCCCGGGACACGGTGTGGTCTTGTGAACGGCGCGCGCGCTCTCCGCTCTTTATGGTGTTCCCGGCGCGGCTGCTCGGGCGCGCGCTTACGGGGAAGTCCCTAGGAAAAGGAAAAGGATTACTTATGCGGGTGGCACGGCTGCTGCTGCTGCTGCGGCGGCTGCGGCTGCTGAACAACAACATGCAGTGCACCCAGTGGCCTGCTGCGCCGGGGCTTTCACTGGACCGTCCCGTCCCGTCCGGCACGACTTCATCCGCGGGATATTTATACGGGGAAAAGCGGGCGGGCCCGGGCGCGGGCCTGCAGGTGCGCCCCGCCGGCCCCGCCCCGCCGTCTTGTTGCCCGCCGCGCAAATGCGATGATGATAATACATACCGCGCTGTGGTCCCCATACTGCGGCCTAGGCTGTGGCCCCCTGCACTGCACGCTGCACTTGCCGCGGGCTCGCTCCCGACGTACTTGGCGTGCTTGGCGTGCGTGTGTG
>NW_026267141.1:83437-90683 GCF_000697945.3 Frankliniella occidentalis | reverse complement strand
AGAGAGAGAGAGAGAGAGAGAGAGAGAGAGAGAGAGAGAGAGAGAGAGAGCCATTTAGATGAACGGCGCCAAAGCGGGGGCGGACGAGTTTCCGCCGTCACGTTCTGCTCGGCGTGACTACGTACAACCATGACGACGTGAAGAAGGAGTAGAAGAGGAAGAACAAGAAGATAAGGAAGAGGAACGAGAAGAAGACTGTCCTGCCCATCTCTGCTGGCTAATTGCACTCCTTTCAACTAAAAGGAATAAAGAACCACGCGCTCTTGCTCTTGTCCAGCCTTTCTGGGATCGAGACTGGGATAGCATGAGTTGTTGGGTGGGTGTTCGCGAACTTTACCGTCATATTACTGCTCGGTGAACACTGTGGTCACAATGTGGCCACGCACGCCAACCGCGGGACAGGGACGGGCGGACGGACAGTGACGGGCAGACAGGGTACCCCGCGCGGCTCGAGTTGCGAGCTCTACTTCCCGGGGCCCTGGCCTGGCCGTTGCGCTGGCCGTTGCGCTGGCCGCTGCTGCGCTGACCGGTGGCCGCGGCCTGGCCCTCGCGGGCTGACCCCAATGCACGTCAACTACCACACGGGCGTGGCGCGGGGTGGCGTTGCTGTGGCGCCGCGGGCCAGTGTGCCGCCCTTGTGCTTTGTGCCGCACCACGTGGACCGCTCCCACCCCAATCTGGGGGTGCGTCGTCTGGCAGTGTCTGGACTCCAGCTAGCTAGAAAAACAAGTAAGTTTGATATGTGTCACATGAGGTCATGTACTCTCAGAGGAGAACGTTGCTTGATGCATTCCAGTCTGTGCAAAAGGATAGGGGCATCATCACATGGAGAGTGCATGAGGAAACGTTTTCTCTTGAGAGTACATCAAGAAAATTGACGCATGTCATGTCACGTTAGTTTTTCCAGTGCTGGACTCCAGCGCTGAACTCCAGCACGAGGAGGTCCATGGCTGCTGGACTCCAAGGCGGCTGGTGGGCGGGCGTCGTCCAGCAGTGTCTGGACTCCAGCACGAGGAGGTCCATACGGCCACGGCCAGTCGACTACAGTCGTCACGTACTTCGGCGCTGCCGCAATATCCTCCCTCGTATCCTCCTGCAGGCCGCACGGCCACAGCACGGCCACAAAATCTCGGCCATTTTAATGCTACCAAGACTTTAGCTTTCCTTTTGCAGAGCCGCACATTTGTCGCGTCCTTTCTTCTGCACGGTCCAATTTTCGAATTGTCCGTCACGCAGTGGCCAAAGTTTGGCGTTCTCTTTTCCTCTTGGTAAGTTTGCGTTTTCAGGTCTTACGACTCTGTCTTGGTGATAACTGGATATCCCATGGAAACTGGAAGGACGTATTGTTGATGCATCTCATGTCAGAAAGTGGCAAACAAGTAACGTTCGCATCGAAATATTTCCGCGTCAAAAGACCGTTTTTCCCGTCCGCGGACGGTTTGTTGTTCGTGTTTGTTGCTGGAATGTGGACTGACGCACGCCGCGGTCGGACGGAAAACAATTAAGCGCTCCGGTGCGGCTACGCCTTGGCTACGCCCTTTTATGATTAAGGCTGCAGGACACCAGACCCTGCCGCCGGCCGCCCACTGGACCCGCTAAACGGAAACGGCGGCAGAGGGAATAAAAAGAAGGGTTTTCAATGAATACTTTCACGTATACTTTCTATCATCAGCTGCAGCTCTGCTGGACTGCAATTCGAAACGTGGCCGTTTAACCGCCCACTTGAGGTGTTGAGGTGGTAACGACCACGGTACCACGGCCCAGTAAAAAACAATAGTTAAACGATATCGCAATTTTAAAAACGTATTGGCCAGGTTGGTTCTTAAAAAGGAATAATCAGACGGTTGACAGACGTTGTCTCTTGTGCGACCTATATTGTCCTTGTGAGGGGGCGTGAGGTTTGTAGACGCTTACCGCGCGCCGGGCTGCAGCAGGGTTGCCTCCTCGCACGGGGCACCCAGTGATCATCCGGAAGGTACGTACCTCAGGTCCGTCATTCGCCGTCACGAACCTGCCGCATCGCATTCAGCTCCTGCAAGCTCTTATAGCGCCTGGTAGGTAGGCAACATCTCCCCTGCAGTGCATGCGTGTACTGCGGGGTGGCCTATCCCGAGTCTCGCAGGCGTCGACCTCCTGTAATTTGCCGACTGAATCTGCGAAAACAGACGTTCTTTCTTGAGGAACGCTAATCCAAGCGTGGTCATGGGTCGGGCGGCGTGCGTGAGGCTTGTAGGTATGCTCTGTGACCAGGGAGGTGCACAGCACGCAGCTGTAAAGTGTTAAACACAAGAGGACGACGTAAAACGCCAACCCTAGGCTTCCGAGGCGCCCGAGCAAGACTGCGGACGCGGCTCCTGCTGGTCTGTGGCGGTGCCGCTGGCGATGAGAAGTGAGGGGAGCTCGGAATGCAAATGATTAGTGACGCGCAACCGCTGGAAGAAAGTGTCGTTATTCGCAGCCAAACCAATGCCGAGTACTGGAGGCACGCACGTGACTGTACACCATCCGCTGAGCTGACATGTTTCCGCCCCACACATCCATCTCAACTTTCTTCATTCCCTTACCGCCACGATTTCGGTATCGGTTAAGTTTATGCTAGTGTGGCCCAGCTTCAGCTTGCTTTACCCTCGGCGACCACAGACGTCCGACTTGCTGGCCCTGCCTGGGCCCAGCCAGCAGGCACACACTGTAACACAAATCTTCAATTTAACAACAGTTTGGAACCGTCAATTTTTAACTCAGTTCAGAATGGTAAAATTTTTATCGTAAATTGTAGGATTAGTGACATAAACATACTAAAATCTTATGAACTTTTAAATTCATAGCTTACGGATTTCTGTAAACTATTTCGTTCGTACTGGCGTATTAAAAACTGCGTAAGCTGTAAGCTCACTTATAAGCATGTTGACAGAAATCCGTAAGCTTAAGCTACATAAATAGACACTTTCGTAAAATTTCAGTTGGTAGAGCAGTTTTAAACTGTAAATTATAAGCACGACCTCGACTTTTACAACAATAACTGTAGGTTTATTTTGCAGTCAGCGCAGGCCCCTGCATAAAGCAGCTCTGCCTTTCGTCTGCAGCAGCGGAATAGCTTCGAGCCTGGCGTGGGCCTCGGGTGTCTTTGCCAGCCAGAATTAAAAATGGGAAAGAAAAAAAAACAAGAGTCGAGTATGGAAAGTGTAAGTGATGGGATGGGTCATGAAGCACCGAGAAAGAAAGTGTCCTAGAACGAGGAGGGGACACGGCGTGCCGGGCCGGGCGCAGTGGGACCGTAAGGATGGCCTGGAGTAGCGGACCAGATCTAGGAAGGTCGCTCGCTGTCTCTGTCGCTTTCCATGTATGAAGGCGGCCACGTTCGTTGGATATCAACTGGCGCGCATCTCGCACGGCCACGGTGTTTCACGTGCGATAGAGTGTCAGATACCCAAAAGAGCGCCAATATAATTCAGAAATGATTTTGCCGATTTGGTCCCAAAATCAGAAATCAGCAAGGTATTTCTAATGAGCATACTTCGCCTCTCGCCCCCAAAACAAAACTGTGAGACACGTGTAAAAATCAACAGATGGACACTGTGTAAATACAGAAAGGACTTTGCACGACAGCAATCAAATTTACTGGATCGTCAAAGCGACGGCACTTTAATTTTCCGAAAGCAGGCCCCAATGAGGATCCCTTACGCGATGTGGTATAGTGCCTATTCACCTCGGTATTCACCTCGGTATTCACCTCGGTATGCACCTCGGTATGCACCCCTATGCCGCGGTATTCACGCTGTAGGGCAGATGAGGAATGTCCTGCGCAGCGCACGATGAAACGAAAACGAAAAGACCATCGTGCTCCACGCTCCACCGAGCAGAAACCACATGGCTACCGGCGGCCCCGGCGGTACGGTGGTGAGCGGTGGTGGTGGGCTGGTGGTGAGCCCGGAGAGCGGTGCACTGCCATGGCGGTGGCCGTGCGCTCTACCGCCAGGCTTTCGCAACGACCCTGCAGTAGCCAGCAGCTCCAGGCCTGCTCCAGGCCCTCCCGCCCTGCAGCAAGTCCAAGGCTTGCTCCAGGCCCTCCAGACTCTAGGCCCTCAGCCCCGAGGGGTCGTCAACTGCGATATTCCTCCGTACACGGACTGATATTACCTCAAATATTACACCAATATTAGCCATATTACTGGTAATATTACCTCGATATTACACATTTTTCTAGTATCATGACGTCACACCTTGAAAATTGGCTCAATATTACCAATATTATTTGTAAGATTCAATATTCCTCCGTACACGGTCAAGGAGAGATGACGACCCCTCGCTCAGCCCTCAGACCCTCCAGCAACTCCAGGCTTGTTCCAGGCGCTCCAGACTCCAGGCCTTCCCGTTCTGCAGCCGCCTTACATTCTCCTTTATTATTGTGTTTCGACTCGCACAGTATCTGCCGCGGCAGGCCGGGCAGCAGCAGCTATGATATTCAAACCCCCGCCCCGCCCCGCCCCGCACCACCCCACCCCACCAGACACCTGATTTATTTATATTCGGCCACTACGCCGGGCCACGGCATCACAGCCAGCTGGGATGCGCTTTCGTGCAGCAGCAGCAGCTGCAGCTGGCGACCAGGGGAAAGATCAGCAGTGACAGGGCAGCGCCGAGGCTGGGAGAGGGAGAACGAGCTGCAGACGATGAGGTGGCCATTCCTACCTCACGCTGCAAGATGTTATCAACTTCATGGAACTAAAAGCAACATGACCGTGGTCGTCGTGGCCTGGCCAGGCGGCCCCCGGCCCCATGGGGCGGCCGGGGTGAGAGTCGAGCGTTGAGCGCGCACAAATAGTTGAAAGGGGAATGGCAGCGGGGCCTTTAGAGGCGAGCGGAGCTGAGCGGGGCGGCCGCCTGCCGGCCAGAACCTCGGGGGAAAACAAAAGCCGGCGACGTTGTTTTCGCGCGCGCCAAACTCCAAGCTGCTGCCGCCGTGTTGCATTCCTCGGTCGCGAGGACGTCGCTGGAGTGGGTCGCAGGTGGCCGTGCATCCGCCTCATGCAGGGAGTTGTAGTGGTGCACGTGGAAAATATTTATCTTTATCAATCTTAGGTTTTCTAGATCGATACGACGATGAAAAACCTCGAGAAAAACTGAAGTTATACAGAAGTTTTCAGTGCAAAACTGATTTTGACTTTTCAACTGAAACGGTCGAGCAATTGAAGAGAAAGAACCGAAACACCGACAAATAATACCGTACCGATATGCAAAATGTGACTGTTCCTATTCTTATGTCACTTATCGAGCGAGTTTACCATCTTAAAACTATTTTTATTCTATTATAATTTGAAGACTCAAAACTGCTCAAAACCGTCTCGTAGGCCTATGCGATTATCGTTTTACGATGAATCGAGCAATACCGGAAAATATTCATCTGGCTCACCCTCTGTTACAATACTTCACGACAATTCACTTCCGCATCTTTCGGAATTTTCTAATTTTTTGTTCTGACAATTGACATATGGCGTGAATCGGTACAATCTCTAGTTTCGAGAATGTCGACTGCACTACCATCGCCTACCTGTCTAGAGAGCATAGACTGTTTGTCGACAACTTTCATGTTGCTAGGGAAATACAAAGGGTCTGAATCGCAGCTTTGCAGAGCAGGGTGTTATGCTAAAGAAATGTCGAGTTTAGTCCATATATAAAGGCGCCTATGGATGCCTATGGTTCTAAAAATCGGCGCGCGTTTGGTAGTTTTAATGCTCCTGTAAAGGTGCTAAACCCTTTGTTTTCCCATCAGCGTTATATTTTTAAATGGCGCTATAAGATATTTTTTTGCACTGTTTAGCAACGGCATGTCTCGCCACAATTTTCTTTTGCACCCTGGTGGGGTATAGTGTGCTGTGTTTATTATCTGGAATGACATCTCTCAAGTGCAACTTCCTGGCGACGTTTCCGTTCCGTTCACACGACACTCGACAGTCACACTCTGTGTGTGTGTGTGTCTGTGTGTGTGTGTTGGCGCGTCTGCGTGTGCCCTGCAGGTGAGATGGAATACCGTGCGCGAAAATTGCGCAAAGCACCGCCTTTTGTGTCGTTATTGTGGGAAATAAAGGGGGCGGTCGGTGACGCGCGCGATTCCGACAAAGGCGGAGTGAATGCAGCCGGCAAAAGCCAAGGCGTTTTTGCGTTTTCCTCAGTTTGTTCCTTATGTCCATAATTGTTTGCTCAATTTGAAACGTGGCAATGCAGGCAGATGCAGAGTGTATAATCGCTTGTGGTTGTTTACGAAATTGTACTAAAAATTATGCTAGCTAATAAATGTATCGTTAGACTTGGGTACGGTCGTTTCAAGGCCGCGAGACGCTTCTCGTTGGCGCAAGAACTACGAGAGAAACGACACGCCGCCGCTGGCCCCTGGCTTGGCCGGTGTCGGACTCGGTGTCGGTGCTACCAGAGGTGAATGTCAGAGCGCTGCTGGGCGTATGGCCTAGTTATGCGAGTGTGTGTGGGTGGGTGAGGCGTGGGTGGGTGGCGGGCGGGGCGGGGGTCTGCTCCTGTTGTGGAGAGTACTACGGTACACGGCCCGGCACGGCGGCTGGCCACACCACACCTCCGCCACACGCCGCCACGCCACGCCTCGCCGCGTCCGAACTTACTTGGCACGACTTCAGGAAGGCAGCAGCGTGCCGCCTGCAGGTCCAAGTGCAGGCCGCCCCGCCCCGCCCCGCCCCGCCGCGCCGCGCGTCACCGCCGACATCACGTGCGTGGTGGAGACGCACATCAGCCGAGCGGGGGTAGTTTGTTAGTCTCTACCACCTTGGCACCTGTGCCCCAATGATATCTTGAGAAAGGTACCCGGAATAAAGATAAAGCCACAAAAGCGTACCGACGTAAAGTTCCTCCTGTAACACATTTTATTCCCACGCGCTCAGGTGACCTGGGTCTTGCCACCTTGCTTGTTCTAAATTGAAACGCAAATGTACTCCATTGCACTCAAAAACGTATTTCTTTCTTAAAACAAGCATTTGCGCTCTGTCGACATGTTTTCTAACGTCCCTGTGCTTGTTATGTATTAAGATTAAACGTGCCGCTATCAAGCGTCGTAATAGATGATGTGCCCCTCCCCTCTCGACCCGCCCCTCGCCTCGCCCTGCCTCGCCCCGCCTGGCTCGCTCGCTCGCTCGCTACCCTTCCGGCTCCTGCTCGTGGACTGACTGACCGGTCGCGTCATCTTGTCCCGAAGTTTATGCGGTGGAAGAGGGGTTGGGGGCGG
>NW_026267141.1:82506-82787 GCF_000697945.3 Frankliniella occidentalis | reverse complement strand
CTCCCATGAGGTCCTATGATGTAGTCGAGGATGTAGTCCTCCCACGCAATCCTCCTATAAGATCTTCCCTTATGAGGTCCTCTGATGTGGTCCTCTGATGTGGTCCTCCCACCCATGAGGTGCTTCCATAAGGTATGGGGTGCTCCCATTAGGCATGAGGTGCTCTCATAAGGCACAAGGTCCTCCCACCCATGAGGTGCTCCCATAAGGTATGAGGTGCTCTCATAAGGCATAAGGTCCTCCCACCCATGAGGTGCTCCCATAAGGTATGGGGTGCTCCC
>NW_026267141.1:81528-82456 GCF_000697945.3 Frankliniella occidentalis | reverse complement strand
GGGGGGGCTGGGGCTAACTGAGCAGCATCAGGACCCACTCATTGTGTTTCGGGTAGATGAGAATTTAAGAGGTACGTACACGGCGGGGCGTAAGGGTTAATGAAATTAAGTTGCACGCCTGGTTGAGAATGAGCGCGAAGTAAAAAGGCACTCGGGCCATTGAGATGCAACATATTGTCTGCATTTAGAGAAAGATGTCTACGTTCTCTCGGTTCTATGTAGGTAGGCGCATTTCAGCTTTTCTTTATGTAGACACTGTAAACGTGAGGGTGAGAGTCGTGTTTCTCGTTCAAATTCAGTGATGTGATTTTTATACCGCCCAGATAGAGCGACATGATTTCTGCATCGCTCACAAGAGTGACATGACTACATCCGTATCACAGAATCGCTGAACTAGAGTCATCTCGGTCAAGATCACTGTTATATTTAATGACTAAAGAAGGAATACCAGTCAATTTAGCTCTCCCTGGAATTGTTCTAGTTGGGGTGTAGGGTGTACGAGTCACATCACTCCCCCATTTTCAGTGGACAGTATGAATGTATTTGAGTCGATAGAGCACCACTTTTCGTCGCAGCAATTTAAGCGCGTGTTCGCTTAAAAGTGCAAAATTACGTATGCAACTTAACTTTGTCAAACAAGCTTTACATTGAAAAACAAGGACTTGTCATTATACAAATAGTCTGACAGTTGTTAGTTACATTCGATTAATCAATACCTGAAAACACCAGCTCAGTCGATATGAGACGCAGGATTTTCAATTTCAAGTGTGGTGTGTTTTTGTCGCAAGCCCGCGACTGGGTGCCGTGCCGCCGACTCTGCGGTTCAGCGAGTAATGGGACTCATTGCTTAAGGAAGGGGGGGAGGGGGGAGGGGCCCCGAGGAGCTGAGGAGGCCGGCTGAGGCCCGCGCCCCGTGCCGACCCGGCAG
>NW_026267141.1:79774-81079 GCF_000697945.3 Frankliniella occidentalis | reverse complement strand
GTCGGCGCAACAACGTGCACTTTTCACGTCGTATTGTGAGTGTGTGTGTGTGTGTGCGTGTGCTTGAATGTGCGCCGGTGTGAGTGCAAAGGGAGTTGAGGTTAGCACCGTGCCACGCCAGGCCAGGTGAGCGAAAAGGCGCTTTCGTTTTCAGTTGCCAGGCCTGGGCTGTGGCCCGTGGCCTGGCCACGGCGGCCCAAGGCCTGCGCAGCCCAGGCGCAGCCCGCCCGACCATTCACATTCAAATTGGCGTACTCGGCGGCGGCGTCTGTGAACATCCCCCGCAGTGGGTCACATACTCTCACACACACACACATTCCGTAAGTTTCGGCCCCTGCTCGCAACAGGTTGAGTAAGGGTTCTCTTTATCCATCCCCCACACACTCCCATATGGCAATATACATATTTACAGCACGGATGTTAACAGAAAATATCTCCGTGAAATGTTTTTGTGCCGAGAAAGGTGCATTATTGTGTACATCTTAACCAGGTGAAATCTGAAATCTTACGAGTTAAACATTTGCATCGTATCATTGGAGAGATCTTTTTCCACGAGATCGATGCTAATTCATTATTTTTAGCATGCGCGTTTGCTTGTAGTCGAGATGTGCACAAAACGCATGTTTTAATCAACAAATTTGTCCTTTAAAAAGTCTCGTCACGGGTGTGGTGATTACTATGCGGATTTACCAGAGTGATAACCAAGTTTGTGTCGTTTGTGTACACCTTCCAAATTGAGTTTGTGATGCCACTCTCCGCCCATGTAAAAGGTATTTTAAACCCGAGGGGGCCACCACTCGCGTAATCCTGTGTACAGACGAGGGTGTAATCCCTACGTCATCCTTATCTATTCCGTGTAATCCTTGACCAAATTTTAAAACATTATCACTAAACTTACACAATAGGCAGTGGATTAAGAAACGTTGACACATGTCGCATTAGATTTTTCAGTGTGTGTGTGTGTGTGTGTGTGTGTGTGTATGTGTGTGTGTTTGTGTTTGTGAGGCGCCTGGCGCCTATTCTAACAGAACTGGCCTGCTACCGCCTGCCATGGGAACTGAACCACGCGACCAGGACCACTCGCCCCGCCGAAAGCAACGCGAAAGGCAACGGAACGGGGCCGGCGACAGTCTCACTCTCGGCTCAGCCCGAGGCTCAGCCGCCCCGCGCCGCTCAGCCATTCAAACGAGGTGGCGCTCAAGACCTCATTAATTAGAGGCATTGCGCACCGCGTGAGAAAGGGGAGGGGATATGAGAGAGAGAGAGAGAGAGAGAGAGAGAGAGAGAGAGAGAGAGAGAGAGAGA
>NW_026267141.1:77673-79714 GCF_000697945.3 Frankliniella occidentalis | reverse complement strand
GAGAGAGAGAGAGAGAGAGAGAGAGAGGGGGGGGGGAGCCGCAGTAAACAGGGTGACATTAAAACCAAACAGATTAACGATGGGATTGTGAAACGGACGAGCAGAGGAACGTTCAAAATCCGAGCGTCACAACGTGCTTCGGAGACAATGATGCCGGCGGGGTGATGAGAAGACGGGGATCAGCACCAGGCGTGCTGGGCACCTGGGCGCCTGCCATTCGATAGACACGCACACACACACACACACACATTCTCACACACTTGTGCACTCGTGTAGCGTATGTGTCACGCGTCACGCACAGTTGTTTGGCAACACTGTACGTACATTTTGCAGGGGCGGTCTCACGGACTCGTCGTATTTTATTTTTTTTGTGATGCGTTGCAGGGCTGTCAGAATAATATGTCTTGCGTAGTTCTGTGTGTAACCTATGGTGCCAATGTCCTTTGTTGACCCTATCATCTGTCCTCCTCCGCACAGCTGGATATGGATTGACCCTTCCTCCCCCCCCCCTCACCACCTCACCACCAAACCCCGCCACCTTTCAGCCTTCCACACTCCTCAGGTTATCAGGAAATCAGACAGAACGGACGGTATGGAATGGAACGTCTGTTGTAGCGACTACCAAGACAAAGCAATCAGTAGCCTGGGCGTGGCGTGGCGGGGCGTGGCAGGGCGTGGCGGGCGACGAAAGGTTCCTGCTGCCTCCTGGCACAACAGAACAAGCCCGCGGCCCGCCCGCCGTTCGCAGAAGTTCGCCGCGAGGCTGCTCCGCTACGCCACGCCACGACCGAGGCCGCGGTGGCCGCGGACACTGGGGAGGAAACCAGGGCAGTATCCGGGTGTGTTGCCAGGCGGGGGGGCCCTGCCGGCAGTGGTGGCGGGGGATGACCGGGGGAGGACTGGCGTGCGATTATAAACGCACTGTGGGTCAGCGGCAGCGGCGGGGGATCCGAACCCGATAGAGAAATCGACCTTCGAGAGGAGGATCGAGTTCGATGGATCGAATAGCACAGGCCCTTCTCCTGTCACTCACTTGTGTAGCCAGTACGACGCCTTCATACGCGTCCTGAGTAGTACATACCTGTGCGCAGAGTGTTGGGCAATGCCTGCGATGCTTCGACGATCTTTTTAATTTTCTTTCTCTGGTGTCTCGATACGTTGGGATCCAGACCACGACACATGTAGTCTCACACTAAAAACCCGATATGATACTATGACTTTGGTGTGTTAATTATTTATCTGTAAAAATATAGACGTTATGGTGTTTCTCACATCCACGTGCTGGGAGCAGGGTTGGGGAGGGGAGGAGAGGGGGTGGGGGTGGGGGTGGGGATGGATCGACACGGAAGCCATACCTCCTCCTCGGGGTAGGGAGGTAGGGAGGCGAGGAGGGGAGAGGGAGGGTGAGAGGAACACGGAGGAGGAGAAGGAGGAGGAGGAGGAGAATCTCTGTCTCGCCATGCATTAACCAGGACAACGAGGGAGAACTCGCCGAATTGGAAATCAATACTCGAGGAGCACTGTACCACAACTGATATAGCTAGTTAGGTCCGCTCCTGTGCCTCCCGCCGGCGGCGCCGTTGTCGGAAAAGTACTTTTGATCATAAAAATAAAACAGTTTGCCTTTCTTTATGCCTTTCCCCGGTTTGCAGTGCGCGATGCGCCCCTTGTCGCTGCTGACTGGCTGGCTCTGCACTTTTATTTACGATGCGCTTCCAAACCGGACCCCGACGCGGCGTGGCGTGGCGCGGCG
This sequence comes from Frankliniella occidentalis, assembly GCF_000697945.3. Taxonomy (NCBI): domain Eukaryota; kingdom Metazoa; phylum Arthropoda; class Insecta; order Thysanoptera; family Thripidae; genus Frankliniella; species Frankliniella occidentalis. The sequence continues at coordinate 77,961 of NW_026267141.1, read as the reverse complement.
AGGCAAGGCCTACTTTCGCCCAGGATATATATCGGATCAATCACAAAAGAGCTGCGCCGGGCTGCGCGTGAAGCTGGGTGAACGGGACCTGCCCCCACCCTGCTCGCGCGTAGCTCCCGCGTCGGGCCTCGAGCCGCCTGCCGGGTAGGCACCCAGCTGAGCCGCCGTGCGCGCCACAGCAGCAGGCAGCCTACCCTGCCGGGCGCTCTGACCCCCCACTCGTGTTGTTGCTCTCTCTCTCTCTCTCTCTCTCTCTCTCTCTCTCTCTCTCTCTCTCTCTCTCTCTCT
>NW_026267141.1:69287-72128 GCF_000697945.3 Frankliniella occidentalis | reverse complement strand
TCTCTCTCTCTCTCTCTCTCTCTCTCTCTCTCTCTCGCTCTCTCGCTCTCTCTCTCTCCCCCTCTCACTCTCACACACCGCTCGTTATGCACGTGTGAGAGACAAGGATAGAGGGTGGGGATGGCCATCTCGGCTCTGACGTGACGGCGGCGGCGGCGTGGCGCCTTTGCCGTCCGCGCGGCGCCACGCCTATACACCGTGAGAAAGTTGTGTCAGCCATTTAAATAATTTATGTGTGCGCGAATTAAAAATAATCGGAAAAGGGAGATTAGAAATGAAAAAGATAAGAAAATGGGATGTTTTTGTTGGCAGGACACCCCGAGTTTGCATGGTGCTACGGTGCTACGTATATGTCTATCTCACGTAGAACGTGCTTGCGGCGCTAATCCGTCTTCACTCAACGACACGGTCACGTGTGTTTTTGTTTTCCTTTTTGTCACCTCATGCCACTAACTTTTTCCTCTCTCTCCTCTTCTTTCGCAGGTGAGCAAACCAGCCCACGACAAGCATGAGACCCTCGTCTATCACCTGCTGCTGCTGCCGCTGCCGCTAGGTGTACACAAACAGGACCGAGAACACGTAGCCCGGCGAGGGGCGTAGAGGTTTGCTCTCGGAGATTACTTGTTGTTCTTCCATGATGGTAGCCAAACGCCGCCGGCAGAGGAGCACGTCCACCAGCCTCTGCGGGCAGAGAAAGAGTGAGGGAGACAGACAAACACACTCTAAATAAGATAGGACAGTTTTGTATCCAGCGAAGATGTGTTCTTAAGCAGTTCTCGATTAGATGTACACCATTTGCAAGCTCTTAGAGCGCCTGCTGGTAGGTAGGCGATAGTGCCTGCAGTGCATGAGAGTACTGCGGGGTGGCGTACCCCGAATCTCGCAGGCGCCGAGCTCCCGTGATTTGCCGAATGAATCTGGGAAAAACGGACTACAACAACAACCAGAATAGAGGCACGCACGGACACCTTGGCGGATGGGTTTATAAGTAATAGACTATCCAAGTGTGGCCACTGGAGTGAAATGTTACGACATTTGATCATTTGTACCCTCTGCCCTCCGTTCCTCCCCCTCCGCTCCCGGCTCGACCTGTCTGTGCCTCTCCATACCGACGAGTGAGGTAGGTCAGCGGGACCGTGCGGTGCAGTGCATGGCGGCGTTTGGACCGTGTCCAGGAGGAACTCTCTCACACATACACCGCCTCTGTCCCGCTCGCTGGCGCCGTGTGCCTCAAAGTAGGTGGTGTAAAGCAGAGAGAGAGAGAGAGAGAGAGAGAGACAGGGAGAGAGAGAAAAAGAGAGAAGGGGTGAAGGGGGGGGGGACGGTATGTCGTTTATGACGAGGACAACGACAACATCAGCAACAACACTCGGACAGGCATGCATAGACACTGCCTGTGTTTTCTCCCTCAGCCAATTATAATTTTTTTTTTGTAAATTTTCAAGAGACCATTCTTGCTCGTTCATAAATTGAGTCTATCAATCAAGTCGATAGAGAGTGCTTCTAATTTTATAGTTTTAAATTTCAATTTTACAACACACTTCATGGAAAATTTTCCTGTAACCCTTGACAGTATTTCTCATAGTGGGGGGACGTAAAGCTGGAGCCCTTGCGCCTTCCGGCCGGAGGGGGCTAGGCAAAACCCCCAACACTGCAGCGCATTCAAAGAAACACGCAGAATTTCCCAAATGGCGCCACTACTTGACTAAGATCGCACGCTCTTGCTCTCCCTCGGTCGGCTACGTGAGCCTTCGCGTGATTAATGTATGCAAAAAGTCGATCGGCTCCGCTGCTGGTGGCCGAAGGCCCGCGTGCCTCAGGGCGCTGGGCCCCAGCCGGGCGCCAGCCGGGCCCCAGCGAGGCGTTTCATCATGGGGATTGTCTCCCCCATCTGCCCCCTCCCCTCTCCTCCCCCATCCCTCCACCCCTTTCAGCCGATGCAGTGATTGCCGCGCCAATAATAGTCGTGACTGCCAATAACATGGATGACCCGTCGTGCGAATAAACACGCGCCTGTCCGACTTCGCTCTTCTTTGTAAATAACGCTTTCTGCAAGTGTATTATTAGAACACACACGTACAGGCGTGTGCAGTGGAACTGTAACTGCCGCCTCCCGGGTCGTTTTCCATCAGCAGGCTCTTACCCTCACCGTCGCTGTGCGGTGGTCCGAGTGGATGGAGGCTGATGGGACTCCCCTCTGCTCCTCCTCCTCCCCCACCCTCCCCCTCTATGTCGGATAGCCTCTCTCTCTCTCTATCTGCGGTTTCAGCATAGGACTAGTGGAATGGCACGAATAGGGTTGCGAAAAAATAGTTTTGTTTGCAAACAATACTTAAATATGTGGGTCGCGAACAATGGTTAATTGTAACGGGCACATCACAAAAATCTCGTTAGTTGTCTTTTGAGTAAAGCCTTTCACTATTCTTGAAAAATTTTGTTCTTTTACTATAAAATTTATTACGCGGTTTCTTGTGGAGATGTGTTTGTATACATTTCAAGTGCTGTAAAAGGCACCGACCGACAATCTCTCCTTGATCCCGCCGCTGCTACAGTTTCTTCTAACCACTGCCATTTGACCCCCCTCCAGCAGGCTTTTGCGCTCGCCAAATGTCGTGGCACACCAGGGCGATTGATCTCGCGGTAATTATTGGCCTGCCTGGGGGCGCCCGATATCGCCTCGTGTAGGTCGGCCTCGGCCTCCTCTCCGGCCCGCTGTATCGGAGTCAGTGAGCTTTTAGGTTAGCTGAGGTTAGGTCCGGCCCGGCGGCGGGACGGGGCGGCGTGCCTGCGGTTCGGGAGGAGCAGTGTGTCGTCCTGCTGGGGGAGGGGAGGGGAGGGGAG
>NW_026267141.1:64478-68837 GCF_000697945.3 Frankliniella occidentalis | reverse complement strand
AACGAGCTGTTTTTCGGATGAATTACTGTCTGTGCGGCAGGTCCTTCTTCCAATGATTTTTTTCCCGTTCTCCATTCCATACCATGGGTATGGGATGGGTCGTCCTCCACCCAGCTCTTACACGTGCAGGCTGCTTCAGCCACTCCTATTGATTCTTCAGGTGACGGACCACCCGGAGCTCCTCCGCACCCCTCGATGTTCAGAGGGACGAGCTCTTGACAGGTTCTCAATATTTCCCACTTCCCCGCCCCACATATCCCAGTCACTTGTTTCTGTTGTTTCTCAGGCTCTCCCTCGTGCTCTTGCTTCTCCAGTCCATCCATTTCGTTTATTTCTTTCTTACCCCCGTTTTTGCATCGGGTGGCGCCTCCGGGCCTCCGGCCGCCTATAGCCGCCTCCGGCCGCCTCCGGCCGCCTCCGGCCGCCTCCGGCGCTAGGCGTGGCCTGGCGTGCTGGAGCGCCGGTGAGAGGCTGATCCGGAGCGGTATCGTCTGAACAGAACACGGAGGAGAAAGGCGCCCGGTACGGTGTGGGTGACAGAACGGTGCCCCCATAGAATGTCACTCGCCTCTGTTTGTCGAAAACCCAACTGCCCTGCTACATCACTCGTTCCACCGCGTGCTACTGTAAAATCTCTCTCTCTACTCTCACTCGCAACTTGTTTACCAATAAATGCAATGAAACTCTTTGTGTATTCCAAAAGTGAAGAAAGTGATTTGACCGTACGGTGGGGCGGCACTAGAGAGTCTTGAATATTCTGCAACCGAAATTTTAATTCAAGTTGTAGTCGGCTCGGCGTACCTCTCGGCGTTCCTTATAGGCAGAGCCTGGTCGGCTGCGGTGAGGCGGCGCCACGCGCAGCGCCCGGCGCCTCACGCGAGGCAGGGCCCGGCAGGGGCCTTAATAGCGAAGCATAAATGCTTCTTTTCTGTTGCATGCGGGCGAGGAGAGGTGGCAGAAAACAAGGATGGCTGAAAGCACGGCTCGAAGCCCGGCTCGAAGCCCGGCTCGAGACACGGCTGGAAGTCCGGCTCGGGCTGGAAGCACGGATCGAAGCACGGCTGAAAACCTACGTACCAGTACGGCTAAACAGAGGCTGAAACGCGGGATGAAACACGGACTGAAGCACGGACTGAAGCACGGACTGAAGCACAGCAGGAGCAGAGGGCCCCAACGCCCCAACGAACGGACGCGATTGCAGCGCAGCTGCTTTGCCTGATGCTGCTTCGTTTTTGCCGTCTTCGCCCGAGTCAGCAGTGAGGTCAATGGAAAGGTCGGAGGAAGTTGGTTAGAGGAGAAGGGGCGGGGTGGGGAGGGAGGAAGAAGAGGGGGACCGCGAAGGGAAAATTAACTCAAGCGACAGAGTATTTTTATTTTTCTCCGTGCCGTCCGTGGCGTCCTTATTTATTTCCATCTTTTACCCCTCAACTGTCAAATTGTTTTTATTTTTTTGTTTTTCACAATTCCCGGCGGGCTTCTCCCGCCCACGGCGGCTATTCCCGGCGCATGTCCTAAAGGAGGAAGGCACTCGAAACAAATACGTTTGTTTTGTATGAATGAAAATTTTACCTGTTCAACCAGGTTGGACCGCGGGGCAGGGCAAAAACATTTGACGGCTCATATACTTCAATAAGAAATTTGAATCGTTTTGCACGTGGCTATTTTAAACATTCTTGCAAAAGAAAACTTCATGCCCTCCTCCTCTTCCCCTCCAGTAGTAACAACTGGTCAAACTTTTGATTCATAAAATTTGTGACGATCTCGGCCACGGCGGTGCGGTCCGGCCCGCGGTCTTCCCTTTTGGTATAGTAGCGGGGTCTCGTTACACCCGGGTGGCACCGGCCCGGAAATGGGGAGGGGAGAGAGGGAGAGGGAGCGAGGGAGGGAGCGAGGGAGGGAGGGAGGGAGGGAGGGAGGGGGCGATGATGGTGCTATAACCCTCTGTGCGTGCAGCGTGTTGCGCGTCCGGCCCGGCAGACATTGTCGCATCGGGCGCGCATCATATGCGACATGCGAATCGAACCTGTTATATTTGAGTGCAGTTTGTTACTATGGTATTTTTCGGCCGCCTGCTGCAGCGGCAGGAGTGCGCGGGCGCTGAAAAGAGCAGCTTGTTGAGCTTTGTATTGCAGCCCCTTTCCGGCCCCATTGTCTTTCTTTTCTTGTGGCCCCCGCGCCTTCTCGACCTTCTATATCTCCCTTCCTTCCTTCTTTCCATACTTTGCAGCGGGCTTCCCTTATTTCACTCGCAGATGATGATGAATGTCATTCTCTACGCCACGCTCCCAGCCACAGCAGGGCCACGCAGAAACAGACAGACAGACAGACAGACAGACAGACAGACAGACAGACAGACAGACAGACAGACAGACAGACAGACAGCCAGACAGACAGACAGGGGACAAAACGGAAGGGGAAAAGCATGAAGGAAGTGAGTAAGGGCGGTGCAACAAAAGCAAAGAGGAGTCGGGTTTATTTTGGTTCGTGTGGTCTGCCCCGAGGTCTGCCCCGCTGCGGTGCGCTCCCCCTTGTACACCATCCGCTGCATAATGCTCTAGGCCCAGGCCGGTGCACAATGCAATGCAGTCGGTACAGTGCATTCACGTAACCGCTGCACTCGGCGCCGCCCGGGGAGGAGGGGGGAGGGCACTTGGTGGCCGTCCTGGGGCAGTCACTCTGCAGGGCCTGGCCGGCCGGCAGGGCCTTCCCTCCCCCTCACCGCGCACAACAATAACGTATAGCGGTCCAGCTCTCTGACCCGGCCAGCCGGTGTGATACACGGTAGTGCTGGTCGTGACGGGCGCGGCGGCGGGGCGGGGCGGGGCGAGTGCGATGCTGGCGGCCATTGTATTGTTGGCCAACGTTACTACTTTTGCGTCCACAACATTGTTCCCACGGACCTAACCGTTCACCTCTGGTGGTGCCTCTTGACGACGGCGACCGTCGGCGGGGCAGGCAAGCCCCTTGGTGTGTGGCCGGGTGCCGGGGGAGAGCCAAGGTGTCGAGCAGGGTGGGCGCGGCCCTGAAGGATATGTAGTTAGCGATTAGTAAGGTGGAAAAGTGGGGTCCGGCGAAAAGGGGGGTCGCCGAAGAGGGTCGCCGAGGAGGGTCGCCGAGGAGGGTCGCCGAGGAGGGTCGCCGAGGAGGGTCGCCGAGGAGGGTCGCCGAGTAGGGTCGGCGCCAGACGCCGCGTACGCTTGATTGGGCTCGCTCCAGTCCACATTTAAGCAAGTACATAGTTTATAGCGAACATGAACAGATGGCTAAGTGTCGGAAAAGCGGACTGGAGCGAGCTCAAACAAGTGTACGCGCGGCGGTTTGCGCCGGCCCTCCTCCTCGCCGACCCTTGTTTTCGCCGGACCGGCCGGACCCCTCTACTTTTCGGCCCTACTGATCGCTACATACATAACCTCCTGAAGTGCCCACCTTGGGCGGCAGGAGTCCGTCTCGTGTGGTCCAGGTCGCGGGGCCCCCGGCAGGTAGGCTGACCGAGCCGAGCGGAGCGCAGTGGTGCGGGCGGGCTGCCTACCAGCCGGGCGGTACACCCGGGCCAGGCTTTCACTGCGCTGCAACACGGCCCCGCCCTGTCCTGCCCCCCGCCCCGCCTCGGGCCGCCTCTCCCACGCGCCCGTACAAGGAGAGGAGGTAGAGGAGGTTGTTAACATGGATGGCGTTAGGCAAAGCAGCACATCCCCTCGTTAGTCCTTACGTAAAGGCTGGCTTTTGAGCGTTCGAGCCGAGCAGGCCCCAGCGCCCGCCCCAGCGCCCCAGCCCAGCCGAGACGCGGCCGAGACGCTGGATGCCCACGGTGCATATCGCAGACTTCAGACATACCCCCACCCCCCTCAAAAAAATAATATCATTAAGAAAATCTCGCGCGCGCTTTTCTGTGCTCCAGGGAGTCCAAGTTGCCAAGTTGTGTATAATACTTTCAAATGATTCCAGATATCGACTCATCGACTCTTAAGCAATGTGGATTTTCCATGCACGATTGTATTGAATTGTATTGTACTGCACGGTGCCGTTAAAAACAGAACGTAGAAACACATCAGATTTCGTAATCGGTGTTGGTAACGATTTCTCTGTGCTGAGCTGTCCGTCGCCAAACTCCAATACATCGCGATCTGAGTACAGTAACAAAACAAGTCGCCCGGATTGGTACAGCAGCGGCTCAGACTCTTTGGCCCAGTGCTGTTCTCGTCGGGCAGTCACTGGCGCTCGGCCCCGCCGAGTAGGCATGCCCACAGGCAGGCGCAGGCCTTCCCCTAATTAATAGACGCGGGCACGTGAGCGAATCAGCAGCGCTCTGGTGTTCGGTCACGACGTGGCTCTCTCTCTCTCTCTCTCTCTCTCTCTCTC
>NW_026267141.1:59747-64288 GCF_000697945.3 Frankliniella occidentalis | reverse complement strand
AATTCTATTCTCTGTCCATAACATGTAAATGTTCAGTGGCAATAAAGCAAACAAACAAACTCTCTCTCTCTCTCTCTCTCCAACTGCAACCATGGAGGCGATGGGTGGTTCATTTCATCTCTTCATCTCCGCTGGTTTTGCTATAGCAAGGTGGACCGCCTGCATGCCCGCATGTTGCACGGGTAAAAACAATGACTGATTTTTTGCGAAGAATGGAATTAAACTTTGAGGAACTTCCATATTTTTAGAAAAACTGCTGATTAAAAGTTTAGAAAAATTCTCACAATTTTGAGATTTTTTTCAAAATCCGGAGCCTTTTCCCTTTAATTGTGGGAGCTGCACAAAGTTGTACCACCCTTCCCTCGACAAATCAGACATTGTTTTAACCGGTGTGCTGCGCGTGTCCCTGTGCCACTGCGCTGCGCTCGCGCCAAAACGAACCGACATGCAGAACCATTTGTCTCGCCGGGAGCGGCCTGTGTGTTGTTCGAGCGAGAGAGATGAAGCGTTTTCAAGAGTCGGCCCGGCTCGGCTTGGCTCCGCTCAGCCCGGCCTGGTCCTGGTCACGCAGAACTCCCATCGGGGGTTTAATATATATATTAAAGCGGCGGACGAAACCACCATCTATAATGCGATCTGCACGTCCAACCTGATCATCAACTAGCATCATCAATAAACAACCATCTCGTTATGAAGGAGCAGAAAGAAAAAAATATTGTCGTCTACGAAATAATTGATTATTAACCGATTATTTTTTTTACCCTTTACTTATCGTTTTTAACCAGTCATCACGAATGGATCAATTTTCCACAGACTGATTGATCATTAACCAATTCACCCCTCCCGACCCCTCCCTTCCGTCTCCTCATATCACCTTCGTTAAGCCCCCCCCCCCACCTGCAGGCTGCAGTAGCTCTCGTGCGTGTCACTGGGCACGCCTACAGGCACGCCTCGCACGGTCACGGCCCGCGGGTCCACGCACGCGAGAGCGGAGCGCACGCGCGAGCACGGGGTGATCGGAGGGGCTGCCGGGCCCGCCGGGCCTGTGCCGTAACTCTGTGCTGTCATACGCGCTGCACTCGAGGTTACTACTTGAACGTCCCAAAAGTGTGGTAACGTGCGTTATGACGCGAGCCGGGCTGGGGAGGTTGGGGGGAGGTTGCGTTTTGGGTCACCGCACCGCAGCAGGCGAGCAGGCAGTCGGAGGCAGTAGGGGACTCGGGTTTTGGATTGCAATGCGCAAAGAAAATTAAGAAATACTGTCCGCGATGTCACCGCAGCGCTGATGATGCGGGGTATCTGACACTGACACTGCTGAAACGCTCTTGTGGAAATGAGGTGAGAGATTTTTTTTTTTTTCTTTTTTTTTTTTAAAGGTGGAGAGGTCACCACTGTTGAATGCAATTTTGGCATCAGCACATAATTTTGGTTCTGTGCTGATGGAAATGTATAACATTGTAAGGTGAGAAAAATTTTCAATTTCCATTGGAAAAGCTAACGTGACGTGCGTCACATATTTCTTGATGCACTCACTCCACTCCATGCAAAAGAATAGTAGGGGCATCACAGGGAGAGTGCATTAGGAAACGTTAGTAACGTTAGTTCTTCCAGTGTCCACATGAAACGTTTATGTGAGGTGCTTTCTGAAAACCAATGGCATTGCCCCAGGTTACTGAGCCGTTTGTTCTATGATCAGCAGAATACCCAGGAGGACAGGGGAGGTTGTCGGGGGGAAGGGGGGATGAGTCGGCACTGTGCGAGTCCTGCACCAGCGGGGCCCTTGACCGAGCTGAGAATGAGAGAGAGAAAGAGAGAGAGAGAGAGAGAGAGAGAGAGACGAATCCTCGCCCTCGGTCGCGCGCTCGTCTCTCTCCCACTCTGGCTGTGAATCGTTCGCACTCTATCGAGCTGACTCGGCGTTTTGCCGCCCGGAGCTGCGCACGACTGCTCCGAGTGCTCGTTGGGCCCCAGTGTGACCACAGTGTGGTCGCCAGCCGTGCTGGGTCCTCGTCATGGCCCCAGGAGCCCCAGGCCCAGGCTCTAACGAGGCTTAATCGCTCACATTCACTGCCCGCCTCTTTGTATCTGCCTGTCCCGACTCCTCTGTGGTCGCGACGGCGGCCCCGCGGCCCCCTTGCCTGCCGCGCTACCCCGCGGTCGCGGGCCCCGGCCGTGGAGTAGAGACGCCCTCGTGCGGATCCCCTGCTACGGAGTTGTTCTCACACTTCGCCTGTTGACTGTGTGTTCCAGGTCCGACGCCGCAGCAGTTCCTGTTCCTGGAGACGATCCAGGAGGAGACGTCCGACGACCTCCGCAGCGAGTCCAGCCGCTCCTCGCACGCCGGCTGGCCCGAGAGCGACTCCGACGCCGGCTCCGTCATCCACATCGCCGCCACCTACCATGGTGAGTCTCTGGGCGCGCCGGGTAGCGCCGCGGGGCAGCCGCGGGGCGGGCAGGGTATCGCCGGGCCGCCTGAGTGGTAGGCAGCGCGGTCACAGGGCCGCGGGCCTGTTGCCTACCTGCCGGGCGCCCTACTCGTGGAGGGTGTGACGGGTAGGCAGCGCGGTCACAGGGCCGCGGGCCTGTTGCCTACCTGCCGGGGGCCCTACTCGTGGAGGGGGTGTAGGCCTGACGGGTAGGCAGCGCGGTCGCAGCGCCGCGGGCCTGTTGCCTACCTGCCGGGCGCCCTACTCGTGGAGGGTGTAGTAGGCCTGACAGGTAGGCAGCGCGGTAGCAGAGCCCGTGGGCCGCTTCGCTAGCCTAAACTTTTAAAATCATCCTTTCAATTCGTTTTCCAACAAATTTCTAAAATAGTCTTTACTACTTTAACTTGAAATGTGCGCCACGGTCTCTGTCCCTGTCCTGTAGCACGACCCGACGTGTTCTAACGAAAATGATCATTCTCATCTTTCAAACCATATTCTTAACTCGATATTTATTACCGCTCATGCCTCCTCACCCTGAGCACAATTTTCGTCAGCCGCCGCGCCGAATCCTCTCGGCCAAGTCTTTGTTGTTGGCCCTATAGCGGCCGAGGACAGCGGATGGGACGAATGGGGAAGTCACTACGCTACGCAATGCGGTGGGATTGTCCGTCCATGTCCCGTCCCGTGGCGTCCCGTGTCCCTCCCAGGGCCGGAGGATACTGGTGGGCGCGGGTGTGCGAAGGCCGCGAGGCCAAAAGCGGGAAATAAACAAAATGTATCTCAGCAGGAAATTGCACCACCAATGAAGTTGGGTCCCCCTCTAAATAGAGCCCCGCAAAGAGCGAGCTACGCGAGCTAAATGCCTACCCCGACCCCCCTCTCACCTGTCGAAGAAGGGGTCTAGCTCGCGTAGCTCGCTCTTTGCAGGGCTCTACCTCTAAAGTAGCAGACAAGTTCCGAAACATGACGACGCTCCGTCACTTCACGGCACAAACCACCTTCAAACCGTGGGAAATATTTCTGACTAGGTTCCCTGTCAAATATTTATGGAGGTGTTCCTGACCGTGTGTGGCGGGCCCGCTGCAGCGGGCTGCGGGCGGCGGCGGCCCGGCTGCACAGCGCCCAGCACGGCGCCCAGCACAGCCTGCACAGGTGCGATATGATGAGCTCACGCGCCCGACCGACCGTGTCGGGGACAAGAGATAGAGAGAGAGGCAGTGGGACAGAGGGGTGCTGCTGAATGGGTAGCTCGTTGGGCCTCGCGTTGTGCTTTTGACTGCAAAAGTACACAGCTCAAAAAACTGCAAAAAAAACAGCGAGCATTTGGCTTGTCCCCGTAGTTTTCTGTGGCTCGGTGATGATGTGACTGTGATATTGGCCCGGGCCCGAAAGTGAGCATTGGACATAGTAGTGACACATCCCCGGCGGTGTCGAAAGTATTTTCGCTCTCTGTGTCCACCCCTCCCCCCCCCCCCCCCCCCCCCCCCCCCCCCCCCCCCCCCCCCCCCCCCCCCCCCCCCCCTCTCTCTCTCTCTCTCTCACACACACACACACACACACAGTAAAACGACATAAGCCACAGCACGCTTTATTTGCCCTCTTTCTTTGCACACTGACCCAACAACAAACACACACACAAGCTCACACCTACATACAAACACCGCAGGCGACGGGATACACACTCACACACACAGAGGAAGTTGCAGGGTACTGTTCCCCCTTCCTTCGCCACCCCCCCCCCCCTCTTCGCCCCGACTTGCTTTGAGGTTTCTAGTTAACCGCCACCCCTCCCTTCCCCACCTCCTCGCCTGCCTATCCACCCCCACTACACCGACAGCCTCAGCCTATACATACGTACTGCTTGTCCTGTTGGAAACATTTTGTTCAGGGTAACACAACACAACTACCCCCTCATCCGTAGACTACCTCCGCCCCTCCCTCTTCTATACCTCCACCCCCACCGACGGTAAAATTAAAGTAAAGTGTAGTAGGTTATTAAATCCCCTGTTTACTTCTTATGCCGCCGACCAGAGCAAGGCCTGTGTGTGTGTACCCCTGCCCCCCGTCACTTCCCGCACCAGGGGGGTCAGACTCACCACATGGCCTACCCCCCCC
>NW_026267141.1:57581-59697 GCF_000697945.3 Frankliniella occidentalis | reverse complement strand
CCTCCCACCACCACCACCACCCGGGTTGGGGAGAGAGCTGTATTTTAGGTTGGATTAGTCATTGTTTCCCCGTGTACTAGACTAACCTCGCTGGGCCTGCTCAGCTCAACCCCCCTGCCCTGGCCTGTGCCCAGCCACAGCCGAGCAGGTAGCCGCTACACCTCCGCTCCGGCAGCGCTCCTCCTCCAGGCCCTCGTCCTGCTGGAGAAACACCCACCGCACCGTATTTTCCTCCCCTACATTCCAGCTCTAGCACGCCCTAGGCGCGCCTTAGAGAAAGGAAGGGGGGGAGGGGGTGGGAGGGCTGTCATCTCCCGACAAATTGCTCCGCAGGTTCATGAGTCGATGAGCCGCTCCAGGACCTCCAGGAGGACAGCGCGCAGAAGATCTCCAGAATGAGTAGAGGAAGAGAGAGAGGAGGGGGGAGGGGCATCTAATCAAGGTTTTAAAACGAAGTTCTCTGGCGCCTCCTGAGGGCGGGGGAGGAAGGGGTGGTGGAAGGCAGACGACGAGACTGGCTTGAAGCGGGCCGTCGTCGGCGGCGGGGGAAACTTTTCGGCCAAAAAGAGACCGAGGCGGGGTCCCAACTAATCGCAAAAGAACGTCGATTGATCAGTTTAATCTGTAGTTGTTGTTTTTTTTATAATAGTCTCGTCTCCCAGCACCGTCCTTGTTGAGGAGGGACGTCTCAGGCTGCCCGACGGTGGGGGTGGCGAGGTCGAAAATAGTGCTGTAATCAAACTAGGAGGCCGTTCTGCAGGCGCTGCAGAAGGGGGGCGGGGAGGGTCGAGGGTCGTGGCGGGGGCGGAGAGGGGGCCGAGACGGGGCTAGCTAGGGTGGGGGACAAGCCGGCGATGCAAACAGCAGACGAAGCAGGAGCGCAGCGGAGAGGTCTAAATTCGCCGTAAATTTGCATGGCTGGGGCTGGGCGTATGGTGGAGTTGGCGGAAAAGGGGGGGGGGGGCACGCCAGAGGGTGTCGAGTGCAGCGCGGACGGCGAGGACTTCCTGCTGTTGCTGTTCGACGGGCAGCTCGACGAGCTGCACGTGCAGTGGGCCGGGGCGCGTATGAGCGAGGGCGCGGCCTAGGCGAAGGTCACAGGGATGTAGGGTGGCAGTCCGAGCCAGTCGGAGCACCCCAGCACTCGCAGCTCAACGCGCACATGAGCGTCTGTCTCACCTCGTCCAACAGAGCCCCCGAGTCCCCTCCCCTTTAGCGCGTCCCCGCCCCACGCCGGGGCACGCCTGTCGCCTGTCTATCGAAACAATGTCGGGGGTGAACAACATGCGCGGGTTGGTAGGGATGGGGCCACCGGGGGGCGCGGCGGTAGGGGCTTGGGAGGGGGTTGCTGAGCACCGCGGCTCCCTCCCCCCGCTCACTCAGTGTCGCCTTGTCTAAGCAGGCAAAAAGCTCGGGGGTGGAAGGGAGGGACGCATCCCCCGAGTACACAACAACAAAAGTTACACCATTAACGTCAGCAAAAACAAAAACAGCACAAATATTAATTAAGTACGCGAGAATCATCATTTCTCTATGGTTGCGTTTACGTGGTGTTTACGTTCCACCCCCGGGCCGGCTCAGAGTCTGTATATATTATATCGATTTCTCTACAGCCAGACTCTCGTCGGTGTCGTGACGGTCGCCTTTAAAAGTTTCCGTCGGCTGGTAATTATTTCGGTTGTAGGTGCGAGCTGCGTGGCCGCGCTCCCCACTCACCCGCCATCACGACAACCCCCCTCTCTGTACGCGATGTGGCATGCAGATTTCACGCTTGGCTGCCTCATGTTTCCCGATTCCAGGCAATCCATACCGCCGCTCCACCCCCGGCCCCACCTCAGCCACCTCAGCCCCCGCCCAGAGCACCGCGGTGGCCTGCCAGCTAACTCGGGCTGCCAGCTCTGGCCGCCCGCCCGGCCAGGGGAGGGTCTGGCCTGTCGTTTATCGGTCGTCCAACCCAACGAGGGTCTTTGGGGGCCTTGCTTGCAGCAGAGGCGGTGCGGGGGCAGCGTTTGGTTGCGCAGTGCAGGGATTGCCCACATCGATCTGCACCCCTTTCTCTCTCTTCCCCCTTCCCCCAATCCCCGCTCCCTCGGCATCCTTCTGACCAGGCAGCAGT
>NW_026267141.1:54921-57506 GCF_000697945.3 Frankliniella occidentalis | reverse complement strand
CCCCATCCACCCCGTCCCCTCTCCTCTGCTCTGTCCGATCGGCTGACAGCGCTCTGCTACTCGCCCCTAACAACCCCAGAGGGTGTCCCACCCCCGCCCCACTCTGCAGGCACGGCACGTCGCCCGGTCGGGTGCGAATGAGTGGCCTGCCCGTACCCCTCCCCCTCCCCCTATCGGCCCATTACACCCCCTCTCATCACGCTACCCGCCCACTCTCACAGCCACAGCTCATGCAGCTCATGCTTTTCGTACATTAGACTCGAGCGCCGGTTTCGGATCCGAAATACTGACACGCCGTTCGTCCTCTTTGTTCCAGGCGATCAAGACCTCAACGCGGCCAACGGCCCGTCGTCGTGGTCCGGGTCGGAGCGCGACCTGGCCGTGCCCCCCAAGCGGCGACGCCAGGACGACTGGGGCCCGCCGGGCCAGACCGTCGCCCTGTCCAGGTCGTCATCGCTCATCGCCTTCGAGAGCCTGGAGCGCCGGCTGTCCGAGGAGGAGGAGGCCCTGGGCGCCGGCGGCCTCGGCGCCTTCCGCACCACCGCCACGCTGCGCCCCTTCGACTGGGCCGACTCCAGGTCGCCGTCGGCCTCCGCCAGCGACTCGTCGGACGACGAGAGCGAGGACAGCGACGACTCGCTGATGCAGAGCTTCAACTCGTCCCGCGGCAGCTTCAGGTGAGGCCCTCGCACGACGTACTGTACCCTCCCGCTCGTCGAGGTCGCGGAGCCCCCGCCACACCCCGCCGCCAGCGCGGCCCCGACCACCTGTTGCCGGCGCGGTCCTCGGCCCGCTGGAGAGGAGAGGGTGACCCTGGCCAACGACCCCGCCGGGGCTACTAATAGGGGCGGAGGTCACGAGGGCGCCTGCTGGCCTCTGGGGCACCCTCTGACCTCCGCAAGCGGCAGCCCCCAGCTGCAGCGGCCAGAGCGCAGGGAGAACAGCTGTCTCCCCGGACCTCGCTGCTTTTTCTGCGTGAAACTCTCGCCGCTGTCGCCGCCGCTGTCCGCGCTGTCCTTGTGAGCACCGCGACCCGCCGCGCCGCAGCCCGATGATCTCACCCGCGGAGCCTTCGCGCGGAGCTGCGCGGAGCTGCGCGGAGCTGCGCGGAGCCGACAGGCGGCCCCGCCCGCGACGCTCACACTCTAACGTGCACCCGCGGCCCGCCGCGCTGGACCGAGTACTCCTGCACTGCGATAAAAGCCACAGGATGAAAAGAACGGGCCCCTAAAGCGAAATGAACAATACAGCGCATTCAAATGATTCGAAATTCCTCAAGTGCCGCGGTGCTGAAGTGTGAGCGCGCGCCGGCCTCGCGGCCACAAGTGAGCTCACTGGCGCGCGCGCTTCTCCTTGTTGCTCCTCCTGTACTTCTTAATGGCGCCCATCAAGCTGTGCGGGCCGGGCGCGCGAGGTCAGCGCCGCGAGGCGGGAGCACGTTAAGGGGGGTCAGGGCGTGCCCGGGCGTTCCGGCGGGGTATTACATTTCTCACGCCCTACGTAAGACGACGCGGGTAATTTACGGTAATTTATCATCGCCAAGAGTGTAGGAGGGATGGGGGGGGGGGGTAGTAGTGGCGTGAGCACGCCGAACAACGTGCCCTTTGTGGGGCTCTGCAACGTGGGTCATACATGTTCACTAAACAATAATAATGCTACATTTAAAAATGGTTTTTGTCCTTGACACAGATTAGGGAGAACATCGTAGGGCCCCGTTCGTTAATATCAAGCACGAAGCAGCTGAGCGAAGTGCGTCAAAACTGACGATATAGCTAGGACTCTATCATGAATGGAAGTGTAGGTAGGCATTAGGCAACAACTCCCCTCCATTCACTGTATATATTAGAGCAGGTGGGGAAGTCTTCAGCAGGTACAGTGTAAGCAAAGGCGCCCAACTCCCCTATATACTTTAACATT
This sequence comes from Frankliniella occidentalis, assembly GCF_000697945.3. Lineage (NCBI taxonomy): Eukaryota > Metazoa > Arthropoda > Insecta > Thysanoptera > Thripidae > Frankliniella > Frankliniella occidentalis. The sequence continues at coordinate 55,589 of NW_026267141.1, read as the reverse complement.
TGTGCTCAGAAATAAATTAAGGTTTTAATATCCCCGTATGTTTATAAAACAGACGAGTCGACGGCGGCCAGAGTGGAAAAAAAAAACAGAAATAGAGAAATAAACAGCATTCTTGGTTCAAATAAGTAAAAAAAACTTAAATTATGAAAGCAAACGAAATAAATAACCAAAAATAAAAAAAATGCAAAACAACAAAAAGGTTTTGGATCCACTCTAGGGCCTCTCTCCCGAGTGGGTGCGCATGTGCCTCTTGAGGTTACCCCTCCGCGCGAACGCTGCCCCGCAGGTGGCGCAGCTGTAGGGCCTCTCCCCCGAGTGGTTGCGCATGTGCTTCAGGAGATTGTAGCTTAGTGTGAACGCTGCCCCGCAGGTGGCGCAGCTGTAGGGCTTCTCCCCCGTGTGGGTGCGCATGTGCTTCTGGAGGGTACTGCTCTCCCTGAACGCTGCCCCGCAGGTGGTGCAGCTGTAAGGCTTCTCCCCCGAGTGGATGCGCGAGTGTCTCTGGAGGGCATTGCTCTTCGCGAACGCAGCCCCGCAGGTGGTGCAGCTGTGGGGCTTCTCCCCCGAGTGGATACGCATATGGGTCTGGAGGGCACCGCTCTGCGTGAAAGCAGCCCCGCAGGTGGTGCAGCTGTAGGGCTTCTCCCCCGAGTGGATGCGCATGTGGG
>NW_026267141.1:44512-49764 GCF_000697945.3 Frankliniella occidentalis | reverse complement strand
GCGGCGAGAAAAGTTACCTCTGAGCGAGGGTAAGAATTCTTACCCTCAACACGGGAGACGCGACGGCACATTACCCCGGGCAGGGCGACAAATCGTTTCTTGCCGCGCGTGAGGTGATTGTCGAAAATTGTCACCCTCGGCAGGGTAATATCTGCGCAAAAGTTACCTTTCGGCTTTACAGCATGCTGTTGTTCCCGAACAACAAAAGGGCTGTTTTTCAACAACCATTTTTTACAGTGTGGACACAGAGAGCGCACCCCACTGTGGCACTCACCCCCCAGCCGTAGCCCGTCTGCATCTTCTTGGTGATGTCCCCGACGTACGGTCCGAAGCGCACTCGGCGCGGGATGGCCTGCTTGGTCCAGACGCCCAGGCCTGCGCCGGTGATCTTGCTCTCGAGCACGGCCAGGCAACTGGGCACACTCTTCAGCGCTCGCTCGGGGTGGGCGTCGGGTACCTATGGGGCAGAGGCAGTGAGTGAAAGCGAGCAGAGGCCCCCGAGGCTCCGCACCTCCACATGTATGTGTCCCGCCCGCCACTCACCTCTGCGTCCTCGATGGTGTGGAGAGGTCCGTGCTCGGGGCAGTCGCCCTCCCACTCCCTGTCGCAGTCGTCGCAAACTGTGGACGAGAAACAACAACGGGGTGAGACGTGTGTTGGGTTGCCCGTGGTGCGCCGAAGGTCTCCGATTAGCATTATGACACTCACACAAGAAATCGTCGGCGTCCAGCGCGGGGGACTCCGTGTAAACCTTGCCCCGACTGGCGGCCCTCTTCGGGTAGCGGGCGGGGCGGGCGGCGCCCTGAGCCTGGGCGGAGGTGGAGGGTCCTGGGTCTGAGAACACCAGAGAAACACAAAGGTAACGTCGGCAGCCGTTTGGTAGTACCGCGATAGGTAGTGAGACCCGAGCATCACCATCACAACCGTTGGCGCCAAGACTACTACGGCCTACATCGAGCCTTTATACTTTACCTTGCTCAGGGTCAGCTGGCGGCTCGCATGTCCCCGTCGGTGGTGCCCGAGCCTGCTGCTTCCCCCGTGTCGCAGAAGTCTTTTGAGAGGAGGGCAGGCCGACGTTCTCCTTCACACGGGCACTCGCATCTTTCGGCGCCACAGACTTCTCAGCGCGAGAAGGACGACCACAGTTTCCTGCCTGCACAGACACACGTTCATGCTGATTAATGGCACCCTGCCGTACTGTTTGCTGACAATGTTTGCAACCTGATTCGACAGTTCAATAACAACTACAGAAGACACGCACGGGTACCTGATTTTCTTTCCTGGGGGACCAATCCAAATCTTTCTCATCAAATTCTTCCTCCTGGACGCACTTTACCCTCTTCACTTTTGGTCCATTCCTCATGAATTGGGGAGGATTAGGGCTGAGGCCTGATAACGAACGAGGCGTAATATTGTGTATAAAAAACCGGCAAGAATAAAACTCAGACGCAAATAATTAACCCTCTGACAAATCAAATGACCCAGCAAGGATTAGTGATTTAGTAAATGAGCTGTAAAAATACACTCACCTGCCTGTTGCAGAGCATGAAAATTTCGTTTAGCATTCCTGAAGCTATTTTTATCATATTTTGACATTTCACGCCATTCAGAGGCAGGAAAGAACTCAGCGATATCTTCATAGTCACTGTCTTTTGAACTTGACATTGTTATTCACTCTGATATTTCGACCAGGCGAACCTCACTTTACGCGTTTTCCGCCAACGGTCAACACTAACCGCTCATTGCCCATTCGGTCCCGGGGTCCGTTCCAGAAAATTCAAATTTAAATGGTCGAAAAGCGCGACCGCATAGGAATATTCCGAATGTACTATACAACCTAAGTAATATTACTTTATTTTAAATCCAAACGAACATGTTTCTTTTTCAATCTTTATCATGAATCATTTTTTTGACAACAAACTGCGCTAACAAACCGCTTTACGCCAAGGGAGGAGAGGGGGGTGGGAATAAACAATAGATTCATATTCAGTTCAGTTCGGAAAGGCCAACATGATAAGCTTACGACGAAAAGCGTCATTATAACGCTAAGAACTTTTTAAAAAAGCACTCGAACTACTATTTATATTTGTGGTATATATGTGGTTATACTGTGTGTGTGTGGAAAAGTACATTTTCCGACATAAAATTTGCGCATTTCTATGTCTTAGGTTGTCAACCCTTTTCAGTGGCATTGGAATCTTGTCCATGGCATGGGGTATGCACTGCTCCTGTGACTCCTTGTCTCTTATGCCAGTATAGTTGTATCGTGTGCGAAGCCAACTATTTTCATGATGGTACCGATCTTTCTATGTGATTCTTCTATATTGGCGACGGATGGAATGCAATGCAATAAAGTGTCCCGTGCCGCAGTTCGAGCGCTGGCTGGCTGGGAGCGGCTGCCGCGCCGCGTGCTCGTGCTGGACCGACCTGTCTGCCCGCCCAGGCCCCTTGATCTAAGAACCTCTCTCCCATGTTGCAGGTCGAGCGCGGGCTCGGAGCGGCTGCGCGCCTTCCGCTCGCTGGACAGCCTGTCCGCCCTGGGCACGCTGAGCGGCGGCAGCGCGAACAGCGGCGCGGCGCACCTCAGCCGGCCGTGCCAGGACCTTTCGCTGTCCTCGGCGGCCGATGAGGACGGCGCGCCCGCCGCGGACGGCGACGCCTACCCGGCGGCTACCGGGCGCAAGGAGCGCAGCCACAGCCTCAGCCCCAAGGCGTCGCTGCGCAGCCTGCTGGACGCCACCTACTCCCTCAGCGACCACGAGGACGCCCCCGCCGACCACGACCACTTGGACAGCACCTACTCGCTGGGCGAGCGCGGCCGCCTGGACGCGACGTTCGGTCTGAGCGACCACGGCGACCTGGACGCCACGTACTGCTTGAGCGACCACGGTCATCTCGACCACACCGCGGGCATGACAAGAGGCGACTTCCTGGACGAGCCCGACCTGGAGGACAGCGCCTCGAGCCACCCGAGCAGCAGCAGCAGCAGCAGCAGCAGCAGCAGCAGCAGTGGGAGCTGCACGGAGCACGAGGACGTCCTGGCCAAGCCGGCGAGCACCGCGTCTGAAACGACATCCGGGTCCACGAGGACCGTGCGCTCCGCGGAGAACCTCAGCGAGGACAGCGGGTTCGGCGAGCACGCCTCGTACCTGGCCACCCCCACGGGCAAGCGCCTCACCGTGTGCCCCATCCTGGAGGACGACACCGTGGACAACGACGCGTCGTCCTGCTACTCGGCCTGCAGCAGCAGCAGCAGCAACAGCAGCAGCGGCGGCGGCGGCGGCAGGAAGCAGAAGGACGTGGAGGTAAACTGGGGAGCCGGCGATGCTAAATTTAGCGCGGGTTGGCACCGAAGCGCGCCAGACCTGCTGGTGTGCGGCGCGCTGTCGGCAGTCGCTGAGGAGCTCGCCGACGGCAGGGACGGCAGCCACCCGGGGTGGAGCACGGGCGCGCACGGGTACGGCTTGGCGCCGCTGGACGGGCCCACCATGGCCAGCACGCCGGACCTCAACAAGCCCGCCCTCATCAAGACCGACAAGGGCCTGGGCAACGCGCTCAGCGCCAGCCAGGGCAAGGGCGTGCACTTCTGCGACGTGGTGGCCGAGGTGTCCTGGAGGGACTCGTACAGCGACGTGGACGACGACGACGACGACGACGTTGACGAGACGGACGGCGCCGACCACGATGAGGACGGCGATGAAGACGACCACGAAGAGGATCTCGAGGAGGAGGTGCAGGCCGTGGCGTACAAGCTGCAGGTCGGCACCGTGGCCGTGGATAAGCCCGCTGCGCACGCTGCGCCCGCCGGCCGAGCCCCGCCCGCCGAGCCCCACTCCCCGCCCAGCTCGCCGCCCCGCGCTCCTCCGCGCGCCCCGCCCCGCTCCCCGCCGGCCCCGCCGCCTACAGCTGTCTCCCAGCCGGCTGCCCCTGCCCCTGCTCCGGCGCAGCCGCGCCAGCCGCGCTCAGTCACCAGCATGGCCGCGCCGTTGACGCAGCCGGCGGCGTCGCCGTCGCCGTCGCCGCTCGCGAGCCCCACCGCGAGCCCCAAGAAGACCTCGCGCTTCGGGGACTTCTTCCAGCGCTTCTCGCTCCGCCGGCTGTCCGGGCGCCACCACGACCACGCCAGCAAGAAGCTGAGCCGGAGCGCGAGCGCGCCCAGCTCGCCGCCGCCCAGCCTCAACAAGGGCACCAACACGCACCTGCAGCACCTGCAGCATGAGGACGTGCGCATCATCCCGCTGCACCCCACCGCCGAGGAGCTGGAGGCCGAGCGGCGGGAGGCGGAGCGGCGGACGGCCACCCTGGCCACCAAGCCGCCGCTGCCCCCCTCGGTGCCGCCGCGCGGACCGCGGGGGGTGGGCCGCGCCGCCCCCGGGCCCGCCCCCGGGCATGCGCACGCCCCCCGGGACGTGACCGCCGCCGCCGCGGCCGCCGCGGTGACGGCCGCCGTGGCGTGGCGCAGCTCCAGTAGCATGGCGGGCCTGCTGGAGACGGACCTGGACGCCGACCTGCCGGCGCCGGCGCCGGGCCCGCCCGCCGGCAAGGCGCGCTCCCTGCTGGACGTGAGCGGCTACGCCTCGGGCTTCGCCTCCGCCCCCCAGGGCGCCCGCGGCCCCCACGGCCCCCGCGTGCCCAGCCCCAGCGGCCTGCTCGACGCGCAGGACCCCGCCAGCCGAGCCAAGTCCATGGAGTTCCTGCTGGACAGGCACAACCAGGAAGCCGTTAAGGTGAGTGACCTGGGCGAGCCACAGGTGGCGCCAGCGCGCCGTGCAGTGACAGTGACAGTGCTCGGGACGCGCGGGATGGACTGTCAGTGCCTTTCGGTGTCGCCTGTCCCACACGGTGGTGCTCCACCCGCAGAGTGTGCCTCTTTGTCGGGCCATGGTGCTTCTGTTATCACTGTGTTCGTCATCGCACGGGGTATTTTTCCTTATCATACGTACCGTTTCCCCTCCACGGCACCACTGCTGCTGCTGCCATCGTGCGCTCATGTATTGTGAATAATTCATGACTTTCGATTGCCTTTGTTGGACCTATGCCCGTTAACGTGTGTCCGTGTGTGTGTATGTGTGTGTGCGCGTGTGCATCTGCGTTTCACCATCGACAAAAAACAACACATTCCTGTGGTATTTCTGCTAGCCGCTGCCGGCTCGCGCCCGTGGCGGCCCCGCATGACGACTCGCTCGCACCGCCACCCGCCTTCCCATTACACTTCATGTCACGTAAGGTTCATGTGTGGCGGCGTGGCGGGG
>NW_026267141.1:35000-36187 GCF_000697945.3 Frankliniella occidentalis | reverse complement strand
AAACGGGTATTTCCTTGTCACAGTGTCTATGCTATTGGGAGAAATGAGGCCTAGTCTTAACGTCGTAATCGTAATGTACGAAGCGACCATTCAAAGTGTGTGGCGACAAACGCTGGGCACTGTAAGTTCCTTACGAACAACTGCTCTTCGTAACGTACAAATGATTTAGAGCATTTGTATTACAAACAAATTGTTTGTATTACGAAGACCCTGGTTTGTATTACAAACAAGGCTTTTCGTATTACGAATGGGGGGTGTTCGTAACATGAAGGAAAATCGTTCGTAATATGGCTGCTTTAGATCCTTTGTAAGTTACAAACAAATTCTTCGTAATACGAACACCGCTGTTTGTAAGGGACTAAGAGTGGGCAGTAAACTCGTACCTTCAGTTATCGTAATCATACCAGACGCTGAGACCACCTTAGGGATCATCCAGTAAGTAGTACGTCCGACAGTCTCCAAAACAAACGTTGCCAAGTTCAGCATCAGCAGGCTCTCATAGCGCCTACAAGGTAGGCGACATTTTGCCTGCAGTGCAAGCGCGTACTGCGGGGTGGCCTAGCCTGCGTCGCGCAGGCGCCCACCTCCCGTAATTTGCCGAATGAAGCTGAGGAAAACGGACGCACTTCCTGGACGATCCCCCATAAGCCACCTCTTTAAGTTCTCCTCAATCTATCTTTATCAAAATCAAGCATTCCTTCAGCTCCCTTAACAACCTTAAGTATACCTTAATCAACCGTAAGCATCCTTATACATACATCAAGCATTCTTAAGCGTGCCTCAATCGACCTTTAGCATACCTTAAACGTCCCTCGAACTGTGCTGTACGCTCTTCAAGCCGACCTCACTCCGACCTCCCCCCCCCCCTCTCACGGTGTACGTCGTGCATTAATTATGGGCGCCCTTTCACCTGCAGCGCGGGACAGGATGACCCGACCCCACGCGAAGTCCACCCCGGTGGGGCGGGAGGGGGGCGGGAGGCATCCTTGTCGTGGTGCCCCCATTTAACCTCAATCTTTCATTTTCTGGATACGCCCCCCAGACGTGCCTGCTGGGTGGCTGCAGCCATGCTGCTGCTGTCCAAGGTGTCCTGCCGCCCCACCGCCCCGCCCCGGATGGGGCATCGACCGCCCGTGTGCCTAGGCGCACCCCGTAAGGCTCTTACCTTCCCTTTCAAGTCCCCCCCC
>NW_026267141.1:33431-34950 GCF_000697945.3 Frankliniella occidentalis | reverse complement strand
GGGGGGGGGCACTCGCGCAAGCTTCGCCCGCGCGGTCTGCTTTACTTCAGTACTGTACAAAGGCACGGAAAAAACGCACAGAGGGAAATAAAGGCGGCGAGACAAACGAGGATAAAACTTGCACGGGGCGAAAAATAAGTGAAAATAAAAATGGAGTACGTAGTGCTCTTTGCTCTTGAACTCGGCGCGGGATAAATTTCGTTATTATCGGCCGCCATGAGCTCGCCTCTTATTTCTGCGGTTCGTTTCTGTTTGTGCGTCTGTTGTGCTTCTCTGGCGTCTGTTGCTGCTGCTGTTGCCGTGCCGGTCGAATGCACTCTGTCTAACACGCGCGCACGCTCGCGCACACACACGCACACACGCACAGGATGCAAAAACAATATTGGGCGTAGCGGGCCGCGGAAAGCCATCCATTTCCCAGCTTTTGTGCGATGGTTCTAAAGGGGCGTTCTGCTGTTCTGCGCAGCTCCGCTGCTATTGGGATGGTGTTTTTGGCTCTGTGGCCATGAGGAAAGCCGCTGATGGGGGGGGGGGTAGAGCGAGGGAGGAGCAAGAGCGGCGGATGTCATCCGGAACTCTAAGTATGTTTCTGTGGCTGCGTTCCGACCGAGCTATTTTTCACACACGCACACTCACACACACTCTCTCTCTCACACACACACACACACACACACACACACTCTCTCTCTCTCACACACACACACACACACACACACACACACACAACCACGTCGATGATTGCAGTGCTGCGGTTGTCGCCGCCAGGGGTCGCTCGTCGCACGGCCTCGCGGACGCCCCGCGGGCGGCCATGGGCCTCATGGCGGTGGGCCGTCACCGCTGATGGCGCGATAACTCCTCAGGGCGGGCGGCGGGGGGGACCAGCGGCACTCCTGACCCCGCCCGTGCAGCATCAGCTGCTGTTGCCAACATTATCGACGTGCATTACATAAAGTGGTGTATCGCCGTGGCGGGGGCGGTCGGTCGGGAATAACAAGCGAGTCGTTTTCTTCATACGTTATCGTTTGATGTCCCTCTCGAACTGGTCCAGCAGCGAGCGCGCGAGCTGCCCCCCACCCCCTCATCATCACTGCCGCTCGTCGCTCTGTTGCTTCTTTCTTTCTCTCGCGGGCGGGTTTGGGATAGGGATATCCTTTTGGTGGCCGCGAGCTTCTCTTCTCTCCGTGCTGCTGCTGCGGTGGCGGGCTGGAGATGATGAAGAAAGCCAAAGCTTGTGCCTCTCAAAGGGAGCCGGGCGGAGCGCGCCGAGAGAGAGAGAGGTTGGGGGAGGTTATGCCGCCCGCGGGCTGCGGGATAGATTGTGCCCCCCTCTGTCTGTCTGTCTGTCTGTCTGTCTGTCTGTCTGTCTGTCTGTCTGTCTGTCTGTCTGTCTGTCTGTCTGTCTGTCTGTCTTACTCGCTCCCACTTCTAGCACGGTGATATTGTCCCGGGCGCCGAACTATTGAGAGAGTGCACCAAGGCTCCCTTTCCTCTCTCCCCCCTCCGCTATGAGCCCCCCCCC
>NW_026267141.1:21881-29156 GCF_000697945.3 Frankliniella occidentalis | reverse complement strand
CCCCCTGTCCCGAGTCCACCCGTCCCCAGCCCCTAAATTATTGTGCGAGGTCATGGCTCCGCTACTAAGGGGCTCTCCCCCGGGGCGGCCCGGCGGGCCCCACGCAAAAAGGCTTTTGTGGACTCGGTCCGCCCAAATTGACGTATCGACCGGCGGAGCAAGTAGGGATGAGTTGCGGGGTGGATGCGAGTGCGACAGAGACAACGAGGGGTAGCTGTTCCTGCCCGCACCCTCTCTCGCTCTCTCTCTCGCACGCTCGCTGCAGAACAGGCGCGCAGAATGGGGCCGGCAGGAGCTATAAAAGAGAGGCAAAGTGGCGCTAAACAACGGCATTTGAACCCCCGCCGCCGGGCCGCGCCGCCTGGCCGGGTGTGGTGTGTGAGCGAGTCCTGAACCGTGCCGTAGGGGGCGCGAGGCCGCGCGCGAACGGAGCCATGTCGAGGAACGGAAAGAGCGATGCAGAAACATATTGCCTATCGTTTCAATGGCTGCCCTGTGCTACGGTAAATTTCGACCGGAAGCTACGGTGAATATCGTTTGATTATGGTGAATCAGTACTGTAACTTATTGCAGACAAATATACACTCTAGCCTACTGTTAAATTCACAGCAGGCTACAGCAGTGCTACTATGGGTCGTGCTGGGTTCGCTGACGGTGAAATTCACCGTAATCTTTTATTAGTGCGGCGGTCTCATATCGGTATTGCAGTTCCGCCTGCCTCGCAATTATACGCCTCGGAACACTCGCACGCGCGCTCGGCTCGGCTCGACTCGACTCTCCAAACTGAAATTACGTTTGGGACGCGAATGACTATGCAAATGTCGTCAACGCGTCGCAGAAGCCGCCGGACCGCGGGGCCGCGCGCTCGGAGAGAGCTCGGAGACAGCCCCAAGCGTGTCGTCTCTCTCGCACCAGTAGGCGCCGCGCCACCGACGTCTCGCTTCTACTAATGCATAGGCAGGTCCTCGAGGGGGGGGGCTGGGGTGCGGATTACCGTCGCAAAGGGAGGGGGTGAGAAAATGGAGAGCGAGTGAGTGAGAGAGACAAGTAGAGAGAGAGATCAGAGAGACGGGAGAGGGTTGGAGAGTTGGAAGGGTATCCTCTGGCGCTGAGAAGTGGAGTGGCTTTGGAGGTAGGGGGTCAAAGGGGTGGGTAGGGGTCTAAACGGCGCAAGCAGCAACCGACTCAAGCGAGCGTTCGCGGAGGCCAGGCCCATTTATTCAAAACGTTTTCAAAGTGCTTTCGTTTTATTGCAGTGTGGCAGGTGAGGCTGGGAGCCTCGAGCCTGCCTCTCTCCACGCTGTCAGTGGCACCCCCGACGACCGCTGGGCCAAGCACCCCCCTTCCCCCTCCCCTTTTCCCCCTAACCCCCACGTTTGATGCCTGGACGACTGGATATTGAATTGATCGGGTGGAGAAATCCACCGTGCAGTACTGGTTGGTATAGGGGTGGTTCTGGAGGGGTAGGGGTTTGGCATGGGAGACAGGGGCTTTATTTTCCCGGAGGGTCCGCGGAGGCCCGGAGGTTTGTGTCCGTCGTCCAATTTGGTGCGTTGAGGCCGGGGGCATGGGGGATGGGGGGAGGCGAAGGGCATTGGTGATAAAAGTAGTGTCAGGACAGGGGAGCGGAGGGAGGGAAGAGAGTAGGGGGGGTCGCTCGCGCAGCACAAGACTGCTTCTTCTTGTTGACGCTTTTGTTTTTCCTCGGCTGTTTTCCGATATACCGGAAACGGCAGAGGAAGTGACTCTACGAGTGCGTTATGTCAGCCCGTAACGGCGTGGACACACACAAATACACGCACACGCACGCACACACACACACACACACACACGTTGACGGACAAACGGCCGACGGACGGACGGACCCACGGCCATGCGGGTGCTGTAGGGGTACTCCTCCCCCCCCCTTCCCCCTCTCTTCGCATGATGATGTTTCTAGAGTGAACACGTCTGCAGAATTTCAAGCGCCGCCTTCCTGTGCACGCGCACGGGCTGTATTATCAGGCAGGCTCTCCCGCCCGCCTCCCCCGCCGCCCAACCTCACCAACCACGCTCTGCCACACGCTACAAGCAAAGGGTCTGTCCTGTACCCCCTTCCCTCACCCTCCTCACCCTCATACTCTTCTTCCTCCACTGTTCCTCCTGTTTTCAACATAATTCCTTTGCACGCGGACTGTGTAGTTCGGCACTGACCCGAAAAGGAACGCCGCTGTAAAGAAGGCGATGAGGAGCGGAGCGTCCCGCACGTCGATCTGTGTGTGCCACACTGTGTGCCAAGTGTAAACATTATCTCTTTCTAACGAGGCGGCCGCGGCGGCAGAGCGGTGTAGCGTGGCGAAGCGTAAGCACACTGAAGTTTTTTGACGGTCCCTTGTGACTGTCCCCACCCGAAGGTAAAAATGCCCCGTTTCCCGTTTTGATAAGGATTCCAGTTTTGATAAAGATTGACGAAAAACGTTATTTTTTCGTAACGGTTTACGGGGAATTTTCCCATGGTAAAATGTCGTCACGTTACAAACTCGATCAAGTTCAATTGAAAACTAAATTTGTAGACTTAGGAAACAGAGAGTGTGAAACTACGAAAACTTCCCAAATTTGATGTCATTTTCTTTTTGAAAAGAAATAAGAAAAGCTCGTGAATTTCTCTCTTACAACAGTCTTTCCTTTCTCATACCCACTGGCCGGTTCACCTGGAGCCAGGTTATCGTTATAAATGCACGCGGAGCAAACCGACAGCGAAACGCACATTAATTACGTCGCCGTGCGCCGGTCTTCCTCCTCTTCTTCTTCTTCTTCTTCTTCTTCTTCTTCTTCTTCTTCTTCTTCTTCTGAGGGGTGCTGGTGGGGTGGGTGCTGCCTTATTGCTGCGAGTACTAGGACTAGGAGGCAACCTGCACACACGTTATGCAGTGCGGTGGACAGTACAACTGCAAATGCCGATGGATTTTCTTTTATTATTCATATGAAGAATTTCCAAAAATACCCTGTATTACAAGTATACTTTAGTTTCCAGAGCACTGTATGGATCGTGGTGTACAATCTCTGCAGAGACCGACTATCAGTGTGGTGGTTCGCACAGTCGGCCGCCATGCCGGAGGCTGAGCCGGCGGACATCCGTCGTTGGGGAAATATTACACCAAGTATGGGGGAAAAGGGGGGGGGGTCATTTCATTGTTGCAGGCAGGTGTAGTATCGATCCACGAGCGTAGGGCGTAGGGTCCCGACAGCGGCAGGGAACGCTCGCCAGGTGGGAGCAGCTGTGGGTTCTGGAGAGGGGGCACAGGAGGCGTCACTGCGTGACCCCACACCCAATGAATCTCGAATCGAGTTCACATGTCAGTGGAACAAATAAATGTGCTAAAATTTAGTGCATTTACTTGTCTTGTTAAAATACACCTATGAACTCTGGGTGTACTATTTGATTCAAGTTTTGTCTTGAGGAGATGACGTATTGCAAATACAGGTGTAATAGGGACTGCTGCAGTATCATTTTATCATAACTATTTAAACATTATTGTTGCATTATTTGTCCTATGGAAGTGGCTAAAGGAGCTCACAAACGAGTTTGAAAGTTGGCAACTCCACAACGATTTGCTGCATGTACGACGGAGAGGGAGAAAGAGAGAGAGAGAGAGAGAGAGAGAGAGAGAGAGAGAGAGAGAGAGAGAGAGAGAGAAGGGGGGGCAGCTCTCCCTCTCTCTCGCACTCGCACACACGGTGACGCATACGTGCGTTCCCAACTCGTGCCAAGAATGTGAGCGGCGAAGCAGCGGCGAAGCAGCGGCAGCGAGGGCAATCCCGGTGCATCGTGTCAAGTTCAGCCTCAGCCCAAACCAACCCAAGAGCGGAACCGAGTGGGTTATTGAAGTGAAGAGTTATCAAAATGTTGGTCCCCATTTTATTCGATTTTAGTCTTCTTTCGTGGCTGTGGTTTCGGCTGCACCTAGACAACTTGACCTGAAAAAGTATTAGGAATTTGTTGACCTTGTTTCAAAAGAACCTTCATCGGTTCAAGATAAAAATAAATTAATCTTGTCTTTGAAAATTTCTCACCCTCTTCCTCTTTCAAGGCCATCAGACCATTTTCTCTGGGTGTGCTGGTGTTTCCCGAATGACAAGCAAATAGTAACCGCGTCCCCCGTTCCGTTTATTTTTAAAATCGGGTTGTCTTTTCTTTTTGGCGCCGATGTCGTTCGGGCTCGTTCGGGCTGTTTGTTTCGCCCTTGACGATATTTTCGATTGGGCGATGTATCATAGGAGGTGCTGCAGCGGCTGCGCGGGCGAGCTGGTGCTGTATGCAGCACAACTCTTATTCCCGAGAGAGGGAGAGAGAGAGAGGGAGAGAGAGAGAGAGGGGGAGGGAGGGGGGAGGGAGAGTGGAGAGCGCGACCTGATTGGGAACATCCGCCCCTGACTGTCATCGGCGGCCGCCGTGGCGTAGCGCTGTGGTACTGTGCGATGCGATGAGGAGAGAGAGAGGGAGAGAGAGAGAGAGAAAGAGAGAGAGAGAGAGAGAGAGAGATAAGAGGGGGCGCGCGCGCCGTTAAAATTATTACCGTTATTACGTAATCCCGGGGGGGCCGCGGGCCGCAGATTTTCCGCGTGAGCGACTTTTCCTTTTCTTCCTACTCCTCATCCTCCCTGAACCCTGATAAAGTCGTCCCATCCCGACAGGATTACCCAAATGAGCGTGGAATGAATTCCAGGCGGGAATTCTTCGCCGGACTCCCTCTGAACTCTGGTTGCACTCTGTGGAAACTTGAAAGGCCTCGTCGAACACTCTGCAAATCTGACTGTACTCCAACATGAAGTCGTAAGTGCGAAACTAAAATGACAAATTACGCTGCAAATCAAAGAAGTAGAACTACGTCATAACTGCACTGTTATTCAAGGAATGTGACGTCACATTCGTTTTAATGTGAAACATGTCACATTCGTTTGAATATTGTGTCACATTCATTTAAACGTGACTTCAGGTGAGATGATGCTCTAATGGCGCCCAGGCTTGGCCGATTCACGTTTAAACGAATATGACACAACATTCAAACGAACGTGACACGATTAACATTGAAACGAATGTGACGTCACATTCGTTGAAAAACAGTGTGGATACCTTTTTTTGGTTTGGCAGTCGACTCTCATTGTTTTGAATGCTGTTAAATTTTCTTAGCGACTTTATTGGTCATTTCGTAGGGATGCAGTTACTCTTCACTTGCCGATATGCATGGAGCTCAAGGAAAGGCAACTTTGCGTCAAACAGTTTGCGATCCCAATTATTTTGGTACAAATATATCGAACAGTAGCGGCTGTCAGAGTCGAGTGCCATTGGATGTACTTGTTTGTCGCCGATCTACATGAGCGAGCGCGGGGGAGCCACTGCTGTTGTAAAACGAGCCTCGTCGGAGCGCCACCGAGCAGTTTCTCATGCCGGTAATTGGCGAAGCAAATGGCCCGTAGTGCTTTGAGAATGGAGCTGTATGCGTCCGCCCGACTAAACACTGCGCTGTGAGCACTCTGTGTGCGCGCTCGTGTACAGAGCCATTGCGATCTTACTTTGCTGGCGCAACGCCTCGCACACTTCTTCTTAAAACTCTTTCGTTTTACATCATATATTATGTGTGTTTCATTGTTAGTCGCGGCTATAACAATCAAAGCAGCTGCAAGGGCGCCAACATTTCGGGATAGCGGACGTTTCGGTTCGACCCCGGGACGACCGACCCGCGTGTTGTTGGTTCGGAAGCAGAATATATCGCAACGGCTCTCGCCCCCACCCTCTTCCCCGACACAACCAGGCCTGCCGAGGCTTTACCTTGGCCGCTCAGGCCGCTCAGCTCACTGGGTCAGCGGGCTAGGCCCAGGGAAGTGTTTATCTGCTGAAGAGGAATTTGTCTTGACCCAGCCTAGTGAGGCGCCCCCCCCCCACACACACACACACTCTTTCGTCCCCCGTGGCGTTCGCCAGTATACATATACCCATCGACACGGGATACGCTGTGGACCTTGTGTGATGACGTAATCCAAAGCGAGGCTCTCCCCCTCCTCCCCCATTGACTGCTGTGGGTGCTGGGCTGACACTAGTTTTCTATTTGTACTGCGCTGCGCAAAAGTCAACGATGGCATTTTACTCCTTTTCTACATTCATACTTGAGTAATCTGTTTAATTTTAGCTCCATGCTCCCAATAACCCTAACTAATAATTGCCTTGCTCTGTTTGCAGGTGAGTTGATTGGGTGCAGTCATCGGTGCAGTCTTTTCCACGATGGTGGGCTAGAGAGGTTCAGCTGACAGTCGAAGTGGCTGGAACGAAAGATGCGTCACTATTCTGTCTGGTGAGCCCGTTCCATCGTCTTCAAAACGGCATGTGACACACAATAGCCTTGGACCGGGAGACGTTATGATTTCAACTGCGAGTACTACTAAATCCGAGACTAAATCTAGTCTGTGTCCTGCAAATTAGGTGGCAATACTATCCACCAAGCAGGGTTGGCATAAAGAATTAAATGGGGCTAAATGGGGCGAAAAGGGGCAGAATGTAATACAGCAGGGGACACCTACCGACTACAAAACACTACTGCAAAATTCGCAGTCGACGGCTCCCTGAGCGTGAGCTAGGTCGGGCATCAGCTGACGCGCATGGCGCTGTGGTGTGACGTGAAGTGCAATATTTTTGAACCGAATTCGACTCAATTTAGATTTAATTTAATACTATATGCCAACCCTGCCACCAAGTATGATGCTGCTAACTGATGCTGACTTCCGTCCGTGGCATATCACGTTACAGAAGGGCCTCTGGCTGGCTGTCTTTATGACAACCATGGTTGTCGTGCACGTCGCTTAAGTTCGCGCGCGGGCGGATCTTTTACTTTTCGCTGGCGTGGCCGCGCCGTGGGGGCCCGGGCACTATAGGCTCGCCCCGATGCGCTCCCCATGGGGGTGTGGGGGCTCCCAGGGGGGCGGGGCGTGGTGGGGGCTCAATTCCTCCTTTGAGCCCCCGAGGGTGATCGGCGGACCCGATTCAATTTGGTAGGCAAGCGCGGCAGTGGCTGTACGGGAACGGAGCTCCCCTCCCCTCCCCCCCATGGCATTCACGCTACGCTACGCCGTGCTGCGTTGTCACTCGGAGAAGTAAAAGTAACCCGACACTCTTGCTCTGCTGCAAGCCATGATCTTCAGGAACACGCAGCTGTTTTATAAACCTTGATCGTAAGGTAACAAAATTCAGAGTATCAAGGAGTTTTGGAACATTTTATTGATGCTTTGCCCATGTCCCATTTT
>NW_026267141.1:20990-21386 GCF_000697945.3 Frankliniella occidentalis | reverse complement strand
CCTCCCTCTCCTGCCTCTCCCACACACACCAAAAGCAGCAGTAGTCGCCGTTCTCTACTGTCTCAAATGAAACTAAACTGCTGTAACGAAAAGTGTCCCATCCGTTTCTCCGCGTAATCTTATCCTCTGTATAGCCCGCCTGATGTTAAAAAAGACACTAACGTAGGCCCAATGTTCTGAAATTTACTTCAAACGTTTCTTTCTACGTTGTCACGAAGTCGTTTCTCTTTGTGTGGCTAACGCCCGTTTGCACCGATGGAATGTTTTTCTGCGAGTGTATCTCTGTGTCGTACGCGGATCGCGGGAGATGGGCCGGGGGGGGGGGGGGGGGGGAATGTTTTTCTGCGAGTGTATCTCTGTGTCGTACGCGGATCGCGGGAGATGGGCCGGGGGGGG
>NW_026267141.1:19161-20655 GCF_000697945.3 Frankliniella occidentalis | reverse complement strand
TCTCTCTCTCTCTCTCTCTCTCTCTCTCTCTCGCACTAGCGGAGCGGAGCGTGCTTTTGTACTTTAAGCGGGACGCGATCGATCATCCCGCGTTGTCTGCTTATTGCATCCCTCGTGATGGCGGGGCGGCGCGGGGCGGCGCGGGTGGCTTTGGACGCCGGCCAGCTGCACAGGTCACAAGCCGCTCGGAGTAGAGGGAGCACGACGCCGTCGTCTCGATGTCTGGATGCACGCGGGACGCTGCCAAAACAAAAGTCCGTCTGCGCCTCTCTCTGCCCGCCCGTCGGACTGTCGGCTGGCTGGCACGTCGGCTGTCTGGCGCGGGTTCATCTGCACTCCCCATCTCATCTCTATTCCCTTAACCCTGCCTTTCCTTTTCCCTTCCTTTTCTTCACAAAAATAAATAAAATAAAATCCCCCTAGACTCTTTGGGGATTCACCAGCCGACTCTAACGTTGATCTCGAGGTCCGCCTGTTTCTGGTCCAGCAGACAGGCGGACACCAGACACCGGACCGGAGGCTGCGCCTAGGCGGGCTGCGATCCCTGGTCCACCGCCACCGTCGTCGCGTCTTAGAAGGCGCCGCGGCATCTGGTTACCAGTAGCAACACGTGCTGCGGAGCTGCGGGAAAAGAAATGCATGCATTGCACCCAAGAAACTATTCGATCAAGTGTACATAGTACTTGATTCTTAACTTTTCAAGTACACACTGTATACCTCGATCCGAGTGATACGCACTTAAAAAATCAAGGACCAAGCTTCAGTTTTGGTCGTGTGTGAAAATTTCATGGTTATTACTCCCCATCTCCACCTGCTGCACCATAGGCGATTGATAGAAATCTTACGCGGGAATACAGGAGACTGTAGCTGGAGGTGGGAGAGTTCAGAGGACGGCGATGAGACGAAGGCTGATGTGGGAAAGGGGAAGGCGGGGAAAGGGGCGGGATAGAGAAGGGGAGGGGGGAGGGAGGGGGGTACCAGCATCCCATGCATGCACATGGGATCCGGCTTGCTTAAGCTGGCCACACCCTCAGAGACGCAGCGGATGCTGTAGGCAGCCGGCTGTAGGCTGAGGCTGTAGGCTGAGGGCGAAGGCTTCGGACAAGTATACTTGAGAGAGGTGCGAAGAGATAGATAAGCTCATGGATTTATGCATGTATGTAACTCGGGCGCTCGCTTTGCGAACCAGTTGTAAAACATATCATCTTGTGGCAATGGGCAGAATTATCTCTCGCAGCGACTTCTCTTAAAAATACATTTTTTAAAAAGTCGCCTGGCTTGCGCAGGTGCCAAGGTGCGTGCATGGCATGACCCCCCGTGTACCGTGAACATACCGCGACCCTACGGCGAGGTGCGGACGGCTCACCTCGCCCCGCCCCGCCCGGCCCCGCATGACTTACGGTTTCCGTTCGGTTTCTCTTTGGGTGTGGCGAGCTCCGCTCGGAGCTCCGCGAGCTTGGCTTACAGTTGGCGTCGCTCTGCGTCCTGTCCTGC
>NW_026267141.1:16474-18371 GCF_000697945.3 Frankliniella occidentalis | reverse complement strand
GGCCCCGCAAACTGACTTTATCGATTGAAATCCTCTTCCTTGACGGGGTCGGGCGATCGCTAAAACTTTGGCCCTGTCGAACGTCCTCTGTTATCATTGTGACGATAACAAGGCCATTCTTTGAAATGAGATTATAAAAATAATGGATACGTATTAGTAACAACTGGGAGGAGCGGAGAACTTTTTGCATACAAATTCTATCTATAAATCTCATGAGATTATCTAATACTGTCGCCTCGCCCCACTTACCGCCTCACTACGTCGTGGACTGGCTAAGGAAAAGACCTGCAGCCAGCCGTTCCCACAGACCGCGAAGCATTCTGCCATAATAATGAGATGTCAACGCAGGTCCTACATATGTAAGGAGCAGGGCGCGTCTGTTGTGCTGCTTGTTTTGTGTTATTCAGACGATATTGGTCGCGTCAGCAACGCCCTGCTGTAGTGCGGCGCAGCGGTCCAGGAGATCAATACTACGTTGCACCTGTCGCTGCCCCCTTCCCTTCTCTCTATCCCTCTCTCTTTATCTGTCCCTTTATCTCTCTCTCTCTTTCTCTCGCTCCTATCCATTTCCTCTCGTTTTCTACGAGCAGACGTAGGACGATGTGGTGGCGCCACGCTGTCCCCCTCCCCTCCTCCGCGACCATCCCCCTCCCGCTCCCGGGGGAATCGAAACGAGGGCAGTGGCACTATAATGCTCAGGACCCCATAACCCCCTCCAGCAAGGGTGCGTTGCGTACATGGGGGGAAGAGACGGCGACTCGAATTTTTTTGGGGGGGTACATACTGAGGAGTACTGAGTACGCGGAGCACACCCGGAGTACTATACCATAGCTCGAATCGTTATGTTGCCCCTCCACCCCCCGCCTTTCCGAATAGAAAATATGAATACAAGAAGAGACACCCGCCGAAGAGATTTTGCGCCAGAGGCTTAAAGACTGCCCTTTCCTTCGCCCTGCTCCCCTCCCTGCGTCGCCGTCACGCCACGCTACGCTACGCCATGCTGCGGGTCCGTAGGCAGCTCATCTGCATGGCCAGCCCTCATTTGGACGCCCCTGCCAGTAGTCGGACATTGGGCTGCTCTGGATACGGCGAGCCGACGGCGGCGAGGATGAGGGTGTTCATCTCGGCCGGCGCGCCGTCGCCGCCCGGCTCGGCTCGGCGCCAGCCGTCCTGACGCCGCCAGCCGCCCCGCCCCGCCCCGCCACGCCCCGCCACGCCCCGCCCCGCCCCGCACCCTGTAGTCAGCATCCTCTCCCCCGAGCCCCTCCCCCTTTTGGCTAGTCCACGTGGGCGGCGGAGAAGGGCGTTGGCTCCACGAGCAGCGTCAACAAGATTGGCGCGCGCCTACCTAAACGGGTACGCAAATAATGGCAGAAAGTAGACGAGAAAAGAGAAAAGGCGTGCTTCTTTCTGTAAGGGTACACAGTATCCTGAGATGAAGTCAAAAACACAGAAAATCATCACAAGCAGGACTCTTATTTCAAGTCACCATCACGGGCGGGTAATTAGTCTACAAAAAGGTGAGCCGAACCGATCATGTATGACATTTTCCAGCCCCATTCTATCAAATCATTCATAAACGATTATTACTCCAAATCCGATTCGCAGAAGCACAGTTTTGCGCGCGGATGTTTTTGAACAGTCGTTTGGACACAAAGGGCCCGCGCGTGGCTGCCCGTGTGCTCACATGGCGTCTGCTATCGCGCTGCCCGGCCGTGCTTCCGGCCCGTCCTTGTGGACCGTCCGTATGGACCGGCCGGACTGGACCACAGCAGCCCGGGCTCTTCCCTTTTCCCTCTGGTTCTATTTCTGCACCGCCGGCGCTGTCCTGCAGGGCTCCCGCCGCGTGGGCAGCCGAGCAGCCCCGCCCCGCCCTGCCCTGCCCTGCCCCGCCACG
>NW_026267141.1:13541-15613 GCF_000697945.3 Frankliniella occidentalis | reverse complement strand
CCCCCCCCCCCCTCTTTCCCCCTCCCATGCACACTTCTTTTTCCCAGCGCAATTTTTCTATTTGAACCCCAGGGCGGTGCAGGGACGGCCCGCGGTTAAGTGGCCGCGTTTTAACTGCAAGGCCACTCTGACCCCTCTGCCCCGACTCCACCACTCCCCCGCCGCTGCGGCTGACGTGGGGCATGTGTGAGAGAGAGGGGGTCGAGCCGAGAGAGCCGAGCGTGTCGCATCACTCACCGTTCATTGGGTCAAGTGTAGCAGGGCGGTGTGTATGTGGGGTGCGGGGCGCAGAGGGGCGGGGAGCTTCAGCGTGGACCTGACAGCAGCAGGCCCCAGGCCTCAAGGTCGGCATGTCGCCGGTGTCGCTCGCGCAGGAGGGACTCATCCTCATCATAAACACCCCGCGAGAGGGCCGCAGCTGGCCCGCAGGAAGCCCACAGCTGGCCCCGGGGTGGCCCGCAGGTGGCCTGCAGGTGGCAGGTCCGCGGGGGAAGTTCCGCCAGCTGCTACACCAGCCGTGGTGCGGCCTGCTGCCCGCCGCGCCGAGCGCCGCGGTGGAGCGGAGCGCCTGTCACCTGGCGGCAGGCCAGCCCGCCAGACTCGCCTGTGGAGCCGGTGGCCTACCCCCCGGCGCCCGGCCGCCACCCACCCCGCGCGCGGAGCGGTGTGCGAGGCAACGCAGAGACCGAGACTGGCGGCCTTCTCAAAGCAATCGCTAGGACGATGTATGGGCTCATGTCTAGTCTTAGCCCAGTTTTCATACTTTACTCCATGTGTCATTAAGTACCAAAAACAATTACTGTAAGCGAGAAAAACTAACTGTTGAAGCAGAGACATTGCTCATAATGCGCATAATCTGCAACGCGTTGTCGTCTGTTGGGCCATCTGGTAGGCTGAGCCTGATTACCTAGCCCTGTGAGAGCGAGAGAGATAGCAGAGGAGTGGGGGGGGGGCTCTTCTAGGAGGCTCACGGCGAGACCCCGCGCGCCAGGACGCGCCGTGGCGCGGGGTATCGGCGCGCGCGACCTGCAGCACGGCCTGCTCCTGCTCCCCTGGGCGCACGCTGCGCGGCGCGCGCGCCTCCGCCGCCGGCCCCGTGACCCCCGCCTGTGACCCCACCTAAGGCCGTCCGAGTGTCGGCGGAGGTGCGCGGGAAGCGCGTTGTGTCCGCGTTGTGTCGCGACCCCCCGGCCGAGCCCCCGGGGGCCCCCGCTACCCCTCGCATGGAGGGGGCAGGCCCGCGCGGCCCCCCGCGGCGGGCGGCGCGTAGCGGACGGGCTCAGTTGGGCCTGGCGAGGCGCGGGGCGCGGACGCTGCCTAGGGCCTAAGTGTGTGCGCCCCTCTCGACCATGCCGGCGCCGGCCGGCCCGCCCCGTGGGCCAGCGTGCCGCGCCGCGGGCGCCGAGTGCTAGCGGTACGCGTCTCTGCGACCTGCTCTAGGCAGTGTCGTCCGTGTGGGCAGTGTGACCTGTGACCTTCCAGTTCATGTCGTCAATGGGGGCTGTGTGACTTGTGGCCTGTGTGACCGCGAGTGTTTTTTTATAGGCCGTGTCACATCACACGTGACCTGCAGATTTCGGTTTCCCCTGTAGGCCGTGCCGCCCGTAGGCAATGCGACCCGTGACCTTCCCCGTTCGTGTCGTCCATGGGGGCAGTGCGATCTGTGACCTGCGTGGCCGCGGGTTGCGCCGTCTGCCAAGCCGTGTCACGTCACACGTGACCTGCTAGGCCGCGCCGTCCGTAGGCAGTGTGACCCGTGACCTACCCGTTAGTGTAGGGGGTGAGAAAGGGACAGCCGCCGCAGCAACAGCGCGCTCTGGCCCCGGGCTGTCCGCTCCATATGCGGGGGCCCCGGGCTCTTCAGACTGTCCGATGGAAGCCCTGCAGGTGGCCCGGCCGCCCCTTGCCGCCCCCGCCCGCCCCCGGCCCCGCAGCCTGGCCTGTGTGCCGTGCAGGGGGAGGGGTGGGCGCAAAGCAGGGCACAGGCCAGGTAATGTGCTCACGTCTAACGCCCTGTCAATTTCTCATCCCCCTCGGGTGACTGAACCCGCACTACTGGCTAGAGTTTCATG
>NW_026267141.1:11309-13216 GCF_000697945.3 Frankliniella occidentalis | reverse complement strand
GGGTAGACGCGGCAGGGGGTGGCGATGTGTGAGGCACTGTGCTGTGGGCGCCGGGGGTGGGGGTTTTGAGGGTTGTGATGGGCGGAGGGGCGCAGCGGCAAGGGTTTAGGTTTAGGTAGTCCGCGGCAAGCTTACCAACCCAATTATTGTAAAGACAACCGAATGACGCAAGTTTGTTCAGTAACAGTTCTCTGTACCATAATACGAACGATAACGAAAACCTGTACATTGTTACGTAACAAATTTCACCTTGTTGGAATACGGAAATTACGTACCTGGTCTGGTACGTGCTGCCACAACCTGTGCCAAACAAAACTCGTCCCTCCAAACATTTCGCAATTGGTGCAGTTATTAATTTGGTCTGTGCATACGTCTATGCATGCATACGTGTCCCTCTGCGCTTGCTACGAGGTGGGTTAGGCTCTTGACTTGAACCCCTCCCCCCCTCCTCCTCCTCCCTTTCCAAAATTTTATCTCTTCTCTCTCCTTTCTATCTCTGACTCACTTTCCCTCTCTCTCAATCTTGAGTGCGCCACTGGGGCGAGCACAATGCAGAAACGCCCTTTTTACGGCAGTGCGTCGTGGCCGGGCGTGGCCCGTTGGTGTAGCCCCGCGCACAATCTCCCTCCCCCCTCCAACCCTCTTCAAACCCACCCCACCACGCGCCCAGCAAACGGGTCGCCGTCGTCTTCACGAAGGACCCCTGGGGGACCCTAGGGAACGGACGCCCTCAAACTAAGACTCTTGCTCTCCCCCTTTCTCTTGAGGCCACACAGAGAGGCCATGACCAGCGTCAGGAGAGACGGAAACTGCTGAAAAGGGCATGATCATGACCACAAAAATTTTGTCCAGAATCGGATTTTGGTGCTGAACTGACTTGAGCTTGTTCTGTGTTTTATAGTGACGGAAAAGAGAGAAGGGGGGGGGGGATTATTGTGGACACCTGATATACGACGAGCAGAGTATTTATAGCATACATTGTATGCTTTATTTATTTATTACGACCCATACAATTTGTTTCCCCAGTTAGGCTGCGGGCGGGGTGGGGGACGCACTAGAACCTCGTGTGCTTTATAGCGACGACATGAACTGGCTAGGTCTGACATGAGCGTGTCCGTGTCCCCGATGTGGGGCTCGACGGACCCGGGCGCCCTCTCCGACCTCTCGGCCGGCTTCCAGGAGGTGGCTGTATCAGCGGACTGGACGAGCGCGAATGTGAGTATTTTGCCAGTGTTCTTGTAGGAACAAGGAAAACTCGTCGGCTGTGTTCTGATATGTTAAAGTGTAAAATTTTTTAAAGAAATAAGCCTTAAATGTATTGTGTACGCTTTACATTCCGTGTGGGCGTTCGTACTTACATGTAACCCCGCTGGCGCTTGAGGCCCTAGGTCACTCCAGCCGTAAAAGGAAAACCACCCTCATGACGTTTTTACAGGCACCCAGTCGTCACCCTCCCCCCTCTCTTCCTCCTCCCCCCCTCCCCCTTCCGTTTCGGTTAGTTGCGCGTGACATTCTCAACTTCTTATCGGACCTGCGACCGCGACTCGTAGCGTTGAGAAAGGCAACGAGTAGCGAGGATAAGAAATTTTTAAAGAAGTACGTAGCTTAGTTTTTATTCAAACTTTTGGCAACGAGGAAACACTGAGAGAGACCGTAGCAAACAATGGAATTTAGGTAGAACTTTTTGGCATTTTGACCCATGCACTCTTCAATCCGGGCTCAATCCTGTGGTACTCTGGGAAGGGACACTTGCGGATATCGTGCGAGAAGAGGCCGAGATACTCAAGCCTGGACCCCCACCGCAGCTCTCTGTGGCAGCCCCTGGCGCACGTCGCGCAGGTGCTGCTGGTGCAGGCGACTGCGTCGTGCACGTCTACCTGGATGTGGAGCGAGGGGTTCGCCGTGAG
>NW_026267141.1:8243-9244 GCF_000697945.3 Frankliniella occidentalis | reverse complement strand
GGGGGGCTGCGACACGCCTCCTCCTGACGCCGTTCCAGATGTTTGCACTTGTGGCCCAGCTTGGCGACTGACTGGGCGCGCGAGAGAGCGAGCGAGCGAGCAAGATAAAGGAAAAGAGCGATTCGGTCTACAGGGAAAAAAATACTGGTTTCTATGATATGTTGTAAATACAATTGTGAGCAGACAGCAAAGGCGCAAGGAGTGCGTCGAACGAAGGCCATAGTGATCAAGTCCCCCATCCCCACCCCTTTTTATATCAGTATCTACAACCCCTGACCAGACGATGCAAGCGGACGTGTTTTATGAACCATACTCTTGCAGGAAGAAGAATCATTCACAACCATTCATTGCGTGAAAGTGAGATTGAAATAAAGATGTACTACGTCTCCAGTCAAACTTGGCCCCCTGGCCTTTAAAGTAATACAACATTCACAGATTTTTACATGCACCCCCTCCGCTTCCCCTCCCCAATCGTTTCCCCCCTTTCTTCTCCCCAGTAAGTTGGCGCGACATTGTCCAACTTCTTATCGGACCTGTGTCAGCGAATCGAGGCGTCGAGCAAAAGCAAAAAGCTTGGGAATTGTTGCTGTGCCGGAGACGAGCAGAGAAAACATTTGTGTAAGAAATTAAGAAGACATTTTGATTTGATTATAGCCCACTTTTTATTTAACAATTAATCAATGAGCGTCAAAAAGCAAGCCATTAACTTCAAGCAGAATTTATTGGCATTTGGA
Source organism: Frankliniella occidentalis (assembly GCF_000697945.3). NCBI lineage: Eukaryota > Metazoa > Arthropoda > Insecta > Thysanoptera > Thripidae > Frankliniella > Frankliniella occidentalis. Next base: position 8,510 of record NW_026267141.1, on the reverse strand, counting down.
CGGAGGTACTCGTATTATATCTGCACTCTTTAGTGTGGTACTCTGGGAAGGGGCACTTGCCAAGGTCGTGCGCGAACAGGCCCAAGTCCACGAGCGTGCCCCACTCGAGGTCGCTGTGACAGCCCCTGGCGCACGTCGCGCAGGTGCTGCTGGTGCAGGCGGCTGCGTCGTACACGTCTACCTGGATGTGGAGCGAGGGGTTCGCCGTGAGGGCCGCCGTCACCGCGCCCTGGTGCATCCAGTCGTGGGCGCACTTCCTCCCGTAGA
>NW_026267141.1:0-6553 GCF_000697945.3 Frankliniella occidentalis | reverse complement strand
GGTGGGGGGAGGAGACGGGGGAGGCTCGCCCTCTGCTGCCCTCCGCGCCATGTTTGCGTTTGCACTCGAGGCCAGTGGCGTCGTGGTGGCAGCAGAGCGCGCGAGACAGAAAAATTACGGAAGTGAAAAAGAGAAAAGTAGTACCGATCCATGGGGGATCTGACTGGAAGTGCCGTATTAGTAAGGCTAAAATACTGATGGAAAAGACGACCAGGTGACCCGTCTTGACATTTTCAGGTTTTTAATACCAGGTGGCTGATTCTCGCCGCGCAATTCTAGGTGTACTGTACCGCATGCACGAGTGTGGGCGGGCTTGCCTATCGCCCCTGTCCATGGCGCCTTACGAGCCGAGCGAGTAGGCAACCCGCCTGCACACATGCATGCGGTACAGCATAACTACAGAAGTGCGCGGCGTGAATCAGCCACCTGGTATTGCAGCCTCTCTCATCGGTGCAACCGGCTTGTGCGATAGGTTCAACTTCAACTTCGCCTACCGCAAAGGCGTGTACCCTCGCGTGTACCGACCTCCCCAGACCTGGCGATGTCGTTTTCGCTCGCGTCTTGGGGCGACAATGCCCTATTCCGCCTGAAATAGACTGCTTGTTGATCAGGAACGTGAATTCGAATGGATATTCTACAGAGAAATGATACCCTACATCCTGAATGACGGCTCACAGCGTAGTATTTATTACAGTACAAATTAACCTGAAGCAATGCAGAAGCAACACCAGATAGGCAGACATACAATTAAAATCTCATTGGATTTGAAGCCACGTTAATATGTACCGCCTCTTGCTGTAAAGGCGCCATGGGTAAGAGTCGGTGGTGTGGTCCTCTGGAGAGGGGCACTTGTCAACCTCGTGGGAGTAAAGGCCCAGCGGTCCGGCCCGTTGCCAGTCGATATGTTGGTGGCAGTCCAGCTGCAGCTCGCGACAGGTACATCTTAGGTGGTCGGCGTCACCTGAATAGTACGGGTCGTGATCGAGTAGCTGGATATGGACGTCGGGGTTCGCGGCGAGCACAGCCCTGACGGAGCTCTTGTGCACCCAGGCGTGCAAGCACTCCTCCGTCTCCCCGCCGACGTCTGTCGAGAGCACGATCCTGCGCAGCGCCGGGGCCGTGGCGGGGGTGATGGCCAGCAGCAGCTCGTCCTCGAGCGGCGAATGCGTCACCTCCAGCTCCCGCAAGGCCGGCAGCGAGGGCAGCGCGCGCACCAGGGCCTCGGTGGGCGGGGGGAGGAAGGCGTAATTGGCCGCCAGCACCTCCAGGCCGGCAGGTCTGGCAGAGACCAGGGCGTCTATCAGGTCCGCGACGAAGACATCCTCGCCATCATCCAGGTTGTGATGTGCTGAGTCGAGGCACACTTTGCGCAGGTGGCTGGCTCGGCGGAGGTACTCGGTGGCCGCCCCGTTCCCGTAGTCGTTGTCGTCCTCTGGCTGGTACACGTAGAGGTACACGTCCCTCAGCGACTCGCTCGCCGCCAAGGCCACCATCCCGGGGGGCGCATCGCACTTGAGCGACCGGAGTCTGGGCAAGTCGGCGAGCAGGCGAGCTGTGGTGGGCGAGTGCGATCTGTCGCCCTCACCGAGGTCGACCTCCTCCAGGGTGGCGGCGTGCGCGGCCAGCACGACGTCGACGAAGGCTGGCGAGGACGTGCATCTGAAGCGTTTCAGGGAAGGTCTAGGTCGCCGTTGGATGGAACAGTTTCCCTTCGGTACGGACCCGTCAACTTCCAGTACCTCCAGGTCAGAGGTCGCAGCCAGTAACGTCTTCATGAGTAAGTCCGATCCAGGCATCTCTTTCTCAAAATCGAGCTTGAGGCACCTCAGGCTGCCGAGCGCCTGCAGGTGGCCGATCAGCACAGCCTCCATCTCGGGGAGAATCCCACATTTGAGCGCCCGTAGCTTGCACATGCCTGCCAGCAGCCGGGACGTGCTGAGGGAATTGATGCCCTTACCGAGGTCCACCTCCTCCAGGGTGGCGGCGTGCCCGGCCAGCACGGCGGTGGCGAAGGCTGCAGAGGACGTTTTACCCCAATAGTTGCCAGCTCCGCACTTAAAGTACTTTAGGGAGGAGGTGCACGGCTGCTGCTGCTGCACGGAGTACGCCGTCTCTGGCATGCCCTCGACTACAAGCCGCTCCAGGTCAGAGGTCACCGCCAGGACCGTTCTCAGCAGCACGTCGCCGGCAGTGACCCGTTTGTCGATATCCAGGTGAAGGTGCCTCAGGCGGCCGAGCGCCTGCTGCTGGCGGATCGCTACGGCGGCGGCCCCGAGGCCACGCGCGACCTTACGATCATCGCGCTCCACAGTGAGCTCCAGCTCCGCCACCGCGCACCTGGTCGTGAGTAGCCCGAGGGTGTGCATCCTGCTGGTGTACGGCACCATCTCCAGGCACGGCGCCAGGCGCAGCACCGCGCACACGCAGGGCTTCGCCTTGTCCAGCCGTCGTTGGCGCCAGACGTCGCGGTGCAGGGCGATGAAGCCGAACCTCTTGCTCACGAGGCGGCAGGCGAGGACGTCCTCCACGCCCAGGTACTGCATCACCGTCACGAGCACGTCGTCCGGGAGCTGCTCCACGCTCTCCACGGACATGGTCGGGGGACTGTGGCGGGCACGCACACTGCGCAGACAATGGTCACCGGGGCGTCAGTGCGACGAACAGCAGCAGAGTAGGAAGGGCCGCAGCCTGTTCCCAAAGTTCCTGTGGACTGGCCTACCTTCTACCTTTATGGGCGAGGTTGAGGATGGATGCCGAGCAGTGAGCTCTGACCATGGATCCACAGCGCAGTGACAAGTGACACTCTCCGCGATGCGCGACGTGATCCAAACCAGAGCCGCGCCGGTCCGGGGACGCACTGACACTGAGTCACGCTCGGCTCGAGTGGAGTCAGTCATTCACTGCTGAGAAAGGGGGGGGGGGGTGCCGAGGCGAGTGCGTGGTCTGATGTTCGCAGCGCTGCAGGCGGCGGTGCAGAGTAACTCGAGGGATCGCGGCTCACCCGCCCTTGGACCCAGCGTGCCGCTGCCAGGCGGTAGGGGTAGGACGCCGTCGTTTCAAACGGACTTTTGACAGAAAATAAGAGAAAACGATATCGTGGCACGGGTCTCTAAACTGTCATTTATTCAATGTTTTATAAAGAAGAAAATTTACAAAGTCAAAGTAGGCACGACACAACAAGTAGAAAAATGTATCTGTTGTAGGCTACGTACTCGTGTTTAGGAGGCAAGCGGGACAAAACAAAAGAAACACTAGTGGGGTACCAAGCACAATACTAGGTGAAAAGTACAAAATTCAAATCAAATGAGTGTGCAGTATCCTGCTATCAACAGAACTCCAAAAACTCATTTGACATCTGACGGACACTATGGCAGATTTGAAACTAAGAATACGTTACAGAATAAAGCATTCCAGCAAAGCTGAAATGCAGAAGAATGCGAGCAACAGGAAAACGGACGTCAACATGTGAAAGCTAGTGACTTCCGTTTTGTTGTTCCCCGCATTCCCTTTCTTTTCAGCTTTGCCGGAATGCTTTATTAGTCAAACAGCACAATCAAGCAACGTTTTCTCGAATTTGGACCCAGGAGCGCCTAGAATCTGTATCAATATGGTCCTCTGGGGAGGGGCATTTGTCGAGGTCGTGCGAGAAGAGCCCGAGGTCGCCGCCCCACATAACTTCTTGGTGGCAGCCCTGCATGCACGCCTCGCAATCGCCGCACGCGGACGTGTTCCGGAGCTCAGTGTGGAGCAGAGGGTTGTTGACGACCGCCGCCTTGACCCCGTCCCCATGCAGCCACTCGTGGGCGCACTCCACTCGGCGGCGTGCCGTCGCCGTCAGCCCACTGATGATTATTCCGCTTGCCGTCAGCCCCAGGATCCGCAGCGCAGGCGCCACCTGGGGCGTGAGGCCCCGCAGCAGCTCGTCGGCGTCGTCCTGCGGCGTTTCCAGCAGCTGCAGCTCGCGTAGGGCGGGCAGCGAGGGCAGCGCCCTGAGTAGCGGCCCCACCTGGGGCACCTTGATGATGGCCAGGAACTCCAGCGGGGAGCCCCCGCGCTCGCCCAGGGCCTCGATCAGCTTCGAGCCGACCTCGTAGTTGAAGACGTCGTAGTTGAGGCACACCGAGCGCATGGGGCCCGCGCGGAGCAGCTCGGCCGCCCACTCGATGGTGCGCTGCTTGAAGGAAGGCACGTTGACGGTCACGTGATGGAGCGCCGCGCACACGGCCACGGCTTGCAGCCCGGGGAGCGCCTCGCACTCTAGCTTCTGGAGCCTCGGCATGGTGGCGAGGAGGCGCGCCGTGGTGTCCGACTCGCCGGAGTAGCCGACTCCAAAGTAGCCGCCCGAGCATAGGCCCACGTCCTCCAGGGTCTCAGCGTGCGCGCCCAGCACGGTGTTCACGAACGACTCCGAGTCCTTGGTCAGCTCGCATCGGAAAACCTTTAGGGATGGGCTAGGCGACGCCTGTACGACGCGGTGGGTCGTTGAGGGTACGCAGCCCACAATGCGGAGCGACTCCAGGTCAGAGACGACCGCCAGCGTCCTCATGAGCGCGTCGGCGCCGGTCACCAGGTTGAGGAAAGAGATGACGAGGTGCCTCAGGCGCCCGAGCGACTCCTGGACGCGGATCACCAGGGCGAGGTTCGAGGCGTTGACAATGTGACCCACCTCGTCGCGCAGCTCCAAGCCCTTTATGGCGCACGTGCTGGTGATCAACGGCAAGGTGCGGTGGGCGGCCGCGGTCACACTCTTGAGAATCGGAGCCAGGCGCAGCACGGCGCCCGCGCGGTAGTCGTCAAGGTACAGGTGCCGATGGCGCCACACGCGGTGGCGCAGGACGAGGCGCCCGAGCCTCTTGGACACCAGGCGGCAGGCGAGGAGGTCGTCCTGGCGCAGGTGCTCCAGCACCATCAGCAGCACGACGTCCGACAGTAGCTCGAGGCTCTCCACGGACATGGCGAGCGGGCGCACTGCACAGCAGAAGATATTTTGCATAAATGCCGGGGAGACCAATAAAAATAGAAATGTCCAGTGCTCGGTATAATCTAAAGCAAAATTCATAGGCCAAGGCCAAGTATTGCTGTGAAGCTGTGAGGAGGGCGGGGGGGCGTCACCCCTACCCTCCGCGTATATAACCGCGCCTGGCCTGAGCTCCTGATATGAGCTGGGCCTGTTAGAATCAACTGGTAAACAGCAGGTATGTTCTGCCTCTGCCTTATTGTGGCTTTAGATTGACTTCTCTAGATTCAGACAGGTTTACATAAACAAATTGACACATTGTATTAGAAAGACAACCAAATGATTTCAAAAGGGCGCATCACACAAAATAAATAAATACAATACGGAACAATTTAAATTCAAACTCCAGAGAGAAAAGTGGGAGAGGATGTAACTTTATTTTGTGGATGTATAGCATTTGAAATTTCAAATGTAACCCACCTTTCTTTGAGAAATTTGCTACATGTTTTAGTATCTTTCGAATGACGGATATTTTGATTTTGCTGCTTTAGAACATAAACGAACCTCTCAAAATAGGGTGCACTGAGAGAAATGTTTTGTTGCAGCCATCAAAAATTGTTCAATCAGACGGATTAGTCATGGGCATCAAAGTTTTAGTCACAGCAACTTAACTTTTAGTTACAGCAACCAAAATTTTGATGCCTGTTGACTAAGCTGGACGGATTGAACAAAATTTGTTAGTGGGTGTCAAAATTTTGATGGCTGCAAAGAAACATTTCTCTCAGTGTGTTTTGTTTGATATTCTCGACTGCTATTCCTTGGTGGCAACGTTCATCAGTATAACAGGAAAATGTAAACCTGCGTTCAGAGTTCTGCCCGTGAAGTCACTTTAACCTAACCTCTAACAAACTGCCACACCGTCACTCGTCTACTTCGCGTTCCGACACCTCCGCAGTGAGAAATTCATATTAAAACTAGATAGTTTCGACGCCGATTCCACCATTTTGACACCGTTTCGGTGACATCTCGATGTCGATGATTCAACTGCCATTTCTCACTGGGGCCGTGTCATCTGTTCTGGACTGGCCTCTACCCCTCTACCTTCGGTTTAGATTGGAGAACTTGACTGTGGTGATCTGATCCACGGCGAAGAGAAAAGAGATGATCTGACGCAGGTCAGGTCACACGCCGGACTAGAATGCGCACCGACACCTCAAAGACGGAACAGGACTGGCGTCGGCAACGACTGGGAGTGAAGTGACGTGGTCACTGTACTGTGACCGTGGGAGACAGGCGTCGCGCGTCGCCGCGACTCGCTGTCGGCGAAAGTGCGAACGGGTGGAGCGCTGTGGCCTGTATGCCCCACGGACTGGAGCCGTTGCTTTAGGTGCGTCGGAATGGCTCTATGAAGTTCAATCGTTGTTTGGCCCTCGTGCCCATGCCTCGCTCTCACGCAGTCAGTGTTATATCAGTACGCAATGCAGAGGGGCGGGTTGAGCCCCCCCCCCCCCTCCCAGGGGAGGACCTGCGGTCACTACCGACTGTATTCCCAGCAGCCACAACGAGCCACCCCTCCCCTCCCCGTCTCTGTCCAGC
>NW_026267140.1:3581361-3591014 GCF_000697945.3 Frankliniella occidentalis | reverse complement strand
TTATTGTTCGTAGCGGCAGAGATACTAAAATTTTAAATGCTGGCTTCTAAAAAAGCAAAAACGACGACGTTTTTTGTAGAAATATATCGTACCTTTAAAGACCCTTAGTACCTTACACAAGTTTGAAAGGTTGTCGATTTTGAAGCATTCATGCTACAACTTATTTGGCAGCTTAAAATGTTCGCCACCTCATAACTTAAAAAGTTGCCTTGAAACGTCCGTTCGTCGCGCGTGGTTTTTCCTAGCAGTCATGTTTTTTATTGAAGTATCTTCAAACTCAGTAAGAGGTACCATCGTGTGAAATATGGTAGACGTGGGGCCTCGCCGCCGGTGAGAATAAAAGTCTAGCAGGGTCAGCGTGTACACAGCGCATGCACAGGGCAGGCACGGCATGCTACCGGCCGGAAATAGCAGCTTGGTTTCCGCGCCGACGAAGCAATAAGAGCGTTGTTTATTTCACATTAATTAGACCTCCTCTTTCCTACCTCTGCAGCATTTTCTCTCTGCCATCTCTCGCCCTCTACCCTCTTTCGCTCGCACGTTTTCCCCTCTCCTCCGTTTCGTTTAACCCCTCAACCTTTCCTGTTTTCTCTTCCATTCCGCCCGGCAGCTTCTCTCGATATTTTGTGTTTCTGTAAATCAGCGTGTTTTGTGCTGACAGTGTGCGCTTTTATTTACCGCTCACCTTTAGGCGAAAAGTTTGATTTTCTTCCAGTATTTTTCGAAAAATCGAATCGCCGCCCCTGTGTGCCGCACGTGCTGCCCTATTGACTCCGTGCGTGGGCGGAGAAAGGAGCAGGGGCACTGCGTGTACTACACCTGTAGTGACCAGTGCCAATTCCACTGTAAAACAAGGGGGCGGGGGAGATGGCAGGCCTGCCTCGTTGGGGAAAAGCCAGGCCAGAGCGCAGGAACGCCGGTATATTACATTCCTCTTTGTCCATCGCAGGGCGCCGCACCGTGCTCGGCTCGAGAAGGGAGGCATTGGCAGAGTTTTGTTCGGAAAAGAAAATAAGGGCCTTGGCGAGGTGTTGCTCGTCGTGTCGAGACAGGTTGCAATCAAATAGATGAAATAAATGTTGGATCCGCACTACATGTATGCTGCCAATGAAACTTGATAACTTTAAAGACGGAATAAACATAATGTGCTGGTAGGTGGTAGCACCCTAGTGATTCACTTACGTTATGTACTCGTGTGTATTAGCAAGCTCACCCCGTATACTCTACATGCCCTCATACGTACGCTCGATGTATTATGATAAGGCATCACACAGGTTCACACACAGTTCAAACAATTACAACAGTTCACACTTTTACATCAATTTTCTCTGTACTGGTTCCATGAACGTGCATAAATCCACTTGATTTACTTGAGACTGTTTTTTTTTTTTTTTTGGGGGGGGGGGGGCACACGCAGTTGCTTTTATTCATGGCTGTGGACATAATTCGCAATACTCATAAATGTAATGTGCAGTGGGTCAGTCTTGGAGTGGGGCGTGGCCCGTGGCGACCTCATACATACAGCCTGTCCCCAATCCCCTGGTGTGGCCTGGCGGTGGCGGCAGGGAATCCACATAGCCCACCTGGGTTCATTCGTTGTGTGTTGCGCCGTGTTGTGGTCGCGGGGTTGACCCACCCCGCTGGGAAAGTAACGATATCCCGACTACTTTGGCCCATTTGCTGTTCCCCTTCCCACGGAGCTCCCCACAAAAGTATACGAATACGAAGAAAGATGAATTTAGCATTTTTTCCTGTTTACAACGCAATATCCTGGCCCCAGCGAGCTGTTTTTATGGAGGTCTGTCTAGTAAGCATCAGCACTTCCCCCTGTGGTCCTTTGGGAAGCCAATTGTGGACACAATCACCATCAAAGTGAATGCAATAATATAAGCAGAAGGAGCGGTTGGTTGCCTTTTCTATATTCGTATCTTTTGGGCTGGGCAGGGAGAGATCTGTTGGTCGTTACCATCGTTAACTTCCGCTGTCCTGAAGATATTCGCATAACATGATTAATTTAAAGTCTCACTTCTCCTTAACCTGAAAATTGTCTCTGTTTTATGACATGTTAAAGAACCTGAAGCATCAGAATTAAATTCTAAAACTCGTTCTAAAATGACTGTTTTCACTTGAAAGGCCCCCTTTTCTACATATCGATAAATTGCCAAAGCATATGTGAACCTACATAGTGAAACCAACTTTCTTTCACCAATCATCCTCTGTACGTAGGCTCATGTGAGTGAGGTGTTTGTCGATCCCAGGAGAATCATGTTTCTTTTTACGAAGGATGCGGAAGTCCCCCCCTTCCCACCCTCTTTTCACCCGACCGACACTGTGGGGGGATAAGCGTTGAAATTCAAGTTGTGAGTGAAATATGACTTGACGTCCAGCAGCCGCCCCTTCCGCCGCAGCCGGCCTGGACCGTAAGATAAGCTTTTCATTGCACCCAGCTGGCATTGTTCCCCTGCTGCTGTACGAACCCTTTTCCTTTCGTATTTTCTCACTGGGATCACCTTCTGCTCGCCTGCCGAGAGCAAAGTCTGCTGCTGCTGTTGCTGCAGAGAAGAGAAACCAGAAGAGTGAAGGGGGGAGAGAGCAAGAAGGGGGGTGGGGGTTCCAACACCCTTTTCCTCAAGGCGTGGCGCCGTGTACTTGATGGACGACGTCGCGCTTTCGTCGATGATAAATGCAATCCAGTCCGTTACGACGTGAGGATGAGGCTAGCTAACGAGGCGTGCGGCACGAAAGGCGTTGAGGAGGAGTGGGGACCGTGGAGGGTGTGACGAGGTGGAGGCGGCACTGATACGCTGTTCTACATGGCTGGCGAGAGGCTTATTATGCACTTACATGTTGTTTCTGCGGGGAATTGAAGCATATTGTATTCCACAGGAAGAGCAGTGTACGAAATTCTCTTTGATTTACATCAGGAAGGTTGAAACGACGCAGCCTGGCTTTTGCTTTTTAATTAATCTGTGCTCCCTTCTCGGGCTGACGCCCGCGGCTTTGCGCTGGCTGGAGCCTCTGCGTATGCTCCGGACCGTGTCGCAGGTGGGCCCCTGATTCAGCTGCCTAAATAGGACGCGAGGACGTCTACCGCCCGGCGGGGCCGGGCCGGGCACGGGTGGGTGGCAGAGGGGGAAAGTGTCAACCCAGCTCGACCGATGGGGAAGCACAACAGGGAGCCCTGGCTTTAATTGCGTAGCCCCTTTCCCTCCTCTCCGTTGCCGCCTGATCGACCTGGCGCTATCCCGGGCCGACCTCCCCGCCTCTCCGGCGCCGCACCTGACAGTGATGGTCTGTGTTTCAGGTTCGACGTCCGCGGCCGGCCGTACAAGGAGGCCCAGGTGTGGTCGGATCCTGCTTGGCTCGGGCCGCGCGCGCATTTCTCGACGGCGCACGCGGTCGAGGGCGGCCCTTCCCTCCGCGGGCCTGGCGGCGTGCCCAGAACAGCCGAGCTGTCCATCGACCGGGTGCAGCTCTCAGACGAGGCGATCTACCGTTGCAGGGTGGACTTCAAGACCTCTCGCAGCCGCAACTACCAGGTCAACTTGACCGTCATAGGTGAGTAGCTTACAGCTCAAGAGAAGTCGCACATGCTGTGGAAGGGGTAAGGGGATGGGGTAGCTTCCGGTCGGCGGTAGCGCCCGCTACCCGCCCCTTGTTGCTAGAAAATTATTTATTACCTTGTAAAAACATGGTGGCTCTGTTTGTTTGCCGGCTTGCTGTGCTGTGCGCGGCGCGAGATTCATTTGGTTTGCGTTTAATTACCTCTGGAGACGTCTCCGCCCCCTCCCCCGGGTTCCGTACACACGTGTACCTCCCCTTTTCTCCCTCCTTTTCGCTCCCTCAACCCCCTCAACAGCGTGAGGTTTTGTCACGCTGGGGTTGAAAAGGGTTGGCGGGACGCCGGCCTGACACGCTCGTGGACTATTTGTCTGAGGTCGCCGTTCCCCGCCGCCGTTCCCCGCTGCTGCCCCTTTGCCCTTCCTGGTGGAACAGCGGCTGTGGTAGACAATGCAACATATCAGCCGCTCAACGCTTTCATTATTATTTATTGAATGTTGGGGTGGCCATTGGCCGAGTCAAGAAAATTAAAGTCATTGTTTTAATATGAGACTGACTGAAGTACTACATTTACTTTCCCCAAGCCATGTGCACATTTACCAGAGGGTCTGCCCTCATACAATTCTTTGCATTGGAATAGGCTGCAGTGCCACTTCGAATTAGTCCAGCGATCGCGCCACGTGCTGGCAATAGCGCCTGAAACAATGGGATGGCGGCCATAATATCAGAAATCAAAAGAACGAGGCAAGTGGGACCAAAACGCCCCTTTCTCTTTCCGTTGCTATCTCGCTGCTCGAGTGGCTCTCAAGTATCACCCTCCTCTCTCTTGCTTTCGTTGGCGTCCACTCGTGCTTGCTCAAAGGAAGGTAAAGAATGCTCAGGCGGTTGTGTTTTCCTCCGGCAACGGCTATTTTACGTTGGGTCTGACATCCCAGAAGGTGTGTGTTGAAGACGAACTCGGGTGAGGGACGCGTGGGTGGGTCAAGGTGGCCTTTTGTCGCAATATGTGACGGCCCTACTGCACACTAATCGGTTGTTTGGTACTTTGGAAAGCGACCAGGTCCAGGACCAGCGTTGCCGACCATCGCATTATTTGCAGAAGCTGTGTCTGTGTGTGGCAGGAAGGGGGGCAAGGGATGGGGGCGTTGGGCATGTTTGCCAGCCGTTTTCACCTGTGGGAGCACACACACTCACTGTCTGCTATTGCAACTGCTGCCGCTTGCCCCCAGGGCCTTGAGGGACCCCGGACGGTCCCGGACGGTCCCGGACGGTCCCGGGACGGCAGACCAACCGGGAGCCACTCTCTGTTAACTCGCCTGCCGCGCTGCGCGCTTCACAAAACGAGTCCGCGCGCGCACACTCTCACACTGCCTCGCCCGACCACGCCCTACCAGAGACGGCTGAAGCCAGCCGGGCAGAGCCAACTCACGGTGGCTGAGTGCGTCGGGGAGGAAATCGCTTTTATTGCGACTAACAACAACGGCTCAAGTGGAACGTCTGTACACTCATTACAGCCCCAGGATTGGGAATTGGAAACACAGCACTGCGGGGCATGATGTGGGAGCGAGGAACGGCCTCCAGGGAAGCCACTAGCAGGCGCATCTGTTCTGGCCAGCTTGTTGTCCTTCGTAAGCGGTTTGAGAAGAGGTGACTGCGAGTGTGTGTGTGTGTGTGTGTGTGTGTGTGTGTGTGTGCACTGTAAAAAGCTTACGGTGAATTTCACTGTAAGCTACGGTGCCCCCCTGCAGCACCGTAGCTTACGGTGAAATTCACCGTAGGCTACAGTGAATTCACCGTAAGCTACGGTGAATTTCACCGTAGGCTACGGTGAATATCACCGTAAGCTACGGTGATGCAGGGTGTCACCGTAGCTTACAGTGAAATTCACCGTAAGCTTTTTACAGTGTGTGTTTGAATGCTACCTCTCATCGCTAACTGTGTCTCTGTGGGCATGAGCACACACTGTGATGCGGTAATATTGGATTATTTGCCTGAGGTTGTAAGGCTGTGATTTCTGTCAGTGGCACTCCGTTCGAAGTTCATAAACATACAAAGCCTTGCAACCAGGACAGGGGCGACAGGTTAGACGGCCTGCATCCCCCCCTTTCCTTCCTCAAAGGGTTTTTACTCGTCTGCTCCTGTTTCCACGGAGGAAGAGCCACCGCCACCGCTTTGCCCGAGCTCCCTCCAGCCCGCCGCACTCGCACTGGGCTCTACCAAGCTGCTCCCAGGTCCCGCACGGCCATGACCTCGCGGGCTTCTCTACCGCCCCGTGTCGCGTTCCTAGCCCGCTCTACACCAAGGATTTTTCTTTTCCATTTTCCCGGCTGTTTGTGGGTCGGGACGGATTTTCTTTGGATTAGGGTTCTTACCATGGCACCAGTTCTTCCTGCCACCGCCTACATATGTGTACTTTTTCGTGTTTAAAATAGAAAAATAAATTGACGGTGGTTGTGGTAGAACCGGCAGAAAATGTTGCCGCCCTATTATAATAAAATACACATTGTGATAAGCAGCAGAATTATAAAATTTAGATGTGCTTCAATTCTATTTGATTTAATTTTTCCCGCGTGTGGATACCTAAATTGTACGTTCTCTTGCGCGCATATTCCTGCGTACAAACACACGTTTGCACACACGCGCGGACTGTAAGGCTGCAGACCCCGAAGGGGCAGGGCGTCGCTTATTGCCTCCAGTGGCCAAATAAACGACATGCATGTCGGAGCGCGCCGCGTTCGTGGTGCGAAGCTCACGGCGGTGACCTCCCCACCCCTTCCCTCCTTTGAGGCACACGGCGCGTCACGGCAGCTATTGCATGGCACACTTTGCACAAACGGCGAAAAGGGGAGGGGCTCGGGGGGCTGCCTTGAGGGCCTCTGCTCCTTGTCTCGCGACGTGACTTCCGCTCCCCAGCGGAGGCCTGGTGCGGCGGGCTAAACGGAGCGGACACCAAGAAGATGTGTCATCCGCCTCGCGCTGACAGCGCTGGTCGTTGCGACGATTCTAGTTCCATGAGCACGCCTAGCTGCACGCCTGTGTGTAGTAGCAACACTGCGTACGCGCAGGGCGCCTGGCCGGTAGGCACATCGTAGACACGGATGTGCAGCGGGTCTGCCTACGCGCTGGGCGCCTGGCCGGTAGGCACATCGTGGACACGGGTGTGCAGCGGGTCTGCCTACGCGCTACCCGTAAGGCGTCAGGGCAGCTGCACCGGCTGGTTTTACTCGTTTTGAGCCAGATGCCCCACGTCTTCGGTGCGCCCGCGCTCTGTGGGGGGTCCTCCTCCAGTAGCGTGGGAGGTACGGAGCAGTCCTGTGCCGAACAGAAAACCATTTGGCGCCAAAGAAAGTATAGACTCAAAGACATTGTGAATGTCTCGCTTGGTGGGAAATAGGCGCTGCCCGTGATTGCGTCACGTACGTCGGGAGAATGGCGGAGGAACGGCACGGAACGCATAAAGAACGACAGGAGAGGAGTAGGGGAGGGGCCTCACACCTCCGCACAGCGCGCGCGTGGGTGGGTGTGAGTGCGCGCGAGTGTGTCGCTGCGGCGATATGAGACGTTACCACAGGTACCACTTACTGGCTTTGCATCGGAAATGATCTCGTTACACTCGTATCAGCGAAGATGCTACTGATCGTAAAAGACAACTATCAACCATCCGTGGTATAAATTAACAGTTTGGTGGAGAAACTACATTTCCTGTTAAAAAAAGAAAACTGTACATTCTAAAAGTACAATAATGTCCCAATGTCTTTAAACAGCAAACTGTTCAATATCGTCGTTCTAATTTTCCGCTTAGCGCACGACTCTACGATAGCGCTTTATTAAATATATGCAATGCTTAGGCGTGCATTCTCTATTTCCGCGTGTGTATGGTTTCTGTTGGGTAGTTGAGGAGTAAGTTGGTGATGAAAATGTCGGTGCGGCTGCTGTGCGCTGCTGTACGCGCGCCCGCGCGCTCTCGCACACACAAAGCCGTAGGGGAATTTCCATTACCGTGTGTGGCGCCGCGCGGCCGCGCCACGCACCTCCGCGCTGCAGAGCACCAAGATGACCTCGGCTGGCGCACCTGACGCCAGCACGCCCAGTGAAACCTTTCATAGCTTTTATTTTATTCACTTAAAGGATAGGCGCACAGTTGACCTAGCTGGATGATTTTTGTTGTATGTGTGATTACATTCTTTTCATTTTATCTGTTGGTATGCGAGGCACTTTGCTGTGCAGTGTGGGTAAAGTACTTGAACGGCACGACAACGCTATCATTTCCGCAACGGTGACCTTCATGAGTGTTCGGACTAGAGAGGAAGAGAATGTGTGTGTGAGAGAAAGAGAGAGAGAGAAAAGGGGTAAGGGGGGTGGGGATAGACAGTATGTGTTGGAGTGGCTCTAGGCGCATGCTGTCCTCTTTGCCTCTGAACTCGCTTGCTGTGGAATCCGGGTAACGCGCTCTGTTACTTTTTTGCAGCGCTTCTGACTGAATGTGTGTATGTGAGAGCGTGAGAGGAAGAGAGAGCCGGAGAGAGCCAGAGAAATCAAAGTGTTTCAACATTATATTTCAGACACCTCCCTAGCACATTGTCATTGTCAACTATTCATTTGTATTGGACTGCTTTTACACGAGTCTCGTACAAACCTATAGTTGACTTTCGCAAATAAGACGTCGTATTTTAACATGAGATAAAGCACCGGAGGCGATCACCCATCGCTCCCCTATACCCGCATACCAGGTTAGGGAACGAGTGCCTAACTTCACGAAGCACGAGTGCCTCGGCCTCACATTACCAATCGCGAGGCACGGATGCCTTACAACCATTACCATGAGTGGGCCACGAGTGCGCTAGTCTCACACTTCATTAGTGTAAGGAAGGCGTCTGGGTGGCCATAACGATGCTGATCCTGCATATGATGAGCATGGAAAACGCGCTGTTCATTTTGATCCGTTCACCCGATTACGCTTCTGCTAATTAAAACGTCTCGCCATGAATTTACTGCTCTTCGGGGTATGTTTGGTCTCAGACGCTCCCTCCTTCCCCCCTCCCCCCGCCCTTCCCCTCACTCCCTCTTCGCTTCCCCCCTCTCCCTCTCTCCCATGACGTTAATGTTCCGGATAGCGGGTGGCGCCTCCTTAACGTGGGGCGTAACCTCATTCGCGGCATCGTGAGACGCCCGTAACACCGCCACGGCACGCCTGGCCACATCCACAACACTGTCACCGATAACCCATCGGATACCATTTTCAAACACCGCCGAGGTAAAGTTTACAAAGTTAACCAAGCAATTGCGTTTCATGTGTTCATGTGGACGTTTTCACCAGGTCTTTTACTTGCCTTCGTGATATTTAGCATGAGCTTCACAGTGACACCGAGGTAAGGCGAGGGGGGGGGGGGCGTGCGAGTGCGTATCGTTGCCTGAGTTCTACAACGACCTCCGTTCTCTGCTCGCCGACTTTTTCATTCCAAACTTATTCAGGCGGGCCAATCCTGACGTTGCTCTCCCCAGAGATGACGGAGCCGTCTCCCCCTCCCTTTCCAGTCGAGAGCACGGCGCTGCAGCCGACCCGCCTCCGCCATTTGCCGCGGAGTGCACACTGGCGTAGCGGTGGACGCTCTAATGTGGGCCGGTGGGGATCACTCGGGAATATAACGCAGCCCGCTGTTGTGCTGTCCGTGCCGCGGGGCGAGGCACTGCACTTGTACCGTACACCCAAAGCCACGGCCTCTGTCTGCATGTAGAGGCGCGGGTTCTGGCACCCTCGAGGACCCTTACCCTCGTGTTCGAGGGCGGCGTGGCATCCCTGCCGTGCCTTTGGTGAAGAATTGAGGGGCTGTCGAAGAACAGCGTGACTGAAAACTGTGCAGAATTGGGAGCAAATGGTGCTTTAACGAAGTAGAGAGGGATGGTCGCGTGGGGCAGCTGGCGGCCTCCCCCTCCCGCCCCGCGACCAGCTGCGCCGTCGCCGTGCCGCCGTTGCCGCCGCTCAGGCGCGCGCGATCGCTGCTGCGACGGATTCGTGAGATTGCGAGAGGAGCAGCGAGGGGGTGGGGGAGGGCAGGGGTCCGCTCGCGACACCGATAAATAACTCGAGTGCG
>NW_026267140.1:3568691-3571246 GCF_000697945.3 Frankliniella occidentalis | reverse complement strand
TACTTTGATGGATTTACTTATTTTTACATGTACATTGTTGTTTGCAGTGGACCCGCTGACGACGCGGCTCATCACCAAACCGGACCAGTTGGCCGCCGACCAGGAGGCGGTGCTCACGTGCGAGAGCAAAGGGTCTCGTCCGCAGGCCGTCATCAGCTGGTGGCGCACCCGGAGCCACGACGGCATCCGGACCCTGTTCCGTCGCGGCAGGGTGAGTGAGACTGTTTTGTCGGAGCGAGCGATGACAAATTTAACACTGCGCGAGTGGCATTCCTCAAGGGGTTCCGTCCGCCTCCCAGGCCCACCGCCTGTCTCTTACATCAGTTCCTTTGGGTCTCTGCTACTCTCGTGCCAGCCGCCAGCGCCGAGAAGTAAAGTGACATGAGCACACACACGCACGCGCACGTACACACACACTCACATTGTCTGCATGATGCCTGTCAGAGGCACACCACCTCCGCATCACCTCTCCCCGGCCGCATTGCGCACAGCAAGGCTCAGAGGGTGGCGCGGCGGCGCGCGGCGGGGGAAGGCCCTCCTCCCATACACGTTGAAAAGTTTGGCCCTGCTGGATTGCCAGAGTTTAGCGCCGGTTTCCCGTCCGCTCGGTTTGGGTGTGGGTCTGCTGCTGCCGCCGCTACCGCTGCTTCTATGGGAGGGGGGGAGGTGGAACCAGGAATTTCCTCCACTCGCACCCGTGTGTGTGTGGTGTGGGTGTGTGTTTGTGTGAGTGTGTGGATTTTGCGAGTTGTGGTAACACAAACCGAACTGCTGCTGCCGCTTGCACGATGGAGATCGAGCAAACACTCGCGCGCATCTTGTGTAGGAATTCCATCCAATCCTGGCCGGACACAGTCCAGTCTAGTCTGGGCTACACGACGGGGTGCAGAGGCGTGGTGTCGCTGTGCTCAAGGGCCCACATGCAGCGTGATCTCTGAGGCCCGGTGCCACAAATCAAATCTCGGGGTCAGCGGCGCGTTAGTGCCGGCGTCCCTGCGCGGCTGACTGGGTACGCCGGCTCATGTAGGCCAGACGAGGTTTACCTAAACCCCCCGCTCCTTCTCCACCTTATATTACGTTTTCCTTTTCTTTCCGGCCGCCGCGGCTCCAGCTCCTTTGCGTTTCGCTCTGCCTACGCCCCTCACTCCCAGACCCCACCACACACCGCGAGCTGTTTTCCATCCTTCCTGTTGCCGCTTTCGACTCACGTCTAAAATCCGCGCGGTGCTTTGTTTGTTTGCTGGATAAAGTGTTGGCGGCGGCTGGGCCCCGGTCCAACGTGCGCTAATAAAAGCTTACGGTGAATTCAAATGTAATATACGGTAAATATTCATTGTCATTCACAGTGCTGCGTTTCAGTTTTGTGGTAAAATTCACCGTAAGATTTCAACAGTGTGGCCCCAGTTATGGGCTCCGGGCCGTCGCGTGTGTGTGAGGGAGGGTGGTAGCTGCATTGGTAAAACAAAGGCGTGAATTAACGCTTTTCCAGGGGCGTTAAGTCAAAAGGCGTTAACGTTTTAGTTTTTCCCAAATAGTTTCTGATGAAGCAAACCAGGGTTTGTGGAACTTATATTTTCGTATTTAGCTCAAAATTCCACTTCAATCAAGCCTACATGTGAAAGGGTTCAAATCCAAAATGAAAGAAATTTAGTAGATTCCTGAGGGTCGGTTACTTCTTTCACCGTTCTTCAGACACATATCACATGTAGGCTCGTTCGAAGCGGAATTTTGAGGAGAATGTGAAAATGTTAGTCCTACAAACCTTGGTTTGCTGCAGCAGAAAATATTACGAAAAAACTAAAACGTTAACGCCTTTAGAACTTTAATGCCTTTAAAAGGTGTGATTTCACAACTTCGTCTTACTACTGTGATGGTGAGTGGAGGGAAGGAAGAGAGGACTTCGTACGCCGCTCGCTGTAATTCATCCACGAATACATAAGAGCACGTTTAGAATGTTGTCTCTTCCCGATACGGACGCGACTCGAGGGCTATGAAAGTGGCCCCAGCCTCTTGTCACGACAGGGATTGTGTTGTTTTGCTTGTGCTAGTAGTCACTTATATTTGCGGGGTTTCTCTTAGCTGCGGAGAGACGTTGGAGAGGGGACTGAGTGGAAGAGGAGGGTACCCGATAATCAACTTAGCACTCGGTTAAGTCTGACGAAGCTGCTGAGTGCTGCTGTGCTATTCGGGCTTTGTACCCCATGTTTCAATGGAGAAGAGGCAGGGGCGCATCTCCGCACGCGTGCATGCACTGTTAGAAATTTCCACGGAATTTTGAACGGAATTGTCAAGAATTTTTTTTCACGGAATGTACCGTAATTTTTCCGTATTTTCTACGGAAACCATACGGAAAAACCGTATTCTTAAGTTACGGATAAACCGTAAGCTTTTCCGTAAAATTTTGACTTATTGATTAGGAAAAATAATAAATTGCACTGTAAGTGGAAGAATTGGATTTTGAGAGGTACGAGAGCGTAAAGTTTTGGTTTTGCGAAAGAGGCAATAACATAGATCTCTATGGACAGCTCAATTGTTTAAACTATTTGTTCCAAAAA
>NW_026267140.1:3565600-3568641 GCF_000697945.3 Frankliniella occidentalis | reverse complement strand
CAGGCCCACCGAGGCACTACAGCAAAGGGAAGGAGGGGCGGGGGCTTCCTTTGCCTTGCCACGGCTCCTTTCTATGGCTGTGCCTGCCTGGCTACTTAGTATTCGCGGTCCCCGCTTCCTTCCGGGCCCGGAGCCCAGCGGGTCCGGAGCGGGTCTCACACCGGAGGAGCGGGCGGGGCCAAGTCGGCAGCGCCTTCCCCAGTGGAGCAGCTTGGGCAGCGGCGTAGCATTAATTGCGTTACGAGCATCGAAAGTGGAGCAAGGGGGAAGTGGGGAACGGGGAGATGGGCGGCGAAAAGGGAAAGAAAGAGCATCGCATTCCAGTTGTGTGGTGGGGCAGCGTGGACTCGAACCCGCAATCCAGGAACAGCTGTGTGATACGTGATACAATGCAGGCGTGTGGGAAAGCGGCAGGGGTTGGCTGCTTGTGGCTGGTCGGGCAGGGCGGGGGGCTCGAGTCGCTGCGGTGTCTGTCGGCCTGCGGTGCGGTTTAGGCAACGGAACAAAGCGAAAACCAGGCAGTGCGGCGCTAGCGGCCGGGTCCCGCCGGGCGGGCGGGCGGACGCGGGCGGCTCTTGTGGGTGGGTGGGGGCGGGCTGCTTGGTTTCCAGGCCAGGTCGGGGCCCAAGAAGGCCCGCTTCGCCTCTCCTCGCCTGTTCGCCCGAGAGCCCGGGGTGCGCCGGCCCCTCCGACGGGGCCCTGATGCCTCTTGGATTGACGCCTGGCGGTTTAGCCGGCAGGGAGAAAGTTAAATGATAGAAGGGGTAAGAGGAACAAGGGAAGTTGTGTTGTGGCCGTGACGTGTAGTTAAAACTGGGCGAGCTGGCGTGCCCCGCTGGCGTGCCCCGCTGGCGTGCGCGCCGCCGAGTAAAGGGGCGATAGGCCTTCGGAAGTGACAGCCTGGGCTGGTGCTGGTCCACCTTTCACGTAATAGCGACTCGCAGAGATGTGTGGACCTCGCGCTTACTCGCTTACAACTTCTCAACAGTTAATACAGTGCTTTCTAGATTTTGATTTTTAATATCTAGTGGCTATAATGCCACATAATATGGTTTGGTCTATTAGGCACCTTGTGGCCAACTCTACATAGAAGCAAAAGAGTCTCGTTCTGTAAAATATAGCCGTTTTATTGCTACAAAATTTCACTTTAAAGAGCTTGCGACAGATTTTCCCGCCATATTTTGTAATTGCCCTCTAGTCGTCTTGTGTAATAGAAGCCTGCGAGACGCGCGAACTGTGGTTCTGCTAATTGGCCCTCACTCCATTACGTGATAAAGTTTTCGTTTTTCCTTCCTGCTTTTACATAGGAAACAGCTGTTAAGGAGAAGTCATATCGGACGGCTAGCCGTACGATGCGACCGCTTTTGTCTACGACCTTAGAGAGCGACTGCTGCTTTCTTTATCTTGCTCCAGAGCTCTCGGCGCCGCAACTGCCCACGCTGGCATCTCTCGCACTCAACGATGGACGGCTCCAGCTCCACGGGCTACGCTACGGCACTATCAGGCGTCTTGCCGGCCGCACGGCTCACGAGACTATGCCTGGCTGTGCCGGACTGTCGGACTCACGGCTCCGAGCGGTCTGCCTCGTTAGCACCCTCCCTCGGGCCACCTAACGAAAAGTGGATTATCCTTGGTCCGCGGTCCGCCCAGCCTCCCTGTCGGCTGGGTATGGTACCGCCCGACCTATGGACCAGAGGGCAGGGCGTGTTTGGCCGACAGGTGTTCTCAAGGCAGGCACGTGTCCTTGGGATGAGAGAATGAGGGAAGGTCAGACACACCGTTGCGGTATCAAAACTTGCTCGTCGCTGAGCTGCCTGCGCACTAACTCTTCTACCCCCAGGCGCTGCTGCCAGTGTGATTTTAATTTCAAAGCTTGGGGTGGATAATATTATGCCTTGGCGTTTCCCCAAGGACGTTCTTCCCTTAATCCCCTACTGCCCTTGATGGCAGAGGAATCAGTGTGTGCTTTCTGTTTTGACATTATGTACTTCATTTCTCAACCTCTCCCTCTCTATATCTGTTCCAGTGCCGCCCACGACGCTCATCGTGTTCGATGCGTCTGGCCGCGACGTGACTGACGGCGTGGTCGGCCCGTTGCAGCACGGCCAGGACCTCATCCTCAAGTGCGAGGTCCGCGGAGGTAAGTGACCCTCAAGCAGCCCAGTGAGCACATCGCAAAGCCACGACTTCCCTAAAGGGAATAAGTGCTGTTACCGAGGGGTGGATAACTCCCCTGCTAAGTGTACGCCCCTAATTCTAACCAATATTCAATTTAATTCAACACAATCCAGAAATAATTCAATCAATTCAGTCCAATTTAAGGCAATTCTAATTCAATTCAAGCCAATTCAAGTCATTTCAAGTCAATTAATTCGTGCTAATTCAGTAACATAAACTCACAATAATACAAACCAATTCAACTAATTTGGTCCAATTCAAATTCAATTCATCTAATTCAAATTCAGTTAATTCAAATTCAATTTATGAAATATGTACGCCCAGTTTCGGAGTTACCCACCCCTTGGCTGTTACCCCTCAACCTCAAGGACTTATCTACGAGAATCATACATATATCTTTAGTCACATTTAGTTCTGTTTTCTACCATTGCTATTCCCCCGTTTTACCGCGGTATGTTGCCGAAATCTGCCATTTTGTGTTTTCAAAATATTTTTTAAATTCTTTTAAAGTTAAGCTTTTTTTGCCACATGGAGAGTTTTCGCGCGTGGGTGGGCACAGCGTCCTCTCTGCCATGCTATTATATTATTCCACTCCTCGCTGCGTGTGGCCGGCGCGAGTCTCTCCGCGTTGGAGGAGGGTAGTCGCAGCCCGGTCTCCGCCCGCTGATGTGCTTCTGCTGTTCCCAGCGCGAGCCTCCCCCACCACCATCCCCAGTTACTCTCCCACCACTGCGATAGAGCAGGGGATAGATAAATGAGGATGGCACTTTAGCTGTATATAAATTGGCGTCACGTTCACTGTTTCCCTGCAAACACGCCATTTATATGTTGGCGGTCCCACGACACCGCAACCCCCTCCCCCC
>NW_026267140.1:3554333-3557279 GCF_000697945.3 Frankliniella occidentalis | reverse complement strand
TTTGACGGGGAAGATGTACGGGATGCACCGTTATTTGAAATACGGACAAGTCCGTATCTTTAAAATACAGTCATCCCGTTACGGTTTGGTACCGTATTTGGAATTTACGGTGAGTTCCGTAAGAATTCCGTAATTAGCCTACGGTATTTCTAACAGTGTGAAGCTAGCTGCTTACTCTTGTCACCTTTAAATTAGTGTTCCTCGCAGACGGGACAGAAACTTGCAATTTTCTCGCGATGATGAATGTTTTTGTTTTATTTTTATTTTCTGCCTTTAGCTCCTAGTTTCAAATATTAGTGGGGCATTGCATATATCTTGTCACATTGTTAAAGGCTATATTTAACTACACGAAGATTTGCGTGATGGGGTGCACATTGACCTACTTTTCGTGATTAGAGGAAGTGCATGCGGACGGTGAGGCCGAGTGTGCCGTGATGCACGGCCACCAATCACCGCTCTTTGATGTGCTGCGCCAAGGTGTGTGAGAGTGCGTGTGTGTGTGTGTCTGCGTGTGCGCGCGCGTGGTTTAGTCCTGCGGTCCGCTCGTCGTCGTACACGTCTGTGAAAGGACGCGTCCGTGCGCGATGTGTGGTGTGGTTGAAGGGAGGGTGGGTGGGTCGCTGAGGGATGCGTGCTGGCCGTTGGGAGTGATGAGGACATCACTGTGAAAAACCACTGTCAACGTGCATAAACGACTTCAAATCAAACTCACTGAATACTAGTGCAATTTACACGTTACGTCAAGAAATCTCAGTTGCGAGTACACTGTAAAAAATATTGTTGACTTAACAGCAAATTTGTTGTTAAGTTTTTCATTAACTCGTGTTGTTTTACAACAGTTTCGTTGTCAAATAACAGCAAAAGTTGTCCAGTAACAGTTATAAAAAGTCAGCAAAATGGTGCCCGATAGTCCAATATCAACAATGCGTTGACAGCAATTGTGGTTGTTTTTCAACAACTTCTGTTGTTCTCGAACAACTGAGCTGTTGGTCAACAACTGAGCTGTTTTTTAACAACAATTTTTACAGTGTATAGATGCCGGCATGGCACCCGAAAACGTTTTGAGTGGGGAATAGGATGTTCGATCGCGCTGGGCCCGAGGCTGAGCGATAACGTCCTCTCACTCCCCATTGATTTCAGGCGTAATGTCCGATGCCCGACCTGTGCATGGCTCTGCCTTTTTAATGACGAAAGACGTCGAGGATAATGGGAGGTAGGAATAGGATTACGAGAAGAAAAATGCGGGTCACAGCAGCACCATACTTGGTACGCTAGGAATGATTTATTACACACACGAGGTGCAAGATGGCTATCTGCCACGCGTGCCCAAACGAATTGTGCGTGACACGATGCTTACTGTGCACTGCCCACGCCCAGACCAGGGCACGTTCGAAAAGGTGGTAGAACAGAGTTGGAGAGAGTCCAAGCCTAACCATAATTATCTAATGACGCACAAGGGCAGATTAGTCATCTGTTGTGCTGTACTCGCCCCTTGCGGCGCCAAACGCACTACTTAAATGGTTAGCGGATGATACATTTTACTCAACTGAATAAAACTAATACCTAAGACATGCCATTAAAAATGTGTCATTGCTTGTACTGCCATGCAGAGTAATGAGAGGCAATAGGTGTGACGTCACCCAGATGTATAGGGGGCGTGGAGGCAGTCCGGCCGTGTCTGTCCGTCCATCCGTGCCACACAGCCCGCCAGCACCACACCCCCTCCCTTTTCCACTGCCCCTGGTCGGCCCGGTTGCACATCATAGTGTGCTACTCTAAACAAAAGTATTTGCGACATTTATAGTTGAATAATAAAGGTTTATTTGTTGTAGACCTTACTGAACACTTCTAGATATAGAAGCAGACACTAGTCTTAAATTTGTATCATCTGCTTTCATGATCCGTTCTTTGACGGAACTTTTTTTTACCCGTTCTTTACACCACATGTCTACATTGTGTTAGAGGGAGAACGAGTATCGTTACGAGCTTTGTCATTGGAAAAAGCAT
This sequence comes from Frankliniella occidentalis, assembly GCF_000697945.3. Classification (NCBI taxonomy): domain Eukaryota; kingdom Metazoa; phylum Arthropoda; class Insecta; order Thysanoptera; family Thripidae; genus Frankliniella; species Frankliniella occidentalis. Next base: position 3,555,272 of record NW_026267140.1, on the reverse strand, counting down.
TATCATCTCAGAATGCAAACACTTGATTGACGAAGCCAATGGAACACACGACTTTGTACGGTGTTAATTGAATTGTTTGTTTATCGTGTTGCAGGTTGAAAACACGACTACAGAGGAGGTCGCCCGTAGCATTCTGACGTTCGTGCCACAACCGTCGGACGACGGTGCTGTTATCGTGTGCGTGGCCAACAACCCTGAGCTACGCTCCAGGACGGATGATAGAAAGCTTATCGACAATATCACCCTTAACGTTGTTTGTAAGTTTTCAACCGGTGTCTACTATTTATTGTTCTATTGACCAGACCAGGATAGCCCTTAACTGGTCAAAACGACGACAGTACCGTTTCAAGTGTGTATTCACATGCGTGTTGGTGTCGTGCGCAGATGCTCCAATCGTGTCACTCAAGCTGGGTGCCTCACTCAACCCAGACGACATCAAGCAGGGTGACGACGTGTACTTCGAGTGCGACATTCAAGCCAACCCCCGGAACAGGGGCATTTGGTGGTACCACAATGTAAGTAAATCAACATCGAAGCTGACAAGGATTCTTGTTAAAAAGCGGTTTAGAGTACAAAGGAACCATTTACGAAGCAAATATGCAAACAAATGTATTGTAAATGTGGAGATTCAAGAGTCCTTAGAAACAATTCTTGTAAACTCGTCACGAACCTAAGTTTAGGGAAAATTAGTCACCCAGAGTGTTTTAGGAACTTTAACGACACCTAAAGTACTCATTACATTCTTGATACATCTTTTTTCGAGGCGTCTTTGTGCCTTTATAACCCTTAGTGTTCTATTCTTAAGCTATTTTCGCGAGGGTGGCGGGCGCGCACAGGCGTACTGATCGGAGAGCAAGGTGTTCATTGTTTGCCTGTTACCCCGCCCGACGCGGATCAAATGCAACAGGCGGTGTTGAAGCATGACGCTGCCCCCCCCCC
>NW_026267140.1:3551938-3554283 GCF_000697945.3 Frankliniella occidentalis | reverse complement strand
CCCTCCTCCCCCCATCCCCCTTGCGCGGCTCGGATCCTCACGGTGGGGTCGGTAGAAGCGCCTTGTTGTATGGCACCGAGAGCATGGTGTCCAATAACGGTGCAGCGGTGAGAGGATGACTGACTACATCCGAACCCCGAGGGTGATACCGGAACGTTTACTCTATCACATTTTTCTGGCTCAAAAGATTAGTTGGTTGCAAAAGTCGTAAAATCACAGAGAAAGCGATGGTAATAATACGAGGAGTTATTACATTAATGGTCGAGTTTACGGGGTAATATACTTGTCGGCGACTCCTCAAAACTACGACTTTTTAAGCTTTTGTCCTTTCTTTTCTCTAGTATTTATTTGGCTGCATTTTAGCAATGCGACTTGCAACAAAACTTCAGCTTTGAGAGCCTTCCTTTCCTATTTTGCTTCGCAAATACAGAAGTGGTATATGGTCTTGTCGTCGTGCCGTGGTGTAAGTGCAATACAGTCGATAAAGCCGATACAAACAACGAAGACGCGGAATCAAACACGTGCGTGCTTCGGCAATCTTCCAAAACACCGAGAAAGATAGGGGTGAGCGAGGGTATGTGTGTGTTAGGTGTAAGAACCATGTGCGTGACTGAAGGAGTAGCGGAGAGAGGGTGGTCGGTTGGCGGTTAGGGGAGTGGGGAGCATTCATCGCCTACCCCTTTTCCTTCAAAGGGATTAAAGCTCCGACATAAGGTGTCGGGGTCGCATGCTTTCGTTGGCAGTTGTGGATTCCTAGCGTAACTGCCACGGTAAGGGAGATGTAAAGGGGGAAGAAGAAAGAGGAAGATAAAATTTCAGAAAGGGGAAATGTCTTTGTGCGGTGGCAGCCCGTCGACGCACAGCCCACGCGAGAGTGTTAGATTTTCCCATGGCCAGTTGTTTTTCCACGATTTTTGCTCTGATAGGTTTCACGATGTTTCCTTTTTTCGAACCCTTTCTTTAAACGTCACTATTAAGTCATGTGGAGAGGTGGATTATGTCATAATTATGAATCAAAATCCCCTTGACGGGTAGCAATCTCACCAACTACTTCCCCTTCTTTCTCTAAAAGTGTCCGTGTAGTTTTTGCCTCTACATAAGTCGAACTGAAGCCGGCGCAGCGTGGAGTAACCCGGGATGCACACCCACCCGCCCGCACTGTGCCCAGGATAGAGAGGGAGGTCTGCCTCTGGATTATGCCCCCTCCTCCCCGAGTCAGCCGACCTGCCACGCCACACGACGGTATCTGAAGGGGGATTCGGGGCGACAGTAACTCCGGCCATCCGGGGGCTCTAGTTGACCTGCGGTCCGGAAGGCCACCGCCGGCCAGGAGGCCCGGCCCAGCCCATCCCGAGTGGCCCTCATAACTCGGACAAATCCAGCGGCAGCGGCGCGAGCTGATCAGGTTTGCTCTGCAGTGAATCCCGGCCGGCCGCGCCTCATCCACCCCGCCTTTTCGCATACATGCATCGATAACGACCACGCTCATTACAGAGGAGCAGCCTCCGCCAGGGGCTTAATGGTTTAGTGGTGGCCAGGCAAAACAGGGAAGGGGGAGCATCTGAAATCAGGCCAAAGTACTTGAAGGGGCGCCGGGAAACAATGCGCTCCGCCTGCATCCTGTTAGCATTCCTTTCCTTTTGTAGTCTGTGAAAGTGAGCACTACGGCCGTAATGACATACTCATGCTTTACAGGGTACCAGAGGTTTCAAGTACATTTTCCCCCTTTTCCCCTAAAGAGATTGCTTGAATTTTTACATCTAGGGAATAACGCATGCCTATCTTTGTGTGTTCGTGCGCAGTATGAGCTCACATTGTTCTCTTCGCGCAGTGCCGCTCCACACGACAATCCTTACACGTAGGAGTCAGATGCGCGGGGGTCGGGGGCATCAAACTCACCTCGCGCGCCATAATACAAATGAGCCGAACTGTATCGCCGTCCCCTCCTTTTACATTCCCTTCCCTTTCTTTTCCTCCCCAAACCGGCTATACCTTTCGCTGGAGATGAGGATCTACAACCCTTTGCCAAAAGGGCTATAACTATTGAAGCGTCTCTCTCCTCGCCCAATCTATCTCCTCCCCCTCACCCCCGCTCTCTCTCCCTTTGCCTATTCATCTTTTCATTTTGCGCGAGTTCGCTATCGCCGGCGTTTCCTCCGAAAACCACAAGCAGGGAGGGGAGAGGGAGCGAGACGCTTTGTGTTCTGCCATTTCGCGATCCCCCGCGCAGCCCCGGCCAGCCCCGCTCCCCTCTCCTCCACTCCCCAAACTTGGGCCGTGTGTTTTGGATGAGCAGGCGGCGCTGCACCCCCTCCCCCTCACTCTGCCGTGCACCATCGGTACCC
>NW_026267140.1:3547316-3551888 GCF_000697945.3 Frankliniella occidentalis | reverse complement strand
GGGGGGGGGCACGGGCAGAAAAGGAATGGAAGGGACAGAATGTGCATCCACCCTGGCCCTTGGCGAGGCGCGCGCGGGGCCCCGCCGACGGCCTCCCGGAAGGGATGGATTGGGTAATCGAGTGTGCCCCTTGGAGGATCCCTCGGAGGTCCCCGCGTCCCCTGCCCAGCCCAGCCCGCCCTCTCGACGTCTTTTGGTGGCACTTACTCCGCTCCCCTCCATATTTGCGTCGCGTCACTGGCGGCGGCAGTGCAGTGTGATATTTCACACCTCTTGCTCTCTTTTTCCTGCTTTTTTCGGGAGGGGGGGGGATGCTTCGACTTATTTTCCTCTTCTCTCGTCGTTGGGGGTGGGAATCGTAATCATAAAGTCAGTCGTCGGCTAGCTACGGCGGCGGCGGGCTGTTTGGATGCTAATTCTCGGGCCTCCCGGATGCGTGGCGTAGCGTGGCGTGGCCGAGGTGGCGAGTGGTGTGTTGTGTTGAGTAGGGCACTGGGGAGGGCCGGGTGTGGCTGTGTGCGGACGGCATGCATAGAAACAGGCTGCTATGCGACGATGCGCCTTAACGACGCTCAACGAGGCCACGGCGCGCCTCGCCGCGCTCCAGTTCGATCCCCGGCGCCTTGCAATGGGGTGCACGGCATTGCTTTAATCGAGAGTTTAAGAGGTATTATTTCAGATTTGTGTTTGTAGACGCATTTACGTGACACTTGTTCGCCCTCTCAAAAATGCAATTTTGTTTTCCTTTTTTAGGCGAAAAAGTTTTGGTATCCGCTAAAAAAAACATTTATGTAAAGCAGTTGCACAGTTGCACATTTGGTTTATTAGTGTTGATACGGGCGTTTGTGCTGGACGCACTCTTAAAGAGTGGGATTGTCCTGTACAGTGGACTCGCCCTAATTGTGCTAACTGTCGTGTGTGAGGTAGATAGCTATAGAAAAATGGCGTGTTCTATGCGAACAGTGACCCCCCTATTAGCAAGAGTAAAGTCAAAATCCATTTGGACCTCAACATGTTTGTGTCCCATAGTCCCATATGATCGAATTCGCCTTGTTATATTTCTAAAATATTGAACACAATGCGCGGTATCGACCTCATCGCAAGTATTTTTGTTTCCAAGCCCATGCACTTGTTGCAAGCACCGCAATGCCTATTTCAAGTTCAAGTATTAGGGGTTTGATCAAGTTGCAGCCATTTAGGACTTGAAAGAGAAACAATGCGCTTGAAACAAGAACTGGCTTTTCTGGGTGCACAACCTAGTTGAAGCACTGCGCAAATGTACCACTGCCGTGTTGGAACACTTTTATATTTCTGCTGGACAGTTGATTAATTGGTTTATTGTGTGCATAAGGCCAGCATCGACGGCAAGTTGAACGCAGTGTGTGTGTGTCGTGTACTGATGTTCGCATCCCGTGTTTTCGATGCAACACTGGAAAAACAAGTGTTGCGTACGCAACGTTTCTTGACGTGTTCTCGGGAGAACACGTTTCTTGATGCGATCCACTCCAAAAAAGGATAGGAGCGTCACAGCGAGAATGCATCGCGAACACGAGAACACGTCAAGAAACGTTGCGTACGCAACAATTGCTTATGCAGTGATGTGTTTACGTGTAAATGCGTTTTGGGAGTTGCGCGTTGCACAAACTGCATTCTATGATGCGATCAGAGAAGGAGTTGAGAAAGGGAGCTAAAAACATTTCAGCTGGCTTTAGGGTGCGTCGACGTTTGAAGGGGTGGCTCTGCCCACTGCATCCCCGTGTCTTGCACCCGTGTGCCGATCCGCCCCGGGGAAACAATCCTCGGGAGGGATGGAAATTGTGTTCACAAATCATTGCAGATGTGGCGAGCGGGGCTGACTGAGAAAGCCGAGGCTGAGAGGAAAGGGAGGGGGGGGGGGGTCCGTAGGGAGACGCAGAGGGATTCCTCGACGCATTTCTCAGCCAATAAACGTTCCCCGAGTCGACACACAACTGCGCTCGCTCCATGCGTCTGGCCCACAACGCCCATCGCCACGGCAACACCTTCCATACAATCGCACACATGCGCGCCGTCATCGCACACCCTAAAGAAGGGTGTCTTCCATTTGTACGGCTCAAGCCGCTCTGGGTGGGTGCTCCAGGGAATAGCCATCATCGCCTCACCTTTGTTGCATTCGTCTCTCTCCATCTGCCTCCTGCGCTGCTTATCCCTTTATCATAGATCGCCGAGTACGCTCACAAAAAAGTGGGTGGAATTGGAAAAATCCCTCAATTACTTTTCGTGGAAATAACGAGTAACGAGTGAGGCAGTGCCACTTCAGAGAGGAAATGAAATTCTCTCTCCATCTGTCGCCCCCTCCCCCTCCCTCTCCGCGCCGCCGTCGACACGCCCGTCCAGCCCTCCGCTGTCGTGTTGTCTGGTCCCTTCCCCCGCACAATTAATCGGTCTGACTGTCCACCCTGTCCACTCGCTGTCCGATTCTTCCCGGATCTCCGTGTGTACCACCGCGCCCGCCTGGCTGGAGCTTATCCTTGCGCTGACTTGCCTTGGATTGGCATTTCTGATTGCAGCGCCGGAGCAATACGACATGGTCTGATGATTCGTATAGAAAGTTATTTGCTAAATGTAATGAGCTGAGTTTTCGTTTTGTTCGCTTGGACGGTATGGCTGTAAGCTGAGTCGATTTGAATGGCCCGCCCCCGCCCCGCCCCTAGCTGCCATCCTACCTCGCTCACTTTGCTGTGTCCGGACGTCCGCCCGCGCTGCCTGCGCCGAGATGAGGGGCCACCGTCTTGCCACTCTCGCCTTCACCAAGTTTTCACCAGTGAGGCCGGGCCGAGCCGGGCGGAGCGCCATTGGCCGGGGCGGCAGACGTCTGCTCGTCGCTGTTGCTTCTTTCTCTTGTCGAGGTTTCTTGAGAAGTCGTCGTCGCCGTTGCCGTCCTGAAGGACCCCGCCAAGAGACGTTAATTTAGGAGAGGGCGAAGGGGCGGCTACGGGGCTAGTCAGTGGGCTGAGCTGTTCGCCCCGTGCACTACTCCTCTTGGGCGGGGTACGGGGTCCTGAAGTCTTAGATGAGGCGCAACAAAGAGGCCCCGCCTTGGTCGCCTCCTCCACACCACAGCAGCTCGGTCCCGCCCGGGCCCTCATTTACACTATCTCTTGTCTCACGGATATCTTTATCTGCCGAGCAACATGCCAATGAATTCGTAAATCTAGTTTAGGTTGTATTGAGCCTTGAGATTTACTTCCATTGTAACAAAATGATTTCTTCGCTCCTGTGTAAGATCTTTTTATTTTTTTGCTACAACGTTGGGGATAATACAACGATAACAATCAATGAAGGGTTATCTTTATATCGGCGACCGTGGTCCTGAACAGGGCAGCACGGCTCAGATCGATCCTTCGGGCCGCTCCGGGCATTGGTAGCCCCGGAGAAACGCCCCGGAGGGGGTACTTGAGCCCATAACCCGGAAAAACAGCGACCGTTGCTTCGCTATCAGCCCAGCAGCCGGCGAGTCCGTCCCGCACGACGCCCTGGCCGTTCCATGTGGCGGGGCCCCAGCGGGGAAAGAGTGGGGGGGGCGGGGCTTGTCAGGGCGGGATCACCACGGCCCGGGCCCGGGCCAGTCCGGAAGGAGATCTTATGAGAAGGAATACGAGCTGAGTCGTTGCGACCAAATTGCGTCCGGTAACAAGTTTCAGATCCCTGTCCGGCCGGCCGCGGTTCCGCCCAGCCCCGTCCTCGCCGTACTATCGGGCCGTCCAGGCCGACCCCCGGCTGGCCAGTGTCCTGTTCCAAGTAGTTGAGACGGACTGTTCGGCCGCAGGGTTGGTCTTGTTGAGTACACAGTTTCCTCTGGCGTGGCGGGCTGCCCCACCCAGCGCACTAAGGGGTGAGTCTCGGTAGTCCGTGCTGCGCTGCCCTAGGGGAGGGTTCTCTTCATTTTGCGGAGAGGAGACAAGTAGTGTAGTTGGCGCCCTCCTTGTGCTCCCTCTCTTTCGTTTACCTTATACTTGCTGGTTGAGTAAGCCCCCAACAATACTCAAACTTCGAATTTTCGAAAAACATGTCGCTTTTAATTGTGAAGATGAGGCCTCTGACCAAAGTTTTGATTGGCCCATAAAATAGTGACTTTTAAAATTGTCTAAAAAAAGAAAAGTACGTGCCAAAGTCAAAGTGAGAAGGAAAACCTTCGGCGCGTGCACCGAAAGACACGGTGCACCAGCCCATGCCCGTACTTGCAAACAGTGGCTTGGCAGGTGCGCTCTTTCTTATTGTTTATGTCCGCCCGACTATTGGTTTTGCAGCATTGTTGCATTACACCCAAGTGTGTTTGCAAAAACAACGAATAATTGTCGCTAATTGCAACTCATGTAGTAATGGAGTAATGTAACGATATAATGGGCATATTTAAACATCTGCAACAATACTGTTAGTATAAGAAGAAACAAAGTGCGAGCCTTCTCACACTTCTGCTCAGTGTGGTCAATAGCTTGCCTCCATGCGCGGTATAAGGTACGGCTAACAGGGGGGCGGTGCACTGTAGGTTGCCTACTGATAAGGGTTTTGTGGCACAAACTGCCCCCCCCC
>NW_026267140.1:3545023-3547266 GCF_000697945.3 Frankliniella occidentalis | reverse complement strand
TAGAAAGGGAGGACGGTTGCTCAAAATATTGTGTAAGCAGGAAAGAAGGCAGGCCCACGCTCCCCATTCCAGCGTTGACAGCTTTACTTCGCTTCTTTGACTACCCCTGACAAACAAATTCGTAAAGGCCATTTAAAAGTCCTCTAAATCAGTAAAGGGTTATTTTGAAAAGTCTAAGCTGGAAAGAAACGCCGGTCCCATGGATGACAGCGAAGCTCGGGCAATAAGCACTTTTCTCGGGGGGATTGAGGAACAGGAAAAGAAAAAGTAAATCGGTGCCTGCAACGGAATGAACGTGGCCGCCTGTGATGCTTGTGCCGGAAACCTGCTTTTCATCGCATACATTCCTTTGTCGCAAATAAACGGCAACCTCTGGCCCATTCATCGGGAATATTTTACCAAGTTGAAGCGGGCCGTAGCCCTCTCAGCAGCAGAATGGTCCTCTTGCTATTGGCTAGGTGGAATTGGGCGGCCAGGAGAGAGAGAAAGAGCGTTGGCGATTGATGCCCTATAACCCCCGCAGTTTCCTGCCGCGCCACGCCGCCGCCCTACACACGTCGACCCTCAATGAAGTATTGGCAATTATCATTACTCGCCATGCCAGAGCCGCGCTGCACTTTTATATTCTGAAGAGGTAAAGTTATTCCCCGCGCGGCGTGGCGTGTGGTCGTGCCATCTGCAGACCCGACTGAATGGATTGCCGTGACCCTGACCCACGGCACGGATGGCGTCCCTCCTCAACTGACGGGCCACCTTGCCCTCCTCAACTGAGGGGCCACCTTGCCACCTATCTTATGGCTGTACCGAGTTCGTTGGGCCGAACTCCGGCAAATTCCTGGACTGTCCTGCCCCTAGCCGACTCAAGTGATTGTTGGCTATGGGTGTTGCTCATGTTCTTTCCCTAGCCCACGGCTGCCAGGACCCCCCCCCCCCCGCCAAAGGGGTATTAATCTCGCCTCACCTCGCCGCTCCAATGCGCCGTCTGCGGCCTTTTCTCTCTAATCTGTTCTACGCGAGCATTTTGTGCGGTCTGTTCGTCTGCCTGCCAGTACGTCTTTCCATCCGTAGGTCCGCCTGTCTGTCCGCAGGCCTACCGATGCATGTGTTGGCTGTAATCCCCGTGCACGGCAAGCCTCGCCGCGCCAAGCAAACTCCATCCAGGCCGTAGTGTACTACAAGGGCTTTACTATTGTTGCTGTACGTGAGGGAGGCCCGAGCGGAGGCCGTTAGTGCTGCGTAGAGGGACTGGCGTTTGTGGCCTATGCGGCCCGGCACTGCACTCGTAGCCTCTGCTGAGGACAATCCAGCTGCTCCCCGGAGTGGTGGGTGAGCGTGTGCGATAAGAAAATATATACTTACGCGTTTGCAGTCGTACATTTACATTTATACGTAAAGTAGGCTACTTCAACATTGTGCAGTCATAAAATCACGGACTCCTCCACGAAAATAGGTGTTTAGTTAGCTAACACTGAAAAATTGTCGTGCCGGGTACAGGAAAATTTTCCATGGAAGAAGTCGTACAAGTACAGTCAAAAATTGTACAATTTACTAGCCCTTTGAATCGACTTGGAATCGAATATCGAGCGACAGCGGGAGGTTGTACATGTACGACTGGTATTGTAAATGGCGGTAAATGGCACATTACAAAATATATCGTACATGTACAAATATATTTCTCACAGTGAACGGACTCCGTTCCTTGTTCCCGCGCCCTCATTTCAAGAAACTATTTTTACCGAGGTGTATGCTTTGCTGAGGATAACCGAGGATAAAGCACCACATTCGTGATCCAGTTGAAGGGGGCGCATGCGCATATACACCCCTCCGTCCAAGCGGGCGCCCGCACTCACACCCTTCACACACATTCTCACTCTGCTTTTAATGACAGGATGAAAAATCATTGGCGAATGAGGTTGCGGCCCGGGCACCAGGCCTGCTGTGTGACATTCTATCCTTCTCTCACTCCTTTGTGCGCCACGCCGCGCCACGCCCCTGTATCAAATTACTGACCTGGTCAGCGCTCCAGCAGTAATTACCGGAAGAGAGAAGCGCAGAGCACGGGAAGGGAGAGAGGGCGAGAGGGATGGAAAAGGGGTGGGAGTGGAGGGGGCTGCTATACAGAGGGAGGAATAATAAATGTTGAAAAAAGCACGGGGGAGCGATGCCGACACCATCATAGCCGGATGGATTTCGCACTCCGGTCCCGTCCCGGCGACGGCGCTCTGGAAGACTGGGGCAGGGGG
>NW_026267140.1:3542606-3544918 GCF_000697945.3 Frankliniella occidentalis | reverse complement strand
AGCTCTCTACTCGTGCCATGTGAGAACAGTACCCTGAAAGCAAAGAAATAATTATTTTCTTTGAAATATTCTAAACACGATTGCAGTTAAAACTATAGCCCGCATGCGCTAAGAACGATTCATTATGTCGGAACATAAACGTCGGAGATCCATATCCGGGCTATAAAGACGTATGTCCCTAACCATAGCTGGCTCTTTTAATATTTTTGTGCGGATTTCTTCATTTAAAAAGGCATTTTAAGCGCCACTATGAAATATATGTTTGTACATGTACAATATATTTTGTAATTTTCCATTTACAAAACATTTGCACACACCAAATCTTAAAGGACTTTTGTTGTCCATAGAAAGACGCATTTTTGTGCACCTCTCTACCAGATGCAGATTTTAATCCAGCAAGTAGTAAGTGATGAATTAGCATCATTTTTCCGTACAAAATTGTTGCTGTCCATCATTGCGATGCACATTCCTCACTTGCTAGATTCCAATCTGCATCCGGATGAGGTGTGCAAAAAGGTGCCTTTCTATGGACAATATAGTATATTATATAATATAAGTCCTTTCAGAATTAGTGTGTACAACTCTTGCTTGTTATTTGATTCTAACTTGACTAATATGTAATTACATCTCACATGGAAAACTCTTCCAGGTGCTTACAATCTGTACAGAATAACAACTACAAGTTGGTCAGTATTAAGGTTGCTCGTACGAACAAATCGGTACAGATCAGAGGGTTGATAAGTGTTCACCCATTAATAAAAATGAAAAGAAAAGTTCAGGCGAAGCACTATTCAGTTCTCTTTTCCACTCTGGCCCCTACTCCCCCTTCCCCAGGCTGTCATTCACATTGTGCGGTGGCATGCGGTGCATCGCCCACGTCTGTATTATCAAACAATGAGCGTGGCCTGGCGTATGCCGGGCGCTGTGCGTCTGGCGTGGCGCCGCGCTTGCCGCATGCAGTATTAGCGCGCGAGTGGTTGCTTCATTGTTAGTCATGCGCCACCGCCACGCGAATGTATCACTGGCCGCCGCGCGGCTCCCCAAATGAAGCATCCGATGGAGTTCACTAAGCGCTCGCAGTGATCCGATAGACAAACCCCTGCTTGAACTTAATTTTATGTTGTGAGCTGTTTAGCTAATATCACGTATTTTAGACAATATTTAGAATCTCCGACAACTTTGAGATGATTCTTCAAATACTTTCACTAAACATAATGAATACTCCTCGCAAGGAATAGGTGTTGCGGGTAGCAGGCACCACACACCTTTTCAGATGCTGATCTGCGAACGGCGTCGTGCGTCTGAATCCGTATTTAGAAATTACACGACTTAACGAAACTGCCGATTGGGATTCTTATTTAAAGTTGAGTAAAATTTGGTGGCAGTTCCTTCCACCAGCAGGCCCGATGAGGGCACCCCTACACCCCCTATACAATACTTCGTGTCTATATGCTCCCCCATTCTGCAAAGAACTTGTTCATCAAACTAATCGCCACAGGTATGGAGCGGGTAGCACTCGCTCCACCACAGCTGTTCGTCGATGAGGCACAGGCCATTGATCATCCCTTTCCCTCTCCTCCCCTTCCCAAGCGTCGTCCGCCCCGCTCCGCTACGCCACGCCACAGACTTGGTCGCTCCGCTCCACGACGGAACAAAGCCCGGGGCCCAAAGCGTTTGAAATTTATGATAATGACAGTCGCATCAGCCGGGCAGTGTTTTGATGTAGGGACAGAGAGGGAGGGGTGTCAGCCGGACCGGGCTTGGAGTGCTAGGGCTCTGCCGGCCGACCAATCGACGCACAGGGAGCTCGGAGAGCACCAGCCCTTGATGTGTTGCGTGCCACGTACTTCCCGCTTCTGAGTTGGGCATTAGCTTCGCCGCATTACTATACAATTCGTTAAATACTTTGACTTGCATAGCTCTACATACATTAGCGCTAAAGTTTCTTTTACTAAGTTTTTGATTAGTTCAGTGGTGTTCGTATAGCTTAACATTTAAATGCCCGCCAAAAACGCATCAAAATTAGTAGACCGCGGAAGGGTGAAGTGTAGTCCTACAGAAAGTCACAGTGACACAATCACTTCATTATTTAGGATCAAGGGTCAATGTGCAGCTCTTCAATTGTGGAATGTGGTTGATCTGCTGCGAGAAAACTCATGTTACCTTCTTGCGGTGTGGCGTAGCACAGCAGACCAGTGATTTCCGCACGGCACATGTGAGCGTGTTGCGGCAGGCGGACGTACGTGGCTCAGCGAAATGAAAATGGCCGAAAATGAGCGGACATCCTTCACGGACGAGCCCTCTCCCCCCCC
>NW_026267140.1:3527409-3535911 GCF_000697945.3 Frankliniella occidentalis | reverse complement strand
TGTTGGGATCACCACGCCGCACAGTGCTCCTCACAAACACACTCGCAGCTGCACAACTCGTTGTGTCATTTAGAGCTGCCGGAGATAAGGCCGTGACGGCTGGCTAATTGGGGCCCCGCCACCGGGTGTGTTATGAGGGACTTCAATCCGCAGGGAGTTGCCTGTCTGTGCCGGGTCACGCTGGACCCTATCTGTCACACTGGCTGATAGGCCTGCAGCCCCGGGGCTGCGACAGTGTGTGGGAGCGGCAGGGTGGAAGCAGGGGATGGGGTGAAAAGCAGAGGGTAAGACGCACTACAGGGACGGAAAGGGGGAGAGACTATGCTGACCACTTACAACCCTCGTAGCTTTGGGCACCGCTGTCGAGTTTGGTGTTGGTCTCTTTGACAGCCCGAACAGGGACCAGGGGGGGGGGGCAGGTTTGCTGGAGCAGGGCGTGCCGACGCTTTCGGTCCGCCCCTCTCGCCTCTCCTGCAGGCTAGAGCCAGAGAGCTGGCTGGAGCTAGTTAAGTTCAATTAGCACAGCCCGAGGGCCTGCCTGAGCATTGCCGCCGGCCGCCAATGGACTTTTGTAGCGAGCGTCTCTGTCTTTCTCCGTTCGTACTTTGGCTTTGTCACTGGTCAGTCTCTGTCAAGCCTATTGTGTGTGCCTTCTTCTCTCTCTCTTTCTCTCGTCCTCACCTCGCCTAAGGTGCTGCTAGACAGGCCACCCCGCGGCGCACAGCTTGACTTAAAGCGACCTCTATCGCTGTATTTAGATCTCCGTTGGGTTGCCCCGCCGCTCTGCCTCGCCCCACCTCGCCCGTTCAGGCTCTCCCTGGAGATAAGGAGAAGGAAGTGAAATAAACTCTTGACTGAACTAACTGGATGGCCCGGCCCTTAAATTTTGGGAAGCTGAGCAGCGCGTTGCCCCGGCGGGGGCGTTGGCGGCCGGAGGGGTTCAGGCCCGGTGTAGTGCTTATCAGACACCTGCCCTCCTTTGCCTTGGGATTCCCAGTCCTGTCACGTTCCTCCAGGCTGGCCCTGTGACGGTGACCTTAATTTTTGTCTCTCTTGGATTCACCTTCTTTTTCTTTACCGTCTCGGTGAGCCAAGTTTGTGTTATATGTGCCCTGCAAGAAGTCCGCACCAGTCGGGGCTCGGCTCATCACTGCCGTGCGGCATATGCACTCGTTCCGTCAAGCGATAAAGACTTCGATCGCCTCCAAGACGGATTGACAGACTATGACATCGGCCTGCACACAAACAGGCTTGTGGCGAGGGGGGAGGGCGACAGGACAGTGCCGTGGTTGTTTTACCTTTTTTCGTGGTAGCTTAGGTCAGGGAATGGCGGCCGAGGGCGCCCCTGGGGCAGCCATCTGGATTCAGGGTTGGGGAATAGGACAGTAATGGCCATGTTTTTTTTTTTTACACAAATGATCGGCCCGACGTGGGTGGAAAGGAAAAGCGGCTTGGCTAGCCATCGCGTCGGTGGACTGTGCGGCCCCCACCGGGAGGGAGCTGGCTCTGACAGCCCGTCTGTCGGAGCGCCGGCCTCGACTACCCGGGAGCCTCGCGACCTTAAGTGCTAGTGTGCGCTGAGGGCGAGCGAGCACTGGAGCCCCTGCGCATCGGAGGATAGGCAACAACAGCTCCCGGGTGTGACCGGGCCGCCTGCCCTCCAGGCGCGCCAGCATACAGCGACAGAGAGCAGCGTCAGCCGGCAGTTAGACCCGCCCGGCCGCAACACTATTTCCATAACGGGTGTTAACGCGCCCCCGGGATGAGTGGCTCTCTGCGCTGCGGCCGCGCACCATCCCACCCCGTCGCGGCTAGCTGGGCGGGCCCTAAATCCGGCTTTGCCCGGCACCTAGCCCTTCTCAATTTACCGACGATGAGGGAGCAATTCCTCGCGCCCCGCCCCGCGCCGCCGCCCTCGAGGCACTGGGCTGGCTTTACCTCAACCACTTTTCAGACTACTTGCTCGGCCGCGCTGCTGCCGCACGCGCTCTCAAAATTCCTTCCTCATTCTTCCTGGCCGCCCGGGCCCTCTTTCCCTTCCCTCTCCTGCCCCCCTCTTCCTACGGCTCTAACCAAAGGAGGTCGTCCTTTGAGTCGCGTCTCAAATATAAATCGCGGACACAGCGGGGCGGACGGTTTGGATTCCCTCGGCGGCCCGGCCCGAGGAGGTGGAGGAGCGGTGAAGCCCATGGGAAGGAGCCGGGCGGGCGGGAGCCTCGCGGAGGTGTGAGAGCGGCGCGGGGGCAGGCGGGGCGGAGGGGGATTTATGAGGAAGGTGCCGTGCGCCCGGTGAGTACGTTATCTCCCACTGGAGCGGGGCGTGGAGGGGGCGGAGGTGACGTACAGCCTGGGGGTCATTTACTTCTCCTAATTTTTGCGGCGCCGCAGTGGGGCCGGAAAAAAGAAAAGAAAGTGTGATGCCCTACTTCTCCTTGCTCCCGGGGTCCCCCCATGTTGCGGTGTTGTAGGACCGGAGACCGATTCCAGTTGGTCCGTGGATGTATTGGTGCCGCGACGTTTGCGCTTGCGCGTGTGTGTGTGTGCGCGCGTACGTGTGGACCGGTGTTGGTGGTGGGTGAGTAGTGACGCTTGGGGCCCTGCGCGCGCGGCGGAGAGGGCGTGCGGAACCCCACTTGAGGGGAAAGGTAGAGGGGGGAGTAGGGGGAGTTGGGAGACCCAGGCAACACGGGCATACATGGATTCCTTTGAGATTGCCGGCTCCGTCTTTGGTATGCGGTTTGGGGCTTGTGGTTACGATAGTGGCGCCGTGCTGCTGCAGGTCCCGTTCTCACTCCAGCTCCTCCCCTCTACCGAGAGGTCCACGCCTCCCCTTTCCCTCCTCCTTCAATTTCCCTTCTACGCGAGGACTTAAATTGGCCGCGTCACCGCAACTGGCGTCACGGTGCTTGACCCATCGCTCGATACGCATCTGTCGTTGAAGCATTTTTCTAACTATTTAACCGCACGCAGCAGGTCGCCCGTTTGCGCCCGCCGCCCGCACCTCTGCGATGCGTTTAGGCTGATAACTAAATGACCAGGTCGGCGACACCATTGTCGCCCGTGTGCCCGCTCAACAAGGCGGCGTGTCGCACCTCGGCCGGGCGGTCCGGGCGCGCAGGCTGCGGCCCCCAACCGTTGATGGGTCCCGTGAGCCATAACGAGGAGAGCGGGGCCCGGATGGCCGGATGGGGCGGTACGTGGCGAGTTGGGGCGGGCGCAGCCTCGACGTGGACTTTGTGAATAAAGTTCCCTCGCCTGACACCCACCCACAGAGCGCCTTGCTCTGCCTCGCCGTACCTTGCCCTGCCCCACCTTGTTTACGTCCTTTAGAAGGGCAAACTCGAAGCTACGCCGCCTCCTACCTTGCCCAACCCCTCTGCCGTGTCTCGCCTCGAACCCCTCCTCGCCCCGTTGTGCCCCCCTCACCGCCCAACTGTCGCCATGTCTAAGAGTTAGGCGGCTGCTGCAAGGCCATGGAAGTAGCGTTAACAAAATCGCGTCCCGGCCTCTGACGTTGTCAGCTAGAGGTTTGCCTGCACAGTAAACGGGTGACGACGAACATTTCGACGCGTTTCTTACACTTCAGGCACACGCAGTCTTGCTTCAATAAAGACTGCTGTGATTGGTTAAATCTAACAGTATCATTCTATTCTAAGTTTTAAAAAGTATTTCTATTGTCGTGTTGTGACTCCTGCGCTCCTCTGCCCGCAGATGCGCCCGTGTGCCGCAGCGCCGTGCCCGTCGTGGTGGGCGCGTCGCTGGACGAGACGGTGCGCGTGCACTGTGCAGTGGACGCGGACCCCAAGGACGTCCGCTTCACGTGGCGCCTCACCAACAACGCCGACACGTTCGAGGTGTCGCCGCAGAAGACCGGGCCGCACAATGCCACCACTTCGGAGCTGCGGTACCAGCCAGAGTCGGACAAGGACTACGGCACGCTCACCTGCTGGGGCCGCAACAGCGTTGGCGGCCAGAGCGACCCCTGCGTCTTCAGGGTCATCCCCGCCAGTGAGTATATCATTTGGACCCCTGGAGTCGGAACGCCTTGGAATGCCTCCCCCCCACTCCTCTCGCCCACTGGCAAAGGTGTGGCGGTACGTGGAAAGTAGTGGAGGAGAAAAGGGGTTTCTCGTAAAACGCGCGTGCGCTATAAAACGTTGGCATTAACGTGGCAAGCAGCTGCTGGAGGACGGCGTCCAAAGTCGCCATTCGGCAAAACGCAATGTATATTTCGCACCCCTCCAACGCTACCAGCCGCCTTCGCGAGGGTGCGCGCGCACACACACACCCTTGGAAGCGACTGTGAACGCAGTAGACGATTGCGCCCTCTCACGCAGCCCAGCAGTGACAGCTCGGTCAGATCCGACGCTCGGCGACACGATTCGCTTTACATCTCAATCCTGAAAAGAACCTCCCTTCCCCCCACCGGCTTGCCTGGCACAGGCGAGCCTGCACGAGTTTACGAGACCAAGTCATATTCCGCGTTATTCCGGTTAGGGAGCGACTCTGTCGTAAAGGTGCCACACCGGGCGTTAACGCGCCGGCGCTCACAATTGTACGCGATAGGTCGGCGAGGCGCGGCTGCTCTCGCCCAAGTGACGTTTGCGTGTCGTTTGCATTAAAGAAGAGCGGTAGCGGCCGCAGCGTGGCTTAGACACGTTAGTCCACTCTTGCGGCCGGTGTTGGCACGTGTGGCTCGCGCGTTTCTGTCACAACAATGGCTCGCGCGTTTTTAAAAGTTTAATTCAGCAAACGTGCAAAATGATTTGTCACGATCTCTGAAATAGGTGCAAATCGTTCAAAAATCCTTTATATTTTATAATGTGATGTGATCTTGGAGGCTCCCAAAATCCAGAACTGTTACGAGCGTGCACATCTGATAATCCGACAGAAGGATGGCTTTTCTCACGGTCACGACCGTAGAACACGCTGTTGTATCAGGTTCTGTAATTTGTTTATTGGATGTAGCAGAAATATTACAAATGTGCACAGGCGGGCTTAGATGGCTTTAGTTCAAAGAGCCGCGCCGTATGGCCTGCATTCCTTTTTAGCACGACATTCCGCGATCGCGATCGGGCCGTTTGGCCGCGAAGTGGGATCGATACACCGGGAGCTGCTACGCATATCTCTTTGGGGCGTCAGCAATAAAGATGATGGGCGCGCCTCCCCCAGGCGGGTGAGGCGGGGGAAGGGTAGAATTTACAGCAGCAGAGGAAAATCAATATGAAAAAAGATCGTGATAAAACGAGTATATGACAGCAGCAGCAACGTTGGCTGTAGGGCAGGGCCTCGTGAATACTTTCACGGATGGTGAGGCACTGCTGAATGTCGCCACATCGACACATTGTGGACTGACTCCCTTCCTCCTCACTTTTCTTCTCCCCCTTTCCCTACGTGTGTGTCCTCGTGTTCTAAAAAAGTTTCCTTACACTCATTGGATCATACAATATCTCCTTCAATTTTTCTGGTGATGGAGAGCAACGCCTAAACTTGAATGTGTTTCTTGTATTGCAGTGCGGCCCAGCCCTGTGCACAACTGCACGTTGCGCTCGGCGGCTGCGTCCAACGGCTCGTCGCTGCAGCTGCTGGCGCCCGTGCCGGCGTCGGGCACGAGCAACGCGCTGGGCGGCCACCAAGGCGGCGGCCTCGACACGCCACCGCCCGGCTCGGGCGTCCTGGACGTAGAGTGCATGGCTGGGCCTGACGGCGGCCTGCAGCAGACGTTCCACCTCGAGGCCTACGAGTCGCGTACGATGCGCCTGCGCTACAACGTCTCCGCCCCGGAGCCCGCTTTCCGCCTTGACCCCGGGCAGCTGCTCCCCGCGCGCACGCCCACCCTGCACCTCGTGCTGTACGCCAGCAACGCGAAGGGCCGCAGCCAGCCGCTCGCCATGGACGGCATCCCCCTCCGCACCCGCGAGAGACACATCGGTAAGTGCTCATATGTGGTTGCAGGCGGGCTCACGTTGCCGAGCATACACAACTTTTAAAAGATTTACCGGATCAGTTCTTACGGTTGTGTAGTCTAGTACGTTAGTAGTACGTTTAAAATACATTCACCCGTTTCTTTGTACACCGTCGCGCTCTTTTTCCCTCGCGAAGGTTTTCTTCTTTTCTCTCTTTCCTACCAGGCAGGCTCGCCCCCCGCGCGCGCCCTCCGGCATATTAAATCTCCCGCCCGCATGAGGTGCGCTAGGTGGTTCGAGATCTCGTTCTTGTGCATGTTGCGCCAGGTCACGGGTGCGCCCGCGGCAGGCTTGCGCCGGGCCAGCTTCCTTCTGCCGAGCTTCCCTCCCACCGCCGCCGGGTCGTCTGGTGGCGCGGCGGTGTTTGTGCAGGAAATTAGCTGCTCCGGAGTAACTAATTACCTATTCCGCGCCATGTGTGTGAATAACAAACGAGCTCGCGAGGGAGGTAGCGGCGGGCGCGGCGTATCGGGACATCGATATCCTTTGGATTGAACTCGTGCTGCACGTGCAACACAAAAAAAGGGGGGGGGGAGTAATACACGGAAATGTCGATTTTTCCCCAAGCTCGTACCGAGCCCGCACCACCTTCATGGTTATTCATCCCGCGCCTATCACACACAATGCCTCCCACAGCAACGTAAGCGCCTCGCTCCGCAACGCCGCTCCACGCTCCGCATCGCTTTGTGCGATCCTGTCAGGGGTGGGGTGGGGGATGGACCTGAAAACCGCGATGCTGCAGTAGCTACCACCGCTGCCGCGCGACCTTGGGGCGCGATGACTAGCAGCAGTCGTGGTTTTGTTATAGTCTTTCACCAGAGAGGCCCGCCCGTGGCTGGAGGCGGGAGTGAATACGTAAGAGACGCATGCAGTGCCAAGATGTCCATGAATGCGCAGCCGCTTCTCGTGTGCTAGGCAAGGTTTGCGCCAACACAAGACAATAGCGGCTGGACTAAAATTCGTCTGGCTTGGTGAATCCGAATCACGGATCACAAGAATAAAAAAAGTATTTGGCCAAAATCAAGTGTCTCGAGACTTGCCCTTCAGCCCTAGAATGTCCCCGCCCTACTGCCCGCCAGCTCCCTTCCCGACAGCCCTGAAACGCTCCGATGCTTGGCGAGGCAGTGCCTGTTCATCCTCCGGCAGCTGCCGCGCGACGCGAAGTCGCCGCCGAGCCCTACTTGCAGCAAGAGCAGCAGAAAGATGGGGGAAGAGCATTCTCATATTTCCGGCACCACCACCCCGCCTCGCAGTAGGTCATCACCTGCTACCCACCATGCCCCCCGCTCTGGCGGGCGGTGCAGCCACTAACCTCTGCCGTACGAGGCCCTTACCCCCTGGTGTGGCCGTGCGCTGCAGCAGCACGGTCCGCCCATAACATCCCCGTATGCGCGCCCCGCCCCGCCACCCCCAAGCCGCGCCCTCGACTATTAGTGCGTTGCGTTTTTATTACCGCAGACTGTTTTTCCTCGCAGACAAGCCCGCCCTACCCCTCCCCAGCGTGCGCAGCGTGGGCAGCCTGCGCGCGAGGCACCGCACCGGCAGCGGCAGCAGCAGCACGCCGAGTTATGACATGGCCAAAAGTGCGGCTGCGGTCGTTGTGTGCGCCCGCCGCGACCTCCATCTCCACCGCAGGCTCGCAGGCTGCTGATGCCCCTGCCACATCGCTCTTGGCTGTTGCTGCTCCCAGCTTCTCTCTCCCCTTCCCTCCCCCTCTCGCTCCCCACACGCTCACCAAGCCGACGCTGTCGCAGCCCGCATCTGCAACACCATAGAGACTCGGCACGCACACACAGCGATTTGTGTGGGAACGCTGAGCTCGGGCGCCAAGGCTTGAGCTGTTCTCTTGCGCCCAGCCTCTCACTGAGTGCTGCTTAACTTTACATCCCTGAGAACCAACACCAGCGGGGCCTGTCTGCATGCTGTGGGCTGGCCGGGTCATCCGCGTGACGGCACGAATGAATGAAACGGGAGAGCCTGCGTTTGGTGTGCTGTCGGATGCGGCAAGTTTGAGAGGTTTTGGAGTAGAGCCGGCTGCGGGCAAAGCAAGCCATGCACTTGTCCTGCGGCATTTTGGACGATATCCGCCGCCTCACCGCGCACAATGGGGCAGAGCGGGGGCCTTAACTACTACCCGGAAAACCGAGCTGCATGATTTCGAGACACTACCGCCCACGAAATGACCCCCGCCCCCCTCCCCCCTTTCACTGTTAAAAACGTCTAAACTTCACGAAGAATTTGTCGCGGAAAGGGTTACTCTTCGTGATCTGGGGGGAAATCACAATTTTTATTCGTTATCAAAAATTAAAACTTCAAAAGTATTATCACCGGACGACAATAATTTCAAATTGAGATAGTTACAGGGTTTAAAGGTGTCATTCTGAATTTATGGACCTTTAGTTTTACAATTGTACACTACTAATCGCGTGCGCTGATGTGCGAGACACTCTCATATTAATAAT
Organism: Frankliniella occidentalis; assembly: GCF_000697945.3. NCBI lineage: Eukaryota > Metazoa > Arthropoda > Insecta > Thysanoptera > Thripidae > Frankliniella > Frankliniella occidentalis. The sequence continues at coordinate 3,527,483 of NW_026267140.1, read as the reverse complement.
TGGTGTGACGACATTAAGCCTCACTCAAATGAGTGCGAAAAAATTAGTTTGGCCTCGGGCCAATTATTCCCAGG
>NW_026267140.1:3520452-3527010 GCF_000697945.3 Frankliniella occidentalis | reverse complement strand
CCGGAACGCGTATATTGGAGTCGTGCTGGGCATGTTAGCGACGCGCAGAGAGGCACTCCGGGCGCGGGAAAAGGGAGGAGGACTACGGACGGTGGCTTTTGGCGCACGGGTCGCTTACAGTTGAAGGTTGATATGGGACTCCAGCAGGACAGCAGCGTGCATATGTTTGTCATACCGGGCTAGGCTAAAACCTCTCTTCTGGGCCCCTATATGTCTTGGCTCCGCCGGTGTTCCTCAGCTTGTTTCCTCGCCGTTTCCGCTCGCCAATCTCACATGACGGACCCGGGCGCCGGGCGCAGACGCGACTCTGGTGACTCGGCGGCTGTTTCCGGAAGGAAATGCGACAGCGGGGGGATGTGTTGCTCCAGTGTGCGTGCGTGTGCGGCCATTTGTACCGCACGCACTGCCGCCCCACGCACACCATAAAGCTGGCGCTGCGCGGTGCCAACACGTTTACTGGCGCCCCTCCTGGGCCGTGCGGCATTTTTAGCCCAACATTTGACCCTTTCAGCTAATGCCTGTGTATTCCGACTGCTCCGTCACTGAAAATGAGTTCCAAAGCTTTTTTTATAATTGGCTGAGTGCAGACGAAACTGAACTATAGAATAATATACTATACTACATAACGAAGCCAACATATTGATCGGAAAAGTCGCCGCTATAGGTTGCCGCCAACCTAACAGTGCATAACAAAAAAATTGTGTTGAAACAAATTCAGTTTTATTCGTCTTAGTTGCCTAACTAACGCGAACGCTTCATCTTAAGGCTTGGTAATATATAGATCCCTTTTAAAGCGGTTGGTTTAGTCTTTGGGAGATTAAAACTATTTAGGTTTTTGAAATAAAATTTCCATTTTGATATGTTGGTACATATCATTTGAATTGTTCTAGCGAGGCCGGCCCGAAAGGCGTCTGCTGGCATTTCAAAAGTATTGTGGATGTGGCAGTTTGAAGGGAAATTAGAAAAGTAAAGATTTAATTGAGAAGGAAAATAAGAAATAAGAATAATGTACAAGTAACGACGTCAAACAACCTACATACAAGTTATCATGTTAGGTTAGGTAGGAGACTGTTAAAATACAAACAACTGTAAACTTTGTTGTGTCATTACTGAGAAGTTTGTCAAAATGGCAATTCATTACAAACACACCAGTTTGTTGGGAATAAGTAGAAATTCATACAGCGTTTGATTTAGAACTTCTTCAAATGTTATCAAAATGACAGGTAGAAAACGATAATTTGCGAGTTGAAGGCATTGTCACAGATAAAATAGTGACATTTCATTTGAATTAGGTCACGTTTTAGTTGATCGAGGTTTTAACCATTTTCAAATTTTTGACAATTCAATTGATTTGGTATAAATTGCCCTTCTATGCAGGGACAAGCTGACAGTTGACATTCAACGTGGTTCGTTGTTATGCTATAGGTTTTGTTTTTCGATTACGTTTATCAACGACATCTAGCATTGAGTAATTTAATTAAAGTTTGTGTTTCATTTTGAATTTTAATTTGCATCAGTGAATTCACCCTTCTATAAACCATGAACAAACAGAAACTAAATTGAATTCTTATAACATTGGTTTTTCGTAGGTTACATCAATGAATTCACCCTTCTATGAATTGCGAACAAACACAAACTAGAAAGAATTAGAAGTAGTTTCACTGTTATTCAAGGAATGTGACGTCACATTCGTTTCAATGTGAAACGTGTCACATTCGTTTGAATATTGTGTCACATTCATTTGAATGTGACATGTGAATTGTTGCTCAAATGGCGTCAGACTTAGCCAATTCATGTTTAAACGAATATGACACAACATTTAAACGAACGTGACACGATTCACATTGAAACGAATGTGACGTCACATTCGTTGAATAACAGTGTTGTACTTACAATCAAAAAAGTCAAATTGAAGCTCAATAATCAGACTAAGGTTTCATTCACAATCAGAAGACAAATTGAAATCCTTCAGTCAGATTTACTGACTAACAGTTTTCATTGAGTAGTACTTTTAATTGACATCTATGAAGTCACCCTTTTACGGATTGTGAATTAAGACAAAGTATAAGGAATTAGAATAGGTTTAATTCACAATTAGAAGTCAAATTGAAATCCTTCGATCAGATTTACTGACTTAAAGTTTTCATTGAGTAGTACTTTTAATTGACATTTATGAAGTCACCCTTTTTACGGATTGTGAATAAAGACAAAGTATAAGGAATTAGAATAGTTTAATTCACATTTGGAAGTCAAATTGAAATTTTTAGATTCTTTTGAATTTTTAAATTTATTTCAGTTCATATAAATCAGGAGACACACTCAGCCTTTAATGCACAGCATTCTACAAGTTATTTAAAGCGCGGCGCTCTGTCACAAATCTGGTGTACTTCACATTTTTCACAGCCCTGCCTTACTTTCTTTGTACGGGTGGCGTATTTGTAAATGCAATGTGTATAGGGCCCCACGTAGTTAAAGCCGTCTGTAACGTTCTTTTCTGTCCTTAATTAAGTTACAGTGCACAAGGGGCCTCGCGCTAACTTTGCTGTGGTTTGTTTTCTGCGCAGGGAGTGCCCGTGACACACAACGTGTCGCTCGGCGTGGTGCTATCCACGCAGAGCTTGGTAATGCAGGGGGTGACCCGCGCCCACGCAGGGCTCTACGTCTGCAAGGCGGCCAATGACCAGGGAGAGACCGCCAGCCAACCAGTGCGTCTACGGGTCAAGTGTGAGTATCCCTGTTTTCATTTAAACGAAAGTAGAATAGATTTATGTGCATCCACTGCTATCGAAATATCTTAAACATCGCGTACATATTCTACACTTTAGTGTAAAGGTGAATGTTGATTAGAAGCAAATCACCTACTACCTCATACGCTACCTTACCAAGGTGTAGAAAGACTCGCGGTGTGTAGAGCAGGAAGGCAGCAGGCGGGGCTCAGCTCTCCTTCCCACCCGTGTGAGCACTTTGTGCTGGCCCGATGAAAGAGAAGCCAGCAGCCCATGTAGAGGGGGTGGGTGGGGGCGGGCGTAGCACGGGCCGCGCAGCGTGGGTGGGTAATTCCCGATAGGAACTACTGCAGCAGCACCGCTCTCTACGGCGGACCGCGCCAGGTATGGCGGCCCTTCTTCACTTTCCCGAACGAACAACGCCATTTTCCGTCGGCCGCACACGGCATGTAATAGAGGCGCCCGTATTGGCCACTTTGTGAAACACGCGCTTTCACGCGTTATTGAACTAGCAAACGAGTGCACCACGCAGGCTTTTGTTTACCGAAGAGAGCCACGCGATCCAGGGAAGGAAAAGAAACTTCATCGTTAACAAATTCCATGCACTGGTTAAAAAAAGGTAAGGTACCCTGCGTTTTAAAGACATTCCAGATCCAATGGCGATACAGTTACTCGTCATCTAAGACATTTTCGAAGTTTACGCAGCATTTCGCGCTAAACGAGCCTGCGTGATGGGGATCTTAGGGAGATGCCATAAACTGATGGCACTTTTAAAGTATTCCAAAATGTGACAATCCCGCACGTTCGCGCAATTGCTCGCCCTATTGCGATAAACTAAGAATGAAGACAAAATGAGTTTTTTTTTTAGTGTTCTCCAAATTTTGATTGGAAAACAATAAAAAAAAAGGTTTGGCCAGTACTGTCCTCTGCTTTTATGAGTGTAATTGAAGTAATACTTTTTGGTCAGAAGAACTCATTTTGCTTCCGTTCTATCACATCGTGTCGAATCAACGTGAATCAGACGTACCTTCATTCGACAGCCTGAGCCATGCTCTTCATTCGCCCCACTTTAACGAACAGCAATTGCGCTAGGGGCTCGACCGAGAGCGAAGCCGCTGCACTGCTGCCCTAGCTAGGATGTGCCCTTTAATCGGCAACGGCCCCACCTCTCTTTCCTCTCCCCGAGGAACCTCGTAGTTACAGCTACCGACTTTTTATGTTAATTGTTTTTCAGTCGATAGAATTGGGCCTCAAGATCGATGGCTGCGGTCAATTCTATGATTACTGTGGCTAAAAATGCAGAGGAATGAACACTAAAGCAAATGACGGTTCAGCGTTTTAGGCGGTTCTACGTCAATTGCGGTCCAGATCAACTGTACACCAGTTGGAACGTGTGCACGTTTTCTCACTTACGGAATGCTTTTCACTAATGAGTACAATTTATTGTACTTAAATTTACAGCAGCTTAAAAAGTCTGCATTTAGTTCCGCACTTTTTGCACCGATGGCACACCACCAGAAACAGTGGAAATACGCGCATTGGTGTGAAACTTTCTACACTTGTTTTCACTAGTGTAAAGCTCGTGTAGCGCGTGCTCAAAAGCACAAGACTCGGTCAGTTTCTCCTAGCGCTCCGTCTTACTGAAGAGGCCTACGCCATCTCAACGTCACTATCGTGCTCAGCGTGGCGCACGAGAGAGCGACACTTCCGCGGCGCCAATGCAGATAGCCTCCGCCCAAGCGTCCGCCCAACGGGCGTTTATTGACGTGACGTGAGTGTAGGCCAGGCAGCAGCGAGCGGCTATAGGCCGGCCTCGAAAACATTGTAGCGGTTATCGCGTCTTATTCGCGCGCGCTCCGTTTTATTTACCCGCGGCCGGACACGGCATGATGAGTCGCCGGGCGTTACGACCGACCCTGATTATATAGCGGCCGGTTAAGTGCGGCGGCGAGCCAGTAGTACAAAGTACTGTCGAGGGATTTACTGCCGATCAGAGCAGCCGATCCCAGCCGGCGGGCCCGCAACTAATAGTCATGACAGCAGCAACGCTGCGCGTCGCGAATTCATCAAAAGGCGCTCCGAGATGACTGCTGCTTTATGCTCCGAAAGCGTTTATTGTTCCCTGTAGCTGCCTCCAATGACAGCAACGCTCACTTGCCAGATCGATCATCTGGCGAAACGAAGCTTATGCGATGAAAGAATATGAAATCATTCCTCAAGTATGTTTAAATTAATTTAATAAGTACGCTACAAAGTATAGCAGGACTTTTTCTTGTCATAACCGTTTAAAATGGTTCTGGATAGTTTGGGTTGGAAAGAAGAGAAAAGGACGAGGAGGTGGACCACTTTGATATTGATGATAAATATCCCAAAAGTATTCCAGGTACTCTACAAATATTCCAGATATTCCATGTACACCAAAACTCTGCATGGTAAAAGACTTTAAAAGACTCTAAATAGTTCTACAATGCGTGGTCATATGACCCCCCCCCCTACTTTGTTTTTCACCCTCACATTTCAATTTCCCGCAACTTTCCCATATAGTAAGTAGTAGTAGATATAGTAAGTCGCAGACACTGACAGGCAACCGTCTCCTTCTTTCGGGGCCAGCCTTGCGGTTCATCCATGAGTTAGATGGGTAAACCAGCTCGTATGTTCATCGGCGCGACACACAGGGCCCCCACCTTCCGTGTCCCCCGCAAGGCCACAAGACAGGACTTGACAGTAGGCAAGCTGTCACTGGCTGTGGAGCCAAAGCAGGACATTGAGTATTTCGTAAGGACGTGTTTTACCGAATGAGTGGCATTATTAAGCAAGTTGGCGTAGCGAAGCACTAACTGGGTAGTGTGTCGTCCACAATGCCAATGCGTGACGCGTGACTAAGTTTGTGCGAAAGAGGTGGGATGGTCTTAGGGAAGAGGTGGAGTTGGTAGGACTCTGGACTACATGCCCAGGCCTACGAGGTAGGAGGGGGCCAGGCCCACCGGAGCGTTGGGGCTGGTTAAGACCTACAGCAGCGTTGCTCACTGAGAAAAATTTTTGGTGCCAGGCACTAAAACTTTAGTGCCCAGGTCGAAAGTTTTTCGACGCACAAAAGTGTTTAGTTCCAGGGGCAAAAGGTGTTTAGTGCGCCGGCTTTGGTGCCAGGCGCTAAATAGATTAGGCAGTGGCACTAAAGAATATGCAAGCTCAGGCATTACACTAAAACTTTTCCCCGAACATAAACTAGGTACGATGACACGGACAATACTTTTACTGGATTTGGTCCAAACTCTGTAACCAGGGAGTGTACTAGTTGAGTTGATAATTTTCATACGGGTGGAATAGCCTTGAACTTTCCGTACGTCTCCTTACAAAAATCAGCGCCGTAGCATCAAATGGCGGCAAGTGGCGCCACCTTAATGGAAAGTGCTCCAATAATCTGGGTGAACTGCCCAAGCACGTGATGCTGTGTGCACCCGGGGCACCCAGCGAGATACAAGGCAGGCATTTCGATAGTGGTGCCATCTAGCGGTGACATCTGAACTACTCAATCATGCATACTTCGTGCATCATACAAAGTGCACCTCAGCCTATAGCACAAGACGTGTTTGGCGCCTGGCGCTAAACCCCATTATTGCTACGCCTCGGAAATTCTATTGGCCAGCACTAAAAGTTTTGCCACGGGGACAAATTGGGACGCATTAAACAAGTGTTTAGTGCCGGGCACCAAAAATTTTTCTCAGTGCTCAAGCACCTGTTGGGATCACCACGCCGCACAGTGCTCCTCACAAACACACTCGCAGCTGCACAACTCGTTGTGTCATTTAGAGCTGCCGGAGATAAGGCCGTG
>NW_026267140.1:3501668-3511162 GCF_000697945.3 Frankliniella occidentalis | reverse complement strand
ATTGTACACTACTAATCGCGTGCGCTGATGTGCGAGACACTCTCATATTAATAATTGGTGTGACGACATTAAGCCTCACTCAAATGAGTGCGAAAAAATTAGTTTGGCCTCGGGCCAATTATTCCCAGGTGCTTCACTGTTATTAAGTTGACACCGAAAGACGCGAAAGATTTGGCTGAGGATGCCAGATATAGGCATCCTTTTTAGAATGCCAATCCTTGGCTTTCTTTTTCAGTTAAATAATATGTCACACTTGTATAAGTCATAGCTAAATTTCAATTCAATTCCGTATTGAAAATTTAGATAAATTAAGATAGCCCTTTTTTTAAAAAGAAATTCAGAGTGATCATTTTGCAAGATAATTGTTCAAACCATATGGCTGAAAATACGGGGGAGGCCTATCACTCAAATAACTACTGAACAATCACCTAGTACTACATTAAATAATGAGTTCTTTCCCAAAAAGTGTTTTGAGACGTGATCCACGTCGTGTTAGTTTTATCCGGTTTTATTCCATGCTCTCACGTGTTTGTTTCCACACTGATTGCAGACTACATCGGCGACGAGGACAGTCTCTCTCCGCCAGTGATGTACACCCTTGTGGTGACAGCTGCGCTCCTTTTACTCGCTGGCCTGGTCATCCTGTGCCTTGCCTACCGGCGGCGCCAGGACGGCGCCCCCACAGTGGGCGTTGTTAAGGGCGGGCGCAACCAACTCGACATCAAGCACGACCAGTGCTACGTCGTCTCGTACACGCTCAAATCGGCAGCAGATTGCACCGAAAGAAAGCCGGACATTCTAGAGACCCCGCGAGGAAATGGTAAGTAGCGTGCCGTCAACGCGTTATACAAGCCTAGAGTATTTGCGTCGCGATAAGCACTTTACGTTTGTATGTGCAGAGACCAAAGCGGACCTTGACGGATTCGGCCCGACTCGGCCCGACTCATTGTTCGGGGTCTCTAGTTCGGCGTCTGGCATCGGCCTGGGCCCGGCTGGCAGCCTCGGCTCAGCTCTTGGGTCGGGGATCGGCTCGGGGCCCGGGCCAGGAGTGACCGTCTCTGGTTCCGGCTCCAGTGGATTGGGTCCAACGGCGTCGGCCAGCAACAGCAGCTTCCCCTACCCTGCGCCCAGCAGAGAGCACCCGAGGGAGCACACCATATCACACGTGAGTTGACCGCGCCAGACCGCCCCTCGGCGGTTATCAGAGGGGAGGGTGGGGTAGAGGAGGGCTCTATTGCCTTGAGCAGAGCTGACTTGGCCACGCCGCTACACCGTGGGGAAACATGGGCCTACCTGAAACTGCGGGAAGCAAAAGTAATCTAAGCAGCATGCTTTGTTACAGATGTCATCTTCGCCGGGGATTACGTCACCCCTGTCCGGGACCGCACCAGGGCTGGGTCTCCTGGCTGCCTGCGCGCCGGGGCAGGGGCCTGGGCCCGGCAGCGGCAGCCGGTTCGGCAACCACGTCGACGGCATCGTGGGCAACGGGACCCTGAGGAGAACACCGAAGGAACCCTTACGGGACGCGCCGCCCCCGCCGCCTCTTCGTGATTTGCTGACCCCGCACAAGGACCGACACTTAGCTGACTCTATCCCCGGGCCAGAGAGCTGTGTCTGATTCACTGAGAAATCAGTGGCAAAGTGTGGTCTTTTCTACAGTGCCTACGGTGCGAATCGTGGTGACAGAGCCACTGTAACATGTACCTGGGAGTTGTCCACAAATATATCCATGATTTTGGATACTTTCACAAATTAAATTTAGTTGGACGGTCAGTATTGAATTTCTGATGTAGTTGTATAATTGTAAAAATGTTTTGGTCGTCTAATTAAAATTAATTTGTTTGAACTGCTGACGGATACTATGTTTGCCAAGTGTCACTGAAAGTGGCTACATGTTTCTATTCTGAAGTTGCCCACTGCCGATTAAATCTGTATGAACTATTGTTGCACTGTTGTCAAAGATTAAGACCGTATATTGTGAGAAATCTAAACATGAACTGTTGAGATCACAATATCATATGAGAAATTAACACAAATTACGCCGGTCTTATAATTGTTTTACGTAACAGTGTACAATTTGTCAGAACTCTCTAGCTCCATTTGCTTCCATTATGTAAAGTGTAAAATAAAAAGGACACTTTCTTTTAGCATCTACAATAATCATATTTGCAGTGTTCCCATGTTTACAGAATAACGCACTGCAATGCAGGGTTCTAAAGAAACTTTGCATGTGAACAATTAAAACTTCCACTTTCATATCTGAACTGAAATTTATCTCGTGCAATGATCTCGCTCGCTGTGAAGATACATATAGCGTGAAAGGATAAAACCTTGACTGTAATTGTTTTCCTTCTAGGCTGAAAAATATTCCCCGTGCTCTGAATCTATTTTTCTACATATAATTGGATGACTTTGCTTAGTCCCAAGTGATATCACCAAAAAATGGCAATCACCTCATGATTAGAAGTATAAGTGGCCAGGATAAGTGATCCCATGCTGGAAATGGTTCACGGCATGCGTTTTTGTTTTTTATTAATGAATAAAGAGAATATATATGTAAATATTTTGTTTGTACATACAGTATAATGACATAAGTGTAAATAACATATTTGTACAAATTAAACGTTTTGTAAAACATGCTTTGAGTCTATTTGCATTGACTTGCCCCCCTTCCTTTCTCTCCCAGGTTAGGTCTGAATCACCCCCTCCTCCGACCACAGCTGGACAGCTCAGCACTTCGCAGAGGCTTATCGGGCCGGGTCTGATACTTCTTGGCAATGAGGTCATCTTCTCCCCCATCCGCGGCCAATACCCCACTCCCTCCCCTGCACGCCCTCTCCAACTTCTCTTTTCTTTTGTCGGTTCTAGCGTCTGGGATCCCGCATGGTCAGTCGAACCAACCTCCAAAAAAGTCGGTGGCGAAAATAGTGAGGACCCACTCCTACCGTATTCCATTCCAGTGCGGCTGATTACAACGATTTGCTGACAAAGACGAAGGCTCAGGCTCAAATAGTCGTTACAAAAGTGAGACATGCAACACCTTGCACAAAAATAAATAAGCTTTTCTACCTTCTCCACATCACGTTTGCAGGCACTCGTTTCAACTTCCTCTAAATTTATTTAGAAAAAAAAAACACCTCACGCGGTGGTTTCTATGACGGTCATGATGAGGCAAGTTTTGATGTGGCATGTGAACAAGTTTTATGAACAATAACGCACCGGACCGTGGCGGGGGCGGAGCTTGGGGTGGAGCGGAGCGCGGAGCGACGCAGAGTGCTTTTTACCGGGCAAGCGACGCTCGTTCGTGCCGTGGACTTGGCGGAAATTAGTTGTTGTCTCCAAAAGTAGACTGTCGAGGCGGCAGCAATGCATCAGGGCCTTAACCTAGTAGAATGAGTGGGACGAGGAGGGGACACTGAAGGTAGAAAGGGGACTGGTGAGGCCTAGGCTGGGTGCCATACGCGTACCATAACGTGTTTGCTAACAGCGTTTAAGCATACCCAGGTTTGCTACAGTTATTCATTGACAGGCTTCCATACCCTTATCCTCACTTTTGAAATGATAAAACAAGGAAGCTATGGTGCACAAAATTATGGGGCGAAAGATTAATTTTGTGCTAAGATATGAACTTGTTCTTAAAATTAAATTATTACCATAAGAGTGGTAAGGTTATCCAGAAAGTACGCCCGTTAGTTACTGTTATCAAACTGCTAAATTAAACAAATGCGAGGTCTCATAGCGCCTGATAGATAGGCAACACAATGCCTGCAGTCCATGCGTGCATTGCGGGCTGGCCTACCCCGAGTCTCGCAGGCGCCGTGCTCCTATGAGCCATGGGTCACCGATGCTGAGAAAAATAGACAAACTTTGTGGACGATCCCAATGAACAAACGCCAGTAATGCGGTCTTTTGCGGAGATATATTTCCCTCCATACCTCCCAAACCAAAACGGATCGTACTCGAAAAATACCGTAATGATCTCCCTATGCGCACCATCAGCTTCAAACAATATCTACGAGCGAAACAACAAGCCAACGTAGACCGAGAGAGCGCCTCCCAAAGGAGAAATCTGGATTCAAACCGTAAGGTTCCTTTTTCAGTGGACTTTTGCTGACTGTCGCCGAGACAGATATCGAGCATACTGTGCGTTCGCTACCGTGCTCCGCTGCAGAATAATTGCTCACTTGTTTTACCATTGTAGTGCTAGACACGATGGGTATCCCCGACTCCCAAAATAGGTGTACAACGAGTTTGCGAGTTGAATAAGCGAGTCAGAAGCGATTTATTCGAAATTTATCGCGACTTTTCGCGAGTTGGGAGAGGGCAAGTGTAGAACGAGTTGGCTAGTAGAGTATCCCTCGGCTACACATATGTATTGCATTTTTTTATGTGTGAGACACCTGATCTAATATTGCACTTATGCAACTGTTGTCTATATCACACTGGAGTTTCTAGAGAGTAGACGGCCAGATAGCCTCGAGGATGAAAGGGAGACAGAGGTTGGACGTGCATAGGCAATGAGTAGAGACCACAAAGAAACTCGGAGATGAAAAAGGTATGAATTTGGGGCGGTGTAAGTTAGTTGAAGAGACGCTGCGTGAAAGGCGGTGCAGGGAAAGCAAGACAGGTGGCGAAAGGGAATGGAGCACCTCGCTAGAGAGTAAAGCAACGTATACCAGGGCATGTCATCAGCTATTTAAGATTCAGAAACCGTGGGGCTTGGAAATATGCCCCACCCCCCGACATACAGAGGAAAGGCCCGCTCGAGAACGAGGACCAAAAAGCAGCCTGAAAGAAAGTCACGGGAGCAGGGAGAAAACTTTGATACTAGTCGAAAAAAAGACGTAAACAAGAGGACGAAGCGGTGGCGAACTGAGAGTCTCAACACACCTTTCTTTAAAACGTGATAGGTAGCAAGGGGGTACGAATTCAGTCACGGGAGGCCCACCTAAAAGCGGGCTAAGTATTCTCAGCTACCAGAGGATGATTCACTGGAAAACCAAAGGTGCTCAATACCTTTTTGTAGAAAAGCTACAGCACTAATTCTTTTGTAATGGCACTAAAATTGCCAAAAATAGCACCTTTGGGGGCCAGAGCACCTCTGTACAAGAACTACTCCACTAACGGACCGAAAAAGGTATTAGGTTGCACCTTTGTTTTTCTAGTCTACCATGCCACTTTAAAGGCTAATACTATTGTATCACTAATAGCCTAACGTTGAACAAGTGACCTATGCCCAACAAGTACACGACTGGATGCTCTATCGTGTCATGCATTTCTGCTGAAGCAAATAATGAATCCCGGAGAAGGCAGGGGAAAAAAGAGGTGATAGTAATAATGATAGCTCAGATGGACAGGATGAGGTTCCGTGGCAAAGATCGTGTGGGTGATAACAATACCATCTGCTGCTCACGGGAGAAGAACGGCAGTAATGCAGACAGCATCTGTCTTTATTTCCCTCCAGCCATGCGTATCAACTTGTCTAAGTCTCACTCGGAGGTGCCGCGTACGCGCGCGCCCCGCCCCATCGCCGTGTCTTTTTCTCACTCGTTTCCTCACATGCCTCTCCTTTTGTCCCAATCTTGCTTGATTCAATAAGTACGGATTGCAAATTTCACAATATTAAATAATTGTAATTGAGCGATGGAAAATTTTCCTGCGCCCGATACGACTATATTTTAGTGTTTCATACAATTTTATGCGCAGACTATATGACCAGACCATAACATGTGCTAATTATTAATGACCTATACAGCTATACACTTTGCATTACCCACGACAGAGTGTCCATTAGCAGGGAAAGGTCATTCAATGCTGCTAACTTTTTTTAGCTATCTTTATAAAGCTCCTGGAGTTAGCTGTGCGGCTTAAAACTTAAAAAATAATGAATCGGTGGTTTCCCTAACAGACGCGGTATCGTAGATCACTGTGTATGTGTACGCGGTCCGAGAAAGAAACGACTTTAAAAAGCAGACATAGCTGACATCCAACCAAGCTAAACCCGTTTTCGCCTCACGGAAAAAAATTAGTCGGCTGGCACGACCGAGATATCAGTTAACTCGGTGATGACTGAGAAATCTATTGCCACAGCTCACCGAAATCGGCTGCAGCAGCTGATTATCGACAAACAAAACGATTAGCTGTGATTACTAACTGCAATTCGATGTCACACCCAATAAGTCCGTCAGTTATTAAAATTTATAAAACCAGGTCCAATGCTTTACAGTACGTACGTGCTGAAAGAATGGTGTGTTCCATATAAAATTGAGATCTATAATCCTATGCAGGATCAAGTCAAAAATTACGAAAAAGAGCGAAGGCGTCAGCACAATGGCGATAGTTTCATACCTTTGTCGTGGTCCACGCCCGTGGAGCAAACGTTTGACATGGGAGCGGAATCTCATACTGTATCACTCAACTGGTACTGCCGAGACCACCCGCGCAAAATTTTGTTCTCAGATCCTTGAAGCGCACTCTATCGGCAGCGGCGGAAGATGCCTCTCCGATAGATGGCGCTTCAGCAACTCAGAGCGCAGTCTTTGCGCGGGCGGTCCAGCGACCGACAGTCTTAATAGAGGCTAAGCTGGGCCACACTTCCTTTCTTGCACGGGGCGAAATTCTCGTTTCTCGCACTCGGTTACCGGAATGTCTGTCGATGCTCAACGGCGACCTTACTGAGAGTAAACTTTAAAATTTAACATAAAATCCCACCAAACCATCCAAGACGAAATTTGGGAGCAGCTGCGACTAAAGCCCTTACTATTTGGCAACAAATATCGGAACTGTGGAAACGAATTTTGTTTGGTAGGGCACTCAACGCTAGGCGAGTGCCCAGAACTTACTGTGTTGATTGCTGCGCACGATTTGTTAGTTACAACAACCTACTTTCTGCAACTCACACGAAATAACTGTGGGGACTAAAGATATTCTGTGTGGGAACGAAGAATTCTGTTTCGAGAATAAACCCGAATTACTCGCTCAAGCTCACAGAGGTTTGATTCTGCAACCGAAATTTTCTTGGGTCTGTTAAACAGAACGTCGGTTGTCGGAACCGAAATACCCATTGCGACGACGAATTCCGTCAGTCATCACGCGTATAACCGATTTGTCAGTTGTGGCAACAGATTATCGGTTGCGATGACAAACTCATTTTTTCCGTGTAAAGTTACACAGTAAAACGCCCCTTTCTTCACGAGAGCCTACTGTACAGACTCTGATAACGGTTTCCGCGGGGCGAGGACAGCTGCAGCAGCCCAGTCATCTCAAAATAAACACAACAAACAGTGGAGCAGCTTATCGCTGGCTATTCAGGCGGCATGGCAAATAGCGCGGTGCTGACCTGCCAGCGGGGCGAGCGGGGTTGAGTATCGCGCCGCTCATTGTCAGCAAGCCTTTTTGAAGAGGAATCACGCATGGCAGATTCCCTTTTTTTCAAATATAGTAGTCGTGTGTGTGTATTGTGAGCACGGCTGCGTGTGTTCGTTCGATACGCCGCTGGTTGTGCATTTTCTGATACTCTTCAAACAATAGCCATGGCGATCTGCGCTGGTTTATCTCCACGTCGTCTGGCTCTCGACTGGCAGTGTTCGGATTGACACAAAATCTTTCCTACGCACCCTTGCTCTGCCGCTCGACAGGAAGATTTTCAATGATATTTGGGAACAAAGCTCATATTACCGTAAGAAAGAAATCAGCACTACTGCATACGCACTAACAGAATTTGTATTTTATATTTCTACGAATTTAAGGAAGCATTTTTTTTTCATACAATCATGCAATTTTGCGCACAAATTTGTACAAAACGAAACGTGTAATATGGCATATCACACACTGCACAAAAAAGTCTAAAACGGAACAATGTACGGCGTTAATGTACATACCACTATTAGTCACTGCACTAGCTGTTAAAAATGCTGTAAGGAAGTACAGTTTGCATAGGGTCCGTCCTGTATACTTTATGTACGGGCCAGACCGTAACCGTTTTTCGCGATTTCGTCTGTACGCTGGCCCTGTACAATGCAAAATTTCAAACACTAAAAGTACGGTAATGCCGTTCTTCTATTGAGGGATGTTGCTGGAAAATAATAAGCAGCGGTTGCCGTCATTATCCTGTCATTTTTGCAGTGCACCCCATCGCAGATGCCTCATACTTTTCGTCTCCTAGCAGGAATAGCTTCCAACGAATTGCACGTTAATGTTAACATAGCGTGTCTCATACCTCGGCCCCGCCCTCCGCTCTGCCACGCCCCACACCCACTCTGCACTGTGGGTGGACATTAGAGGTCCCGTAGCCCCAAGCTAAATTGGATGCCGACGTCGTGCAGTACGTTCACCTTAACGTCTACACTATTTGCACAGTTCTAACAGGTGACAATAATCTTACTATAGCCACGATCATTGGTACTCGTGCTTGATCACCTCGCAGAGCCAGACGCAGTGTATGAAAAGAGTTTCTTTTATATTTATAAATTTCTACTCACGTATTTCGGTCATGAGCAACTAGTGACAATTTGACTCTTTTCATGTTAATGTATAGGCTTATGCCATAGCTGATCTATAGCTACAGCTAGCAGTATGACAGGATTAAGGACCCTTCTTTACTGCATTGGCCAAGAAACAAATTCTTCGCAAAAACTACGAGAACATTGACCATTGCTGTAATAATTGTTTCTTTGTTGAGAAAAGGCCTATTTGTATAATATTCAACGCTAGTTTATTAGCCCAGTTAAGTGTAAAATAGAGCACTTTTTTCTGGTGGAAACAATGCTGTTTAGTCAGTCATCAGCCATTATCTAAAAATGCATTTCGTGCAAAGAAACATTTCCAATATTACCAGAATTAGCATGAAAACGCGTATTTCGCCACCTGCCTCCCCCAACTCAGCGGTCAGCCCGGCGGTATCACTGCCTTGCAAACCTAGAATAACTAGAGGAGGACAGACCCATCGTAAATGTAGCGGAAGTGAAACGATCAAGCTGTGCATCTGTGCTGCGTTCAGTGATTCCGTCGGCAGACGGCCCCTCTGCCAAACGGACCCGCCCGCGCCATACGCCACGCCAGGCTTCCAAATGCCCCCCACCTACTGCCCTGTCGTCCGCTCCCGTCACGCTTCGGCGCTCTTGCTAAAGAGATGTGCGGAGCTCTTACGCACATTAAGCTGGGGATTGTAATATGCCTTTGAAAATGTGGCCTTAGTCCTGGCCTACCTGAATTTTTCTGCTGCAGTAAAAGCTCAGAGTAATAAAAATATTGGGATTCTTTTATTTGCCCTTTCGCTCCTCGCCCACTGTGACAGAAGCATTTCCGAGGGGCGGAATATAGGCTTAGAGATGAACGAACGTGTTCGCATTCGATCGAACTCGAACATGAGGTGTTCGGATTCGAAATGTCCGAGTACTACTCGAACAGAAGTTCGTAGGTGAACAGAATTGAAGTATGTTTCAGAAAAAAGCGTCATACAGGGTGGGTGATCTGCGCCGTCTTTTTTTTTAATG
>NW_026267140.1:3495955-3501618 GCF_000697945.3 Frankliniella occidentalis | reverse complement strand
TGACAATATCTCAAAAACTATGGGTCGTAGAGACATTCCGATGGCATATTCTTGTTCCTTGGTCC
This sequence comes from Frankliniella occidentalis, assembly GCF_000697945.3. Classification (NCBI taxonomy): domain Eukaryota; kingdom Metazoa; phylum Arthropoda; class Insecta; order Thysanoptera; family Thripidae; genus Frankliniella; species Frankliniella occidentalis. The sequence goes on along the minus strand of NW_026267140.1, from coordinate 3,501,553 downwards.
ATTCTGCATCCGGAGACACCTGAGATGACAATCTCGGACCAAAACTCTAGTCATAGTGCAAAATACCCAAAATGCCTGCAAAACCACTAATTTGCCCACAGTTCCGGAAGTAAATTTTTCTCGGCCAAACGCTTCCTGGCCTTTCTTTCAATTCAATTGAGGAACATGTCCACCAAATATCAGCCAAATCGGACGAGGTCGTAGGCACGAGCTGTCCTTCTTAAATAAATCCACTCAATGCTTATACTGTACCGGATTCACGCGTGCGGCGGGCTTGCCTACCGTCGCTCGCCATAGCGCCTTACGGGGCCTTGCGAGTATGCAACCCGTCCGCACGCTTGAATCCGGTACAGTATTAGCATTAAAAAAAGACGGCGCGGAGCACCCACTCTGTATCTGGGTGAAATTAAGTACAATTTTAAACGTTAATGGAACTATTGTAAACCAGAAGGTTAACCAGCTTGGATAGCTTTTATAACTTTTAAGCAAAAAACAAATTCTAATATTTGTTCCTGTTCGGATCGAACTTGATCATTACATTGTTAGGTCCGGTTCGATCGAAAAAAAGAATGGGTGTTTGTGTTCGTGTAAAGTCTTTTGGACCAAATTTGTTCGAGTTTGTTCAAATTCAAACTTGTTTGTTCACTCATCTGCAAGCTAGCTGACACTAAACCATTGTTGCAGATCAGTGTTCGTGCTAGTGTATCAGCCGATAAAAGAGAAGAATAACGTCACTTATTTTGAGGAACTTTTCAGTGTGAGTGTGCGGCGAGGGCAAGGCCCAGCAGCTGCGGGTGGGCTGGGCTGGGAGGCGCGACAACGGAGATTTCTCCTCTGCCGTCTGTGCGAACGGGCCTTTGTGCGGCTTTTATGGACGAGGTGTCCGGACGCAGGTCCATAAGCCACTGTCCGTCCCCGCCCAGCGACACACTACGCCTCACCACGACTGCCACGCCCTCGGCTGCGACTGCAGGGCCCTGCTTGACCGAGCGGCAAGATTCGCACAATGGAACCATTCCATTCTAAGATGGCTTCTGTTGGCCGCTGATGACTTGGCGAGCGGCGAGCAGCGTCGAGCTCACCAGGAAGCAGAAGTGACCCCTGGGGCGCTTCCTCCAGAGATCCACCCGCGAGCACGAGTGACCCCGGGGAGATGCTGCGTCATCAAAGGTCGAGTGAGGACATCGCGAGTTGAAAAGTTGCACGGTTTTAATTGAACCATCTCGAATCCTTCTCTTTTCTAATCATAGTCCCATCCATCACAAAAATAAAGACTGGGAAACTGTCACAATCAATTTCAAAAATATGAGATGAGAAATTTAGATATCCCTCTGAAGATACACAAAAACGCCGTTGTGTTTCCAAATAAACACAATAGCCCAGTCCCTCTTCTGATTTTAAATTAAGAGCTAGTTAGTCTTAGGGGCCCTATACTGTTATCCTTTTCTCTGAATTCCGTCTTATCCATATAAATACATTAACATGTGGGAACACTGAAAAACGAAGTCGAACCTTTGAAATACGTAAAACGTTTAGTGACTTTAAATAAACACGAAAACTATCAAAGAAAGTATGCTAAAGCCTCACGTGTAAAAGGCACCAAGGTTTAGTGTCAGCAACACTAAAACTGCCAACGGCACTAGTATTTACCACCCCTGCAAAAGCACTACTCAGCCATTTTTCCACTGCGCTGGAAACCTTCGTGTGAGGCAGTCTCACACCAAATAGTGCGAGACAAACCTACCTCACATCAAATGGTGCGGGGCAACCATAGCTCACACTAAATAGTGTGAGACCCTCTGTGCCTTAAGTATAACTACATTTGTTGTGACGCACAAGGAGTCTTATGTTTTCCCCACACCATTTGGTGTAAGAGGCATTAATTTGTTTGCACCTGTGGTGTTCTCTATCACTTTAAAAAAAAGGCATTTAACTCAAAGTTTCTTCATCACCCCTCCTGGAAAGGAGCGACTTTTTTTTTGCACTGAAGGTAAAGGTAAGCCCTTCCTTTGTTTTGCGAGTGAGGCCGGAGCGCAAGGGTTGGCTGATCATTCCACAGCGTGGTCGCGCGTAGCGAGCTAGCTGGTGTGTGCTTCGGTGAAAATGAGAGCGTCGACACGCACCAACTTTTACAGCACGAGGCCTCCCTCTCTGCCCCCTTTGTAGCTCTCCGGAGCCTTCCCCACAGACCGGGCTGCTGCTGCTCCCTACGGCTCTTTCGGCTCGCGAGCAGCGTGCGCTAAAATTCTCGAACGGCATTGGTAAACCGAGTAGAACCAATTTCCTCTGATAAAACACGTCGTAACTGCCGGCCAGCTTGACACCAGGGCGGAACCTAGTGGGGCCTAGTGGGCCCGGGTGTGGGGGAGGTAAGATGGAGGAGAGAGGCAGTGGGGAGGGGGGGGGTTAAGGACTCCCCTCCCCCTCCGCATTGAGTCCGAAAGGGGCGACGCCCCGGGAGAAGAGGCGGGGAGCGGGGGGTATTGGACAGACGATGCGAGCAGGCATTCCTTGGGGCGTTCTGGGCGGTGGACCCGCCGACACAGCCGTCCCATCTCAGGGGGAGGGAGAGAGAAAGAAAAGGAGGGAAAGTAGAAAGTAGGAGAACGAGCGGACGAGGGAGGCAGAGAGGGAGGTAGAAAGAGGGAGGGTGAAATAGACGTGGTAGAAGAGGGAGGGGGGTGCAGAGTTATAAATTGTCTCAGGATCTACTCCTGTCAAGAAGTTGTTTTCCGATCTCGATTCGGTCCACCTCGGAACACACTCACACAAACACACGAACCCATTATTTTCGTCTGGCTCCTGAAGAGGTCATCATTACCCGGACTACCGAGCAGACCACCGTGAGAAGCTCATGTTCGGGTAGGGAGCACGTGTATGTAAAAGCAAAAACGCACTACCTATTCTAAACCAATAATTACTATTTTATTTACTATTTTTGACCTATTTTAAACCAATTACTATCTATGACAAAAATCGACACCCGATCGCCCTGGGACTGAAACCGAGTAGCCAAGATAAACGCGGTAAATACAATGTATCATTATTTATTTATTTTTAGAAAAAAGGAAACTTTGAAGAACTATCATTTTTCAGAAAAACTCCCCTGATCTTGCAACCGATTTTGAGGAATCTTCACAAAGCATAAGGAAAAACCTCACTTTTTTTTAGATTTCCTGGAAATCTGATGAGTTTACCTCAATGTTTTCCCTTTTCCCTCAAAAAATGATGAGACATTGTCTTTACCGTGTCCAACTCTCCACATTCTTCCGTCGACATCGCATCGGAGCTGCACTTAGGTTCTGCAGCGCAGGATGAAATTACAACCTTTGAGAGGACTGCTCGCAAGGGTGTCCATTTCGCCAAAACTATGCGGTTGGGCTGGGCACGTTTCCTGTCTTATCTTCACTTTCCAAAATCAGCAGCCATTTTTCGTATTAAGCTGCGGAGTCGGGTTCTCTCAAAACCAGGTCTTTCAAAGGGCACGTCGTTGCATGGCGCTGCGAATGGCCGGGCCTGGCTGCAGGTGCTCCTGTGCAGTCAGACCTGTTGTCCAGGGTCAGGTCAGGTCGGACCAGGACCAGGGTGGCAGCAGTAGGCAGCACCAGCCTCACAGCCTGCTTGCAGAGCCTGCGGAGCCCGCGTCCCGAGAGTCCCTTTGCCAACTTTGGCGGCTCGACTTGCAGTTGTTGCTTGTCCATAAGTTGCGAGGAGAGGTCCTAGCCCAGCCCGACTTGGGGTGTAGAGGGGTCCCGTTCTCCACTCCCCCTGACAGTGGAGCAACTCTTTTTTCACCCGTCTGGACAGCATCTTGAACTCTTTGGAGCACAATGCGGCTCCATGAATGTTTGCCAACCATTGCCAAAAGGGGAATTCAATCAGCCGACAATCCCAGACCGGCCGGCCCCTAGCAGCCGGCGAGCCGACAATCGAACGCATCAAAAACGCGCTCTCCGCCGCTCTCCCGCGACCTCTGCTCCAGTCGTGCGAGGAGGGCGGCGGGGAGAGCGGAGGGAGCGAGATAGCGCGCCGCTGGGCAGGTAGAGAGAGTGAGGGGGGAGAGCCCGGCATTATTCATCCCACGGAGGCAGAGTGAGAATAATTTATGAGAACTCTACTTGCACTGTCAAGAATGCCGATCGGATCTGCGGAATAGGGAGATAAAGTCCGCCGGGCCTAACCGCTTGCCATGTGAGCCGCTTGTTCCGGTCGTCAGCAGCCAATGAATAAATATTCTCCGCGCGGGCGTGGTGGGACGTGCGCAGCGCTCCGTAACGTTTGTTGATCGCGGTAGAAGTATAGCGCGAGTGCAGGTTATGAGGGGAGGGGCGCGGCACTCTTGGGGGGCGTGTTTCTGCCTGTCCACCGCGGCCCGTCATAAAACGCAAAACGGCCCGCAAGGAGAGGAAGGGAATGCCATGACACCAGCGGAGCACACACATGAGCAGCATGACGACGTGGCAAGTTATTTCCCAATTGTCCAAATCAGAAAATGGTGCGATTACAGATTGCGTTAGAACTTGCGTGTCTTTCGGAACGCGCGCCTGAACTGCCTTTTAAGTCTAACGTGTCGATTTCTAAGTTTAGGTAAAGTTCGTATTAAAACATTTTTTAAGTTTAAGAAAAGATAAAAGTAGGTACTATGATGAGTGAAATTTTGTGCTCTTTTCATTTGTCGGTTTTTCAATCCATCAAGTAGCTAAGCGACAGCGAGCAAAAGCCTTGAGGACTCGGCGCCGACAGCATTTAACATACATTTAACTCTTTCTATTTTCGTTCTGTATGCGTCACTTTGGAGACGAATGCGTAGTATTTTGGTCAGTATTTTGGCCAGATTGACCTTATAAAAAGGGTAATAGTTTTCTTCTACAACATAAAAATAAGAAGGGGCATCGTTACGTTACTGGTTACTATACGCTTTCGATGAATTAAGAACTATGCGCCTTCTTTTACAGAATCAACAAAAACCGCAGTGCATCTGTTCAGGTCTCTAACAACAGCTGTCGTTGCCCCGGCCACTCATTTACTCAATTCAATATGCACCTCCACCGAGACCCTGGTGCACGACGCCTGTTGGGCCCCCGCCGGCCCAGTCCGGCCTCGTGCCCAAGGGGCCCCCGCTCGCCCCGCCCCGCGCACACGGCGCAGCCACTCTGCGTTCTCTCACGGGGCTATCGCATTAATAAATTACCCGGCCCTGCCTCCTTTTGGCAAGGAATGTAAAATTTGCCGCTGAATTTCTAAGGCTGCTTTCAGCACTCCCTCTCCCTCCTCCCGAGGCTGTGCCTGGCCGTGCCTCTGCTGAGCGCACTCGCTTGCTCGCTCGCAGCCGCCCCTCGAGGGCCGAGGCAGCGACCGCCGCGGCCGTGCCCCTGCCCGCGTGACCCTGGAGACTGATGACTGCCTGCAGACCTACAAGTTTTGGACGAACCACACAATGGTATTATGACAATGTCTTGGTTTACTTTGATGTTGGACAGTGACATGGATAGCCGCACCGGTCAGCGCCTCCTTAATATTAGGCCTAAAGTCATAGTCGGTCGACGCCAATATTGATTTATGTTAACTGACTGTGATCACCGCACCAGTCGCTCCCCC
>NW_026267140.1:3487417-3495861 GCF_000697945.3 Frankliniella occidentalis | reverse complement strand
TTCCTCGTCGAACCCGCACGGCACCCGGGCAGGGACTCAATACAAATCCCGCACGCGGCGCAGCGTGCTGCTCTTCACACGCCAAATGGTGCGGAAAATGCTAGATAAAGACGTGTTCGCCAGGCGTTACACGGGATGGGCGGGGCGGTGTGGAGGGGGCGGGGGAGGACAGGGCCCTCCAGGGTCGCCTAAGGTTACCGGATAGGTAGTCGTGGACTGGAGGAGTTGTCGGGGTTCTCGTACGAACTTTCCAGGGGATCTACGCACTGCGTTGCCGCACTGGTTGCCAGTGGGTCGGAAAACAGAAATCCGTAGGTACCGCCGCAGTATCCCGAGCGGACGCTGGTCAGGAACTCGGACTCACCGACGACATGTCGACTCAGTGCCACCCCAGCCACACCCCGCCTGCACAGCCCGACTCGGCACTCATATTTTTTTTTCAAAACAGGGTTAATTATCTATGAAGGAGCAACGGCGCGTGGTCGAGATAAGAACGGGTTGTGGCTCTCGTGTGTGTGTGTCGGCGCTCTCATAGTGTGTGTGTAAGAGAGAGAGAGGGGGGGAGCAGGGTATAGAGGGGAGGGGGAGAGAGAGCTGCCAAACCTTTGCAATCCTGGCGCCCCTTGTCCGCCCAATCCCTTCCTGCTGCCGCTACGGACCGTGATTGTCAAATCCCTGGTGAGGGATAACCCCCTGCAGGTGTATGTGTGTGACTGAGTTTGTGTGAGAGAGAGACAGAGAGGAGGTGGGGGGTGGGGACGTTACGTGCTATGTACAGTAGCACTCCGCACGCAGAAGCTGTGGGTGGAGGGGACGGGCACTTCTTTCTCCATCCAGCCGGTGTATTATTGGATGCGATCGATGCGCAGGGCGGCGCGGCCGGGGCGGCCGGGGCGGCCAGGGCGGCGCTACCGATATTAGACAAGGCCCCGGGGAGGGTTGGATGCTCCTTCATATTGCTCTATATATCTCGCCCTACGCCCACCACGCCCCCCCCCCACTCCACCGCACACTCGCGCACCCAAGAGTATTGATCGGCACCCACACACATCATTTATATTTACATTTATAAGGTAAATTTTCGCAAGCGCACAGGAAACAGAAAGTGTGTGAATATCACACACTTGTAGGTGTGTAAACAAACGCCATTTGTATACACGGAGGCACAAGTGTTTGAACTTCACAGGAAAATTCACACCACTACTCCCTTAAGAGTACGAATGTGCTTTCACACTGCCACAAGTGTGCAGCATTCGCACACTTGTGTTCCCAGTGCAGACGATGCGCGAGAGAAGCAAAAAACAAACTAATGTGTCGATATGCGTACGTATTATAAGGGTCCGCTCAATTCTGTCTCGTTGTGTGATGGATTCCCCTGCAGACGCAGCGCCTCGCCGCGACTCCTGCCGGGCCTGCGGCGCCTGCGGCGCCTGCGGCCGCGCCTGTCAATGTCTCGCCGTCTCGGCGAGTGGAATATCTCCGGCGGATAAAAAGGCGGCCCGACGATGCGGATCAAACTGAGACAGATGCGCCGGGCGCCACGCGCGCGCCTCCTTATTGAAGGGAGAATTGCGATGCCGGCGCCGGCGAGCTAATATCTTTTCAATAGACTACATTTACATGATTGTTGCCGGATCAGGGTGTGTGGGTGTGTGCGTGTGTTTGAGTCTGTGAACCGCGATACAAACATTGCGTTACGCTTGGGAGGCGGGAGGCGGCGCAGTATGGTGGCGAAGAAAGCGGCTCGCTTCGGCTGAACATCGCGCTCTCTCATTTCTACTGAGCGCCTATGTGCGCCTGTGCGCGTGTGTGTGTTTGCAAGCGCGGGCGCGATATCGATACTAGTTTTGAGCCCAGCCCGTAGTACGTGATTGCATCCTGCCGAAGTGTGGCGGGGGCAGACCCGCATCAGCAGGCGGGCGGGAGCAAGTTTTGGGAGTGTTTCCGCTCCGAATCAAGTGCAGCACACGGGTTGTGTATTTTGATTGTGACGGCGTAGATCGTGCAGCCCAGAACATTGGATGAGGAGACTGTTGCAGTTCTTGTATTCACCGTTCGTCAAGAAATTTCTTGGGACTTCACGAAGGCCCACTAACTGCTACCTTTACGAATTCCCAGAGGACTTCGTTTTCTAGTTTTAAAGTAGTATTAGGGGTTTCAGTTTGGAAAGATCTTTGAAAGAGACGCGCATGAGAAACAAATGTGGGTAAAAAGTATAATTCGACGGTTAAAACATCGACTGACATTCAACTAAACGAGCGATAACCGGGTTTTCTCACAAAGCTTTACTGGAAAACCCCAAAAGACGATGGCAATTTAATTCTCTACCACTTCTTTGTGATATTCAAAAACTTTTTAACGGCACCGTTTTTTTAAAAAGGTGACAAATTTAAAACAAATCGACACAATAATGACCACAATGGGATTCACAATATTTATTGCACCTGTGGGAGCGCTACTGTGATCGTCGACTGTAAATATACTCTCCGTATTGCAACAAAACTGCAACTGACAGCTTCAAAAGTGCGATAAATCTGTTATTATGGACAGACATAGCACACTCAATTTCCGACCCACGTGCATCTTGGTGTCGTAGGCTATCAGGGTTGCCACGAAGTCCTAATTTCCGAATATCCTTGACATTTTCCCGACCAAATCCTGACGAAAAAGTGACTTTATCCTGACATTTTGAGAACAAGCTGACTGCAAAATAGCGCTATTTTGGGGGGTTAGCGCAGAGCCGCTTGCCGGCGGCAAGGCGATAACCGGCACTAACTATTTATCCTGCACTGTTACGCGAAAATCCTGAAATTATACTGATTATCCTGACAGCATTTGAAAATCCTTGCATTGTCCTGATTCTCGGATTATCCTGACGCGTGGCAAACCCTGAATTGTGGTGTCGTGTATAGGTAGCTATATGGGTGTGGAAGAGAACGACCGCGGCTGTGCGGCATTTAATTGGCCACCCTTTCCAGTTGCAAACAACTCTGCGCTCGGGAGCCACAAAATAATGGAAGAAGTAAGGAGTGCGGTGGCTGAGGGAGGGGGAGGGGCACCACATCTACTACCCTCGCTCGCAAGGCTTGGCCGGGGGACGGTAGTCTGTGTCTTTTCTCTACACTCTCTTTCCCCCTTTCTCTCTTTTTCTCTTTCTCTCTCTCTCTCTCTCTCTCTCTCTCTCTCTCTCTCTCTCTCTCCCCTCTCGCTTTCGGTTTCGCCCTTACTCTCACTCTCTCGCGTCCCACCCGCACAAGGAAAAAAGTTTCTAAGAGGGATCCCTCGACCCTCCCCGACCTCTTTCCTCTAACTCGGTAAGAAATAGCAGCCCCCACAGTAGTATGTGTTTGGTACCTTGATTTACGATCCAAAGTTGCGATGCATGCGGAGGAATGGAGACGGACAGAGGTAGGGGACTGAACTCGCGGCCGCGACCGTTTTGCAGTGCGCTTTACTGTAACGGCAGCCGCGCGACTCTAGGTTCATTCAAAGCAGCCCAATATCTGCGTATGTCAGAGGGTTTCGAACTAATTACAGGCGTTTACTATACGGCTACCAAAGGATATGCGGACCGGGGAGGAGAGAGGAGTTACGGGGAAGGAGAGAGAGGGCAGCACACTCACACGGCGCTAAGGACTCTTTGGGAATTAGATACAGACGTGCGCCGATTGCAAACGCCCGGCTGGGCTGGCTCACTACCAGGAGAACAGATGGCCGAAGGACTGAGAAAAGGCCCGGTCACCAGCCACCCAGGGTCGGCTGTTCAATAGAAGAGCGGGGGCCGGCACCCCGTGCAACACCGGCAAGGACCGGCAGGCGTCAAAAGATTTCTTTTTCCGGCGGAGCGGATGGGAAATCTTCGTAATGACGGCACGAGATACAAGACGCTAGGGCAGCAAACAACACAGCACTGTTCGTTGTCTGCATCAGCATTCAAATAATATCGTCGCGCTCCTTCAATTCCGCCGTCTCTCTGGAAGAGGACAGGGTACGATGGAAAAAGAGTGTTTCTGCTGTCATCCTTCTCCTCCCGTCCCCACCCTTCCAATTAAACGTCTATAAAAATAGGAGCCTCTCGCCGACGGAGGCCCGCCCCGCACCGCCCGCCGACTCGAGACGAGAGTTTGTTGCAGACCGCTAACTTCTTGTGGTTCGCTCTCGTTCGTTCCTTGCCATTGCCTTGCTTTACAATTTCTACCCCACCCCCACCCTTCTTCTCCACCGTCACTCATTTAGTAAGTACAATTAAACTTAATTAAAATAATTTATTCTCCGTCTGTTTGAAGCGGCCGGCTCCTGCTCCTCGCGCGCAGGTCTCTTGCGGACGGGGAGTCTTACTCTGGGCGCTGGTGTCGGCCTGTTCCCTTTCTCCCTCCCACCACCACCACCACCACCCCATCCTTCTCCTCCCCCTCCTCTTTGAACAAACTCCTAAACTGAAAGAAAATAAAAATTGGAAGGCAAGATGGAGAAGCGGCAGCGGCACCCCTGCTGGGCGACAAAGCACCCACGCCTTTTGATGAACTGGTTGGTGACAGGGACAAGCAAAAGGGTGTTGATTGCCTTCTGTCTCATCTACAATCACATCGGTAATACACATGGTTTGGATTGTGTCTGATTAAATTTGAGAGAATTAAAATTAAGTTATAAGTAATATATTAAGCTATGGCAAAACATTTAAGAAGTACTGCGAACAGTGGAGTTGGGAGGTTCCGCAGGCCCTCTTCATCGTGCTGAGGCTGAGCTAGGGCTCGTTTCACGTTTGACTGCCTCAAGTTTTCAATTTGCGATGAAAAACGTGTGTAAAACTGCTTTTTATCGACAAGCAAAAACACGAGCGCCAAGGTGATTTCTGAGCTGCAGCCGCCTGTCCCTCACCCCCTGCCGCCTGCCGTCTGCTCCCCACCCCTGCCTACCCACTCCCACGAGCGCACGACTCTCAGGGGACGAAGGGCGGGGTGGCCAGGGGGCGCGGTTGGGCTGCTGGGGAAAATAATTGAGTAAAGAAGTGTTTATGTCCGAGATTTTTCACCCCTCCCTCCTTCTTTTTAAAGGTCGGCCGGTCCGACCCCCCTCCCCCTCCCTACTACTCCCACCCCAGCCCCGCACCCAACCCCCTCAACGGCATGGCCTAAGGCCGAGCAGAAAACATTTCCAGAGGCATTGCCTTTTTTCATGATTACCATTACTTTTTTCGCCATCGTCGTAGCCGTCGTCGGGGGCCGAGACATGCCACTCCAGGGCGTGAAATCACAGGACATAACCACCACAGGCCGTTCGAAGCGACAGCGGGGCAATTTTTCGACGATTATAATTTGCTAAGAGAGGGGTGGAGAAGGGACTCGGAGGTAGGGTTGGGGAGAGGTCAGACGGTTCGCAGAAAAGCGGGGAAAAGGCGGAGGATGGGGGTAAGAGGGTGAGGGCGGGCGGCACTTCCGGCACGTACCAACTACGTGAACGGCACGCGCTAAGTCTCAACCCAGACTCTCTTTTCAATGCAAATACGCATTACATATGTATGGCTGCGGCTATGGTGGGGGGGGGCGTGGAGGAAGCTGGTGTCACTTCTTGGGAGGCGGGAGGAGAGGGGGAGCGACAGGGAGTGCCGGCGGGTGAGAATCGTGTCACTCTTTGAGACAGCACAGGACGTGGTGGGGGTGTAAAGAAAACGATGCTGCAGTGCAGGTGCAGGCAGAAGAGCCCGCGTGTGAGCGACGTGCTGCAAGCAGGGGCGGGACGGGGCGGGACCGGCGGCCCACCAAACGCCGGACCGCTCCGCCGACATGTTGTGCCCCAGCAGGCTCACGCTTGCGTGACAATGTGCAGCCAACAGCCAGCGGGCACGTGGACGACGCCGATGTCCGAGGTCGTCTTTAAGACGCTCCCCTGCGGTCCCCCGAGCGGTGCGCTTTAGGCTTCCGGAGCGCTAGGCGCCAGGTCCCCTCGTCCGCTCCACCCCTTTCTCTTATTTCGCGCGCACTTGTAAGTAGCCAAGTTTCGGGTACTCCCCGCTTCGCTCCGCGCCGCACCGCCACGCCACCAGTGCGACCAGGGCTCGAGTAAGTCTCTCCGGCACGGCCCGGGGAGGGGAAAGCAGCTTGCAGACACTTTGGCGGCGCCGTTTCCGGCGACTACGCGAAACGAAGGAAGCGACGCGAGACGCGCCAGAGGTGAACCCAGTGGGCCTGCGGGGGCGGGGGTCCAAGTCGCAAGGAAGCCACTCGGCCCCTCTAAAGGAAAGCGACAGAACGGGGAGCGGCCCGCTGTACTTTAATTACCTGCCACGCAGCGCCATGCTGACCACCCAAAGTTTGGGCCCGACCGACAAGGTATCCCCCCGGGTACCCACTCCAGGGAAAGGCAGGCGGCGCGCCCACGCACCGCACCGGCCAGAAACTATGACCCCACTTACCCCCGCCGAGCCCCGCCGGGCCCCGCCGGGCCGCCACACCACGGACGGCCAGTATCATCACCGCACCACACTGAAATCCAAAACACCTCGTCGCACGGCGGAAGCCGTCCTTTCCGGAAGGATTTACGGGGCGGAAATTACATCCCATGACACTCCCCATGAAACTGCACAAAAGGGGGGGGGGGTAAGAGGAAAAGGGGGAGAGGGTGATTGGCGGTTGGAATAGCTGGGGGGTGGCGAGAGTGTGGGGGTGCGGGTCGCGCGGCCTTTTTCCATAGAACGGACGCAATCAAACTTTTCGATATCTTCACTGCAGTTTGCTGAATGGTCGTACCCTGCCAGTCATATTCGCCTGCTTGTCGCTGGGATTGGGGAGGGTAGTTTTCACCCTTCAACGACGTTCATTTTTTTCCAAACTTGTTCTGATTACAAAGTTCCTATTGTACGGGACGTCAGCCCACCAGTCGTATTTGCAAATGATCATAAAAAAGGTTGTTTTCTAGAGTTTGGAACGGGTACGATCCATGAACGCATTCCCAGAGAAGAATTAACTACTTGTCAGGAGTTTTCAGATAATACCAACTGGATATATCGGACTGATACCCCAATAGAAACCAAAGTGCCCAACAGTTCAAACTGTGAGACCTTGGCGTCTTACGGCAAAAAAACGAGATCAGGTTGTCCGCGGAAAAAAGAGGGAAAAAAGTGTGTCCTTCAAGAAAGAATTCCCGCTTACCAAAGGAAAGACTTAGGGAGGTTTACGTTACAGATAACCTGGGTATTTCACGCTATTACGTAATGTAACACCGAAAACTATCAAAATATGCGTTCAATAATAATTCTTTTTATGTAATACCGGCATCGGCGTAATACCACGTACAGTGTAATACGGAGTACTCTGTACAAGTTTCCTTGAAGTGAAACACCCCTCGGAGAAGGCACTCATCACACAGACCGCCAGACGGCCAGCCCAGCTCCCAGCTGCGCGCTCGGGCGGAGAAAGCAACTAGACCACCGCGGCGGTTTTCCTGTTTCCTCACTTTGGCCCTTGAGGTGTCATGAAGCCATGAAACTAGGAAGGAGGGTTCAGCTTTTCGCTATCTAAACATTCTGTAAATCTGGGGTGTCAAGCAGCTGCGTACGACTTAAGTCGCAAGACCTACACTGTAAATCCGGGGTGTCCAGCAGGTAGGCGACATAAGTCGCCTGACCCGCAAAACTAGGCGACTTATGTCGCCTATCTGCTGGACGCTTTCTGTTCTTCCGGGTAATTGCATTGTATGAGTCCATAGGCATTCCAACCATTCTGCCGATGCATTTACCCGGAAAACCAGAAAGTGTCCAGCAGATAGGCGACATAAGTCGCCTAGTTTTGCTGGTTAGGCGACTTTGTCGCCTACCTGCTGGACACCCCGGATTTACAGTGTAGGTTTCTGTGCGACTTAAGTCGTAAGACCTAGGGTTCTGTGCGACTTAAGTCGCACAGCTACTGGACACCTTGAGTTTTGGGACCCTTCTCTAGCAGAGAGGTCCAGGACCCTTTCCTGGGTCCCTCTGTAGGAAAAGGGTGTCAAAACTCAAGGTGTCCAAAAGTGCGACTTCAGTCGGCGGCGACGAAACATCTCGCACTGAATTAACAGCGTCTGAGCTACACAACCCTACATTCAACATTCCGGCACATGTCTTGGCACGTACTGGACGGTGTACCTAGATGGTCTGAGCTATTTTTCTCGGACCTGGTGATTTTCCCAAAACCCCCAAAAGTACTGTCCAACCGTAGGGCCTGTTACATTCAGCATGCTCGGCGTCCGTCGGTAGCTAGAGGTCATACTCCTGCCCGTAGGTCATTTGTAGTGTAGCGTTAGTCAGTGCAATGCCGGGGAGTGGTGCTTGGAAAAAGAGGGGGCAGCGGAGCAAGCCCCTTTGACACGACCGCGGCACGGTGGTCTCTGCGAGGGCCTATGACCGTCGGGCACTCGGCGCGTGTGAAGGGCCAGGACGGGGTCCAGAGCGGGGAGGGAGACGGGGGGGG
>NW_026267140.1:3481182-3487367 GCF_000697945.3 Frankliniella occidentalis | reverse complement strand
TTTTAGTAATTGTTCTTGTGCAACATACTTGTAAATCAAGGAAACTCTTCATCGTAAAGTGCCACAGTTTTAACTGCAGCACCAATGAGCACTTCTGAATTGCAGTTTCCAGTGCAGGTGTGACTCAGCCCTCTGCTTGCCGAGTAGCAGCGTCACAATTGGTTTGAACGAGACGGTAAACGCTTTAAAGGGACAGACACGCGCGCAGAAAGGGGCGGTGCTCAGTCGAGCAGCGCTCAGCGCTCTCATCGTGTCCGTTGACTTCCGCGCAGGAGTCTTGGAGATTAAGCCCCGGCCCAGCCGCCGTTTTGTCCCGAGCCATTGTGTTTCTTAACGGAGCGTTACCCGTTTTCCCGATTCGTCGTTGTGGGTGATAAAACTTAATAATCGACGCCTCTTTGTAATGCCACACCTCCCCTCCCGGACGTCTTTATGACGACATTGCATTGCAAGTCTCGTTGCAGTAAGTGCTCAACAGATATCTGGGGAAATAATTGAACTAATGTTCTTAAGGAAAGCATAGAGATGCACCCAGAATTCTGCTTTTAAAAGCCTGTTCTTGCATCAAACATTTTATGATTGAATCAAGTGCAAAATGGACTTACTTTGGCGAGAATATTTTGTACATGAAACAAGCCCGATTGGCGCTTAAATTAAGTAAATTCCGAAATTTTCTTGACTCGAGCACGAACGTTCTCGGTTTGAGTCAAAATTGGGCTTGAATCAAGTGCCGAAGACAGTTGAGCACAGCGCCCATAATACAAGGATATGCTTTATTGTTTGTGCATGTCAGAAAAAGTAATTTGCTTTTAAATATTTGGCAAGTGGGCGTATGCCCCCGTTTGCTCTGCTCAGCTATGCCGCACTCCGTGCCGTCGACGTCGCCCCCCACGCACGTTACTAACTTTGCGACCCCAGCGCAAGGCCACTCGACGGCGAAGCCCTTTCTTCGAGCGTCTCCATTAATTTTACACCCGACATTCTTCGGGCCGGCCCGACACGGTGCGGCTCCTCGTTACCACCCTCACCCTTTTGTAAAAACTTTCCCGTGTGCACGTCGCCCCTCCTACGCCACGCTCCGCTTACCGAAGAGTCGTCCGGCAACTTCCCAATCACCTCACGGCCGCCTCACCTTTAGCTCTTCAGTCCTTTCCCCTTCCCCCTCTTCCTCATTTTAATGGGGAAATGTAATATTTACTGCTCGTGGAGTAGTGGCCCCGAGGCGGCGCGGCGGCCCGGGCTGGGCCTCTCCCCACCGCGCCACCACTTGTGTTCCACTTGATCAGGCGCGGTGAAAGCAGGGACTTGCCCGGCCAAGTTTATAAGCGAGTACCTGCGTTATGGATGAGTACCCTCATTGTCCCTAAGTTTCACGACGAACAATATCTCCATCGTGGCCACGTCGTAGGTCGGCTTCAGTGCGAGTAGACCAAAGATGTATAGTATTTTAAAATATGTGTCCTATTTGGAGGAAACCATTGAGTTATGCAGGAAACTGTTGTTAAGCATCATTTGAATCACGGTAAAAACAATGTCTGCCTTTTTAGGAAAAGGGAAAAACTTAAAAGAACTCTTTTAGCGAGGAAATCTAACAGTTTCCAAAGTTTTGGGTAGATACTTTCTCAAAAACTGAGGATTTTTTCTCAAGCGAAAGGGGTTCCTGAAAGTTGTCCCTTTTCCCCAAAAAAATCTGACATTACTTTTAAGAATAAGCAAACAATTCTAATATGAAAACCGAGAATATCCAAGAACCTCAATATGTCAGGAATTTTCTAGCAATAACTAGAATCTAATCGGTCACAAATTACAAAAACAAAATAGCAAATGCGCACAAATAGGAAAATTCCGCACGTTTTGAGACACAAGGTTGATGTGGTTTAATACTTCCAAAGCAGCACAGGAGAAGAAAAGGAGGGCAAAATGAAAGCAAGGAGGGCCTGAAAAACTTCACAATGACTGAAAACAGCGCCTAAGGCGTTACACCGGCAGGAACTCCTCCCTACTGCCCCCTTCCCCATCCTCGCCATCCCTTTACCTATTTTCCCCTCTGAGGCGACGTAATCGTTCTCCCTATCCCTCTCCATACCTCTGGCGCTTTCAGCCCCTCACTGCCGCAACAGGGAGGCGTGCGCCCTCTTTTACACCGTCGTGCTCGAGCGAATAACGGTTGCATGTCGTGGCATTGGCAAAACAACTCCGCCGTTGTCGCGGTGTTTGCATGGTGCAGTGTCGCGCCGCTCTTCTCCTGCCACAGTGCCGCAGTCATCCGGGGAACGTGGAAATGTGCGCGTGAGTGGGGCAGAGAGAGAGAGAGAGAGAGAGAGAGAGAGAGAGAGAGAGAAAGAGAGAGAGAGGCGCGTACCAGATACGCCGCGACCAGGCATTCCAGCCGGGCGGTCTGCCGAACCGCTGCCGCGCGGTGAATCGTCGCGGTGGGCGCGCATGTGGACCGTTATCGATAACCCCTCCAGTTTTTCAATCCCCGGTTTGCCACAGGGTGCGTTTGCGGCGCAAAGGGGATAGGATTTTACATTATATTTTTTTTGCAACGACTATTTTAATCTAATTTATACTTATGCAGCTGTGCAGTCTTCAAGTGGCTTGAGTGTACCGATAGTGGCGTAATGGAATACAGGGTGGGTAATCCGCGCCGTGGTTTTTTTCTGCTTATCCTGTACCGGATTCATGCGTGCGGGCGGGCTTGCCTATCGTCGCTCGCCATGGCGCCTTACAGCCCCGTGCGAGTATGCAACCCGTCCGCACGCATGAATGCGGTAGAGTATAAGCAGAAAAAAAAACACGGCGCGGATCACCCACCCTGTATTTCTAATGATAAAATATATAATAATCGTATTCCCAGAAAACTACCGCTCCCACCCACCCCCCAGTCACGTGAGCCAGGCGAGCACATGGATCGAATCCGGCAGTTCAAACAATGGTATGCATTTTTAAGCCCAAGCCGATAGGATGGGTGGGCACGGCCAGGCAGAGTGAAGTGCGCAGGCTGGATGCAGCACCGAGGCTGGTGAGCAATCCTGTTTGCCACCAACACCGTTAACTGTGTGGTCACTTAGTCGGAAGACTTTTAGTGGTCTAACAGAATGTCGAATTCCAGTCCAAGCGCGTAACTTTGACATGATTTGGGAACAACGCAAGTTTCACTATCTTTCATTCAAAGAGTCCATTGGGTTACATTGTCATTGTCGATGTATTTTTCTGTCGGGGTGTTCGTGGCTGTTTGTTCTAACATCATCTTTTTTCTATCCGTACCGTAAAACCCATACTTTCTGTGACGCCCCCCCCCTTTTCCCCTCTGTGTGTACGTGTGTGTACCGAGTAGTGCGGGAAGCTATAGCTGAGAGCCCGCCTGTAGCACGTAATGTTAATGGATGCTGATGGTTTACAACCCACGCACCATAATTAATGCACCAAGTAAGTGTTTGGAAACGCCTCCCCTCTTTTCACCCGCGGGGTATAAATCATGGGGGTCGCTTCCCTTTCCCCCGTTCATCTTGTGCACTCCTCACACGCCACGCACGGCGACGCCTCCATCTCTCTACCAAAACTTCGCAGTCCAATGCGAGCGTTATACGAGAAAACAGCAGCGGGACAAAACTAGGTAAACTGGAGGTAACTAACTGTGGGACCGTGTGGGACCATAGAGCGAAAGGATGGCGGCAGTCAACCTTGCTCTCCGTATTGTAATGTTTCCACATTATTTATTGTCTCTGACAAACGAACGATGG
Organism: Frankliniella occidentalis; assembly: GCF_000697945.3. Lineage (NCBI taxonomy): Eukaryota > Metazoa > Arthropoda > Insecta > Thysanoptera > Thripidae > Frankliniella > Frankliniella occidentalis. Next base: position 3,483,621 of record NW_026267140.1, on the reverse strand, counting down.
TGTTTGCTGATGGAAAGACTTAGTACCGCGCCGGCACCCGCTCCGAACTGACATTCACAACATTTATTGCGAGTCCATGGCAAGAGTAGTAGAAAAAGAAGGGCAGATAGGGCAAGGGCGAGAGAGAGCGAGAGAGAGAGGGAGAGAAACAGAAGAAGATGATATTGAAGAGAAGCAGAGAAGAGAGGGGTCATCGTAACCGGCTGAGCTCGAGTGCGGCGGGCGGCAGCGGGGTCCGCCCATGACCAGCAGTTCATCCACAATAGTGGCCATGAAGCGGGCGAGGGCGAGCGGGGCGCAAGGAATCGCCCAACGAGTTGAGCGTGTCCACTGCTGCCGCCCCGCCGCCGCCGCGCCGCGTCTCAATCCGCGAGTTCGTCATAAAAGTCAATGTACCGATCGGGAAAATCGCTCGCAGCATTCTGCGATGATTGCCACAAAGGCGATCCCCGAGTCCGGCGCGGCGCGGCCGTATTGCGCAGCACTCCGCACGCGTCAAGCAGCGCCGCTGCCTGCGCCAGCGCGCGGTGCGGCGCGGTGGATGGAAAATGTTTTCACTCCGGCATGCACGACGACGCCAACTTTGTCGTCGGAAAGTATGTCGGCCACGGCAAGCGCGGCGGGCGGGATAGGAGCGGCAGGAAAGGCAGCGGCGCAAAGTCTGGAAAATTGATACCGCCATTATTTTAGAAATATTTTAAAATGATGGGTGCCGGGGCACTCTAATTGAAAGACGGAGGGAATCCTGATGGGCCCCACCAGCCCGCGCCTCGCCTTCGCACCCCTTCCCCCGCCATTGAGGGATGGCGCGACGGAGCGGCGCGGCACGCCGAGTGCCCGTCGTCGAGCTCCCCTCATGCAAAAGTGGCGAACTTTTCGGCTCTTAATCACGCCATGACAGACGAAGCAATTCCCCTTGTTTGCCGAACGAAAGGCAACCGCCGCCGCCGTTCAGCCGCCACCCGCCCACCCCTGCGCGCCGGAGGAGGCTCCCACGGGGGCCCCGGCTGAGGGGTGGGGTAGGGCTGGGCGGGCGGGGTGCGGCGGGGCGTGGCTGGGCGTGGCGGGGCAAGGCTAGATCGGGCGGGGGCGTCGGGGCTACATGACAATGGCGCCCCTGCAACCCTTCTCCGGTCGCGACAAAAGGATGATCGTTCGGTGCCGCAGGCGGGGCGGGGCCCGTGCCGGCGCCCTCCCTGGGTAAATGCCGCCCGGGGCGGCCCAGCGGAGGCGAGCGGGGCCCCACCAGTCAGCAGACGGTAAGGTACGGGATGGCGATCAAGCGCGGGAGGGAGGGGCGGCAGGGCAGGGAGCATTGACGAGCCCGCAAATGTATCTCCGGAAAGTGGAAATCACGCCAGGGTGTGGCCTGGCACGACGGACGATGAAAGACGTGGTGGTTGTTTGCAAACAACAAGCAAAGCAGGTTTGTGCCAGCCAGAGGAGGAGGATGCTGGCTCGGCCGCGGAGGTGCGGGTCCCATCTCCGTGCCCCTCTCCTCTCCGGCTCCACACCAGCAGGACGCCCCCCCCCCTCCCCGGCCACTGCTGCTCGCGGTTGTCGTGGCCGTGTCTCCGGCGGGGAGCGGTGGCGGCAGCAGAATAAAGTTCCTGCTCCACCAGCTACCCCGCCCCGCCCGCCCCGCTACGCCCCGGGGTCGCCCATCTCGAAGACGAGCAGAATCCCCGGCCCCGGCCCGCTGACGTTGCGGTTTAGTCGCGGGAGGGGGATGGCTTGCGAACATCACAGGAATTAATTAATCAAACAATTTGTCGGGCATCGGCAACACGGCCGCGGCGGAGCGGACGTCGCTCGGAGCAGTAAACAGTCGATTAGGTGGCGTCACCCGCGCTGATTTATTGCAATATTAATCAGCGCCCCTTCAGCGGCGAGGAGAATCGCAGAGTCGTAGCGGCAAGCCCGCGAGTGCCAGAGGCTGCAGCGCTAGCGCAGGGGAGTCCGAGAGTTCAGCGAGGCAGTGGGCAATAACGCAGTGCAGTTTCCGATATGGCAAAGGGGGGCTAGCTGCGAGCAAATCATGCGGAGCCGTTCCGTTTGAAAAATAAATGAGTTCCTGTCCGGAGGAGAAGGGGTGGTTGGGAGGTCACGGGGTCAATGCAAGTGCAGCGCAGGATCAGGGCCGACGCCGACAGCAGCAGGGCCCGTCTGTCGGGCCGTAGGCGCTGCTGGTGCGGCCTCGAGGGCGGCCGAGACAGACAAGTGGTCCGTGAAGGCGGGGAGAGCAAGTTTTCTTCATTAAAGTGTGCAAGCCCCAAGCCCTCGCTGCGTCCCGCTTTTGCCGCTTTGCACCGCTTTGCGCGATTCTCCCCACCGAGACCCTTGCCAAGCATTTTGCGCAATAAGTTCGGTTCGTAATGACAGCGTATTATCATCCGTCGAGAGAGAGAGAGAGAGGGGGTGGAGAGGGGGCGGCAGGGG